>NW_005054298.1:1490795-1516079 GCF_000277835.1 Geospiza fortis | reverse complement strand
CTGTCATTTTCTGTCTGCAGTTTGAAGTCTCTAAATTTTTTTTGTCTAATTTGTGACTACCACAGCATAAAAGGGGATTGGAAAGATAATTAAGAGCAGAAATATCAAGAGTGGAAATTCTCCATGTCTAGAGGTTGCTCTATTCCAAATCTTGACTGAAAATTTGAATTTCCTTTAGAAACTGTTCATATGTGTGCAAAATATCATCCTCTATGATGAAATAACCTGTAACTACTTCAGCTCTGAAGAAAAGGTTTAGCTTTCAAATGTTTAATTATTGAAGTCTATATGCAAACAAATTTATAGGAGAAAAGTATTTCCAGGGAAAAATAAATAAATATCAATAAACAAATATTAATAAATAAATAAAATTTATAAATACGGATGCTCAGGGCAGGCAAACTTGCATGTACAGGATGCCAAAAAGAAAATATCCACCAACAAACTTTTTAAAAAATAACTGAACTTACCCTTTCCTCTGACTTAGGGACTTTACTTTTAATTTGAAATTCTGCAGCCAAGATATTATTTAAAAATTTAAGGCAAGTAACCATCTGCCATAAATGATAGAAACGGAATATAAATAAAATAGTGCTTGTAGTATTCCA
Organism: Geospiza fortis; assembly: GCF_000277835.1. Lineage (NCBI taxonomy): Eukaryota > Metazoa > Chordata > Aves > Passeriformes > Thraupidae > Geospiza > Geospiza fortis. Next base: position 1,515,471 of record NW_005054298.1, on the reverse strand, counting down.
ATGGAAATCACATGCCAAACGCTTCCACAGCCGAGGCAGCAGCAATACTTTCAGATGTCAGGAACAAAGGCAGAGCAAGGAGTTGCTTTGGCCAGGACATGTTTTGCTGTGCGTGGTGTCTCTTCTTGGCTGTCCTGAAAGACAACATTATTAAGCAATTTGGGCTGGAGCATCATTATGCCCCATGAAGAATTTAAGGAAGATCTTGACTTGAGCGTGCTGCAAGAGGAGTCCTGCTGTGCTATTTGGTATAAAAGGATAATCAGTCTTATGCCACTGGCACACTGGAACACCTAATGGGATATGCTGGGCATCGATGTTCAAAGTTTTATATAAGGTAACAGCTGCCTTGGTCAGGCAGTTAATTAAATGTGTTAATTTTCCATACAGGCAGCAGTAGTGACAACAGATCCGAGTGGGATTTTATGACATTTCGGGGTTCCCTTATGTGATCACAGCGATGGAGCGCAACCACATCATCCTTCACATCCCTGCCTTCCCCCTTTGGACATGGGAAATTTGGAAATTCACTCCCTGACTCCATGAATATTAGAGCAATGGTAATGCTCTGGTACCACTTACTGCATATTGCCAGTTGTCCCAACTCCAGTCTTGAAAAGCTGTTTGGGCTCATTCCCACTCCGATATTGGTTTAGTCAGAGATGCAGCAATTCATTTACAAGGCAAAAGTGCTTTTTATTTTCTCCCTCTATCTTACATTCCTTATTAGAAATGTTTAATGAGCAGATATGCAGCCTGGAAATAAAGCAGTGTGATATTTTTGAATAGATAGTGTGTTCTTCAGATGTAGAATTACAGAAAATTATCTCCTCGTTCTTGATAGTTTGGCTTGTACAATATTGCAGGATGACAAATTCAACCTTTTCTGTACATTATTACTTTCATAACATGATAATAACTCAAATGCATCAAGAAAGAGAAGGTAAATGGGGACAATTCGTGAAAAGGACTAGGAGAACATATTTAGAAGTAATGGTCTGACAAATATGCAGACTGAATAATATAAATGAACTGAACAAGTTTCCTCCCCACCAACTGGATAATACAGTGTGAAGGAAAGTGGAAGAAATGCAAAATGCCAAGTTAGGCATGTGAGGACTGACCAAAAATGAGTCACACTCCCACGCTTTTGGCTCACCATTCGAAATATTTGTTTTTAGTTGATTGGGTAGCCACTAAAAGTATATGGCGAACTTTGTTTGAATTTGATCTGTCACTTTTTTTTGATGGGTGACAATGATTTTATGACATATGTCACACCGTGTCACATCACTCACAGCACATCAAGTCACGCTCTATCCCATCATTTCTGAAGGCAATAATGCCGCTCAACACGACGTGACGGGACGGAACGCAACTCAGCGGCTGAAAAAACAACGGGAAACTTCTGGAGGTGTGACATGGACCCCCAAAGTTACACTGGAATGAGCCTTGGGAAGATCCCAGGAGTCAAGTGTGCAAAATGGGGCAGCTGAGTGATTTCTGTCTTTGTGAAGGTGGGCTCTGAGTTGCTCAGTGTAGAGGCAGTGAGTGGTTACTCTATTCATGGTTGTTCTCACTGTTGTTAGCCTAAAAGAGAGTTCTTCAAGAAGAAACTTGCTGGAAAGATGAGCTTTATGTCTGAAATGTGACAAGGCCAGAACCATCTCTGACATGAAAGGCTGCATGTCTTTAAGTGTTTTAGAGCTTTAAAAATTTCTGAAACCTCAGGGGATGTCCTAAACATAAACATTACTTTAAGCCAGGATTTAGTTGGATGTGGTCTTCTAATATATTTCAAACAAAGATGGCTGTAATCTTTACGAGTTCTGCCCTAGTTTTCTAACAATTATCTCCTTTCCTGTGTTATCTCCTTTCCAGTGTTTGTGTTGTACATGGTGTCTTATCTGTTTTTATTGACTGCAGCAAACTATTCCCATGTGCACACAAAAAGGACCTTCAGCTACATCAACAGCAGGATATTTCCATTTAAACACACCACTTAAGCACAGAATGTGAAGTTCCCTCCATTTTTGAAGATTTCACTGGAAGAGCTTGAATTCCTTAGCTGACATGATTGCACCACAGAAGTTTTTCAGGTAGGTGAAACTTCTTTAGTCATGTGCAATAACCGAAGATCAGGTCCTTGCTAATCCAAAGCTACACATGGCTCATCAGTCCCATTAATCATTAGGTTTCTTGTACTGTTTGGTCAGTGGAGCCTCTGAACACAGTTTATCTGCATATTGCCAAATCAGGGATGGAAGCCTCATCCCTGGAAGTGCCCAAAGCCAGGTTGGATAGGGCTTGGAGCAACCTGAGATAGTAGATGTCCCAGCCCATGGAAGGGGGTTGGAACAAAACAGTCCAACTCTTAAGTTGGAGAGTGCTGACATGATGTCCAGAAGACTGCTTGTGGCTCTGAAGTCAAACAGAAAGATGGACTCAGCTTTCTGAACTTTTGCGCCACTCTCTTTTCTTGATTTCGTGTTAATGAGCTTCTTGTATATCCTTTTCTGTTCTTCAGGTCTGATTTTCCCTGTTAATTAGCTTGGAAATCATCCTTGATATCTGGAGTTTTCATTATGCTGTAGGGCAGATGAGGCCTGAGCTGAGTAACACCCACCCCCCATTCCTTGGTGACATTTTCCCATCGGAAAAAAAACCACAACAAGTCCTGCACCTCTGTACCTTTCTTTTCAAAATGCTGCTAAGTAATTTACAGCCTGAAAAACTTGAGATTCTTCCACCTTCCCTGCACGCACCAACGAGGAACTCATGTAAATTCTCACTTTATTACCACACCTGTTAGAAATCACTGCTGCAACTTAGGTGTGAAAAAATGTGGCTGTCCTGTACCTAGTCAGGAATCCATCCCAGGCTCGGTGTAAGTGCATCACCACTGCTATAAAACAGACACAACTACTTTGGTGACATTCACTGTTACTGTACGTTGACAAGTTCCCATTTAATTTACTACATATGGTTCCATGTCTCCATAGCTACTCTCGTGAATTCATTATTCATTAAATAAGTGATGAATTTACTTAAATATTGCGGCCACATGGCGGACACAAATGCATTCTAATATTATTAACACGTTGCCAACTTGCAACTCTTCGAAGTCTGAGTAAATGTTTTGACAAGAAGAGGCAGCAAGAACAAATAAGTAGTAGCAGCCTAGATGAAGTTCAGCCATAGTTCTAACAGCTTTAAAGTCTTAACAGTGTTTTCACTGGGGCAGTACCAGATAAATTGCTCTTATGTGTGCATACAAGAGACTAAAATTCCTTTGAAAGTTTATAATTTCTCATGGGAAAACACAACATAAAAGTTACTTTTACTCATAGAAAAACAACACCATATTTTCCTGTCAACCTTTGCTGTTGGGAATTTCAAACTTTTTGCATTTTTTCCCTGTGATTCTTTTTCGACCCAAGGGACAGGCATTTACAACATAATTTACTTTCAGCGTGTCTCTGTAAATCATTGTAATACTATCTACGGCTAGTGGGGAAAAAAAAGCAGCAGCACTCTCCAGTTGGACTGACAAACCACTTTTCCAAGACCTCAATAGCAAAGCAAAATCTCCCATTTCAGCAGGGCAGCACTGACACAGTGAGATACACTAAAGAAATGTATGTTATGAGGTCTTTTATATGAATTTTTGTGTTTAGAGGCTGTAATATTTATTGGGAAATACCTATTGAACTGTGTTTTCTTGCAGCAAAATATTCAGAATGTGTGGAGTATAAAACTCCTATATCTTGGTGGGAGAATTCTAGTGCAAAAAGAAAACTACTTATATTTCTTTTCTGGAAATGTGTTTTTTCCTACTGTCCTTAAGGCCTGTTGTTGTCACTGTTGTTGTACAGGCTTAACAGTGTTGTCAGAGGTGAGGTGCTTTAAGCACAGGCTGCCATAAAAAAAGCTGGAAACCTGTAGAGCCTTTCAGCCTCACTTTTTGAGACTGCTGCTAATATCAAGGCTCATTCAGTTTTACATTAGAACTTGATGACTTGCACATTGGTTGAACCTTCACCTTTTACAACCTTAATGGGGATTTATTAGCTATTTCACAGTGTGTAAATTTGAATCTAGGTCAGATGAGGAAGAAAAATAGGGCAAATCTGGGCCTTAAGTATAACCTGCATATAATATATCAGGATAAAAAAAAAAGGTGCAAAATTAAACAGATGATTAAAAGTGTCTAGAGCAGGCAGAGTTTGAAAAAAGAGCTTGATAAATTAGGGGTGTATGTAGGATTTTTTTTTCCGAGTTCAAACTCAGGTGACTGGTGAAAGTCTGGTTTCCACACAAATTCAGCAGATTAAGGAGTTAAAGTAGCTTGTTAACCTGTTTCTGCTAACTGCTCGCAAGAGGAAATGTAACACAGGTGTGTTTGATATTCACAAGATTAAAGCTTTTGTCTACCATCAAATGTTCACCACATTAAAGTCGTTTTAATGAGGTATTGGGAGATAATGAATGTAAGCCTCTAATTCAGTGCAGCAGAGACAGCCTGGCCCTGCTCTGACCCCGCTTCAGCCAGGTATCCAAACCGACCGATTAGTCACACTTTTACACCAAAAACGTGGGCAGAATGGACACGTCTGCTGTCCTGCCCTGCTAAAAATGCATCTGGTTCAGGTGCCTCAGGTGATCTGAAGCCTGACATCAGATATTCCCCATGTGATGGCACCCATCCCTTACCCATTCCTTCAGGAAGATTATCTGGAGAGGAAAAAAAAACAAAAACAACACAGCTGCTGAGAGAAGGAAGGATTTTAATAATGTGTGTGTATGAGGTAGGCAAAAATGGCTACAAATTAATACTATTTATGTTATTAATGTTATCATTCGTTCTGGTACTCAGGGATGTTCAGAAAGTCAATAGCTGGAGTGAATAAAGGTTGGAAATGTCCCTGTGGTTCACCCAGCTCTGTACTCACTGCTCCATGGATCCAACCCTCCTGCTAAGCTAAGGTACGCTGCCTGTTTGCTTATTCTTAATAGAATAAGCTCCAAATAAAAATAAAATTAAGATCCTGAAAGGTTCTCCAAACCAGATTTATTTTGGCATGCATATGCAGGAAACTATGTACTGTAGCAAGTTTTAAATACTGTATTTGGACACTAATTCTCAACTGCCGTCATCAGTTTGCTGACAGCCATCTGCTTGGACCCTGCTCCTTCCTCCCGTTCAGCACCGTTAAAGTAAAATATTGACAGAAACAACTTCTGCAGCAAAAGTGGAAAAGTTAATAACATAACTGAAGTCACACAGGATTTTTTTTTTCTTCTCTCTCTAATGTTCTGGAGCTCTCCTACAATTTCGTTTTACTCATGCCTTAATTTAGAAGTGTCCCACCCCGGCTTAAAAATAGGCCAGTGTTGTGTAGCCGGCTATCTATAGATGGCACAGGTTCCTGAGGAGAGATCTGGAGCTGCAAGTGCTCCTGGAGAGTTCATGTGACTTCATGGAATGAGTAACGCACATGCTCCTGGAGGGACGTTGTCAGTCAGAGCTGGGAGAAGAAGTCATCACAGTCAGGTTGTCACCGTGGCTGCCAAAACCTGCTACAGCACGAGCAGCAGATTGATGGAATTCAGATTTACCTGCAGAAGCATTTTGAGCAGTGATGTAGGGAGCCTGTAATGCTTTACACCGTTGCACACTGCTGGCTTGCAGCTCCTGGGGGTACCTGGACACTTCCAGGATGATGCTCAGCCTCCTTGGGCTGGGATTGTTTTTTTGTTCTGTACATGCCTTGTGATGATCCCCATGTTAATGAGTCTGAGATGCTCCAGCTCAGCACAGAGCAGGCTCTACCTTCAGCTCTCTGTGCAAAACGTCATTAGAGCTCTCGCACAGGTCATAGGGCAATGCTCAATAAAAGACTTTGCCACTAATTGTTTCAAAAAGGAAAGTGAACGTGAGCTCATGTACACACACACACACACACATAGATATACATTCACATAAATAATTTATTTGTCATACCTATTTATAATACATGAATCTTTTATGCTTTATGGCGATACCATTGCAGTTTGCAGATTTACATCTCTTATTAAATTCCCCACACAACAAAACACAGTACTATGGAAATATATAGCCCCACAAAGTGATTCAAGATTTCTAATCCAAGTGGTCTCACTGTCTGCAATATTCCTTTCTAAATTGTGCCATTACATTCCACAAATCGACTTGCACTGAAAGGTAATTTCTTTTTATTCTCTTACAGCTTTGTGGGACAAAGGAAGGAAGAATCTATCCCCTAAAGAACAGCACAACAGTTTCCAGGCTGAAGTCTCTAACATGCACAACCTCCTCTCCGCTTCTGCAGACACAGACCCACCCGCCCTGTGAGAAGATGAGTGTGTTTACCATGTTGAAGAGATCAGCAGTAGATTTATTGGGCTGAATTAAGCCTTTGGGCAGATGAGAAAAATTCTAAAAAATCCAGTTTCCAAGCAGGAAATTTGAGGAGTGATGCAGAGATTGTGACAGAAGCTGAAAACTGCATGCAGAGACAATGCCTCAGCGTCAAACTTAACACATGGAAACAGCAACAATACATATTTTGGAGAAATGTTTTATATATTCGAACTGTTTTTTGGGTGGCTTTTTTTTGTTTTTTTTTTTCCCTGTAGAGAAAAAATGAATCAATCAGTTCACCACCCTGAGAGAGTGCAGTGACTCCCAGTTCTTGCCTGGTGCACAGTCCTCGGGTCAGTGTGTGGGTGAGGGAGGTGAGCCCTGAGCATTCTCAGTGCTGGACAGAGTGGTGAGAGGCTTCTTCTCCTCTCCAGTTCACTTCTGTCATCCCTGCTCGGTTTCCTCCCTCACTTTGGGATAACCTCCTCAAAACTTGTGTGAAAATCCTTCACCACAGTCCTCCAAGTGGCCAATGACTCCAAATCCCTTCATAGACCATGGAGCTCTGTCTGTCCCCACATCTCACGTGAAACATGCAGCCAGAAGTCCCCACCCTGCACTACTTGAAGCCTCAAAAAAAATTATTTTTTTCTTCAAGCAGCTCTCTGGACTGAAAGGTGAGGGCTCACTGTGAAAATAGGTGTTCTTTTAAACAGTCACACGTGTGGTGAGGATGGCTTACCAGCCTCACCAGGCTACCTTGCAGCTTCTCTTTTATGGTCTGGAACTGGAGGTGCTGCTGCAGCCTCAGAAAGCCACAGGCAGAAACCATGCAAAGAGATTAAAGATGTGATAGGGAGAGGCAGGAGGAAATGCTCATTTTCTTGTGTGTGCTCTTCTGAAGGTAAACCTCCTGCACAGCTCCATGAGTTTCCAGAATTTGTTCGGAAGTTTCTGTCTGTTTGGAATTTGTTTGGAAGTTTCTGTCTGTTTTCCAAAGGAAAAGAAGCACCAGCAAACCCAAACCATGGAAAAATACTCAGCAGAATCAAGCATGACAGGAAAACTTCACAAAGATATTGATATTGCTTTATTCAAGCATTTTCTCCTGCTCTCCATCTACAAGCGAGAAGTAAAAGAGACACAGCACAGCTTTGCTACCTCTGTGCACATTGGTGGAAGCCTGTAATATTTTTCTCAATTAAAATCCCTGGGAAATGTGGTAACATTTATCTCAACATGTTAAAGAAGGTCCTTCCTAGCTCTGTTCTCACCAGCTCTGTCTGCTTCCGTGCTCTGCAGCTCCTTGTGACTTTTTTCCCTGTTCAGCCATTTAGAACATTTAGATATTTTAAAGCCATTTTGAACATTTAGATATTTTAGAGCTATTCAGAACACTGAGATATTTTAGAAGTCACAGCGAATTCTGAGACACTTCGGACTGAAGATGGCATTTGTTGGTTTGAGTGGAACTATTTATTTTAATTTGCCAAGAAGTATAGGACCAGGATTTTAGTGATCAAAATCCATCCCTAATGAGTGACACGTGGCAAATTATTTTACTTTTGTAGTATCTTTAATGCAATCTATTGTAAGGTTTCTGAATATTTTACACAAGGATGTATTTATTAAAGTGTTACAAACAAGCATCATTAAAGCAGGCAGACACACTATTAAAGAGTTTCTAAAAAAAACCCCAAGCTTTCAGAATTGGATTAGAAACCTGATTCAACTGCAGGTAAATAAAACAATGAGGAGATAAAATATCAAGGGAATATCAAATAGAAGTGTTCAAGGCCAGGTTGGATGGGGCCTGGAGCACCCTGATCTAGCAGAAGGTGTTGGAACAAACATGGTCTTTAAGGTCCCTCCCATACCAAACAATTCTCAGTTTTTATTATTTTTATCATACATTTGGGATAATAAAAGAAAAAAAAAAATCTTGAGCATCTTATAAATGAGTCAGAATATGAAAAAATCTTGTTGTCTGCTGTGGTGTGGTGACACCAGAGAGATTTGGTCCATCAGAGCTGCTCCAGGGGGGCAAAAGGCATCAGTCAGTGTCCAGCTGCAGCCCAGGCCTGCTGAGGGGATTCCTCACTGTGAAACACTGGCCACGAGTCCGACCCAAAAGCTGGAAAAGGAGAGGAAAATCACTCAAGGTCTTTTCTATATATACATGCCAGGGAAGAGCAGCCCTGTAACACAAACTGCTGCCTGGTTTGGAGTCTCTGCTGCCAGCATTTGTGTCAGCTGAGCCTCCCAGGCTGACAGCTGACATTGCCAGAGAACCTACAAGAAGAGTTCCACCAGAAAAGTGTCACAGAAGGGAACATCCATTTTCCCAGCAAACCCAGTCCCTCTGCCTGCCTGGCACATGTGAGAGATGCTCTGTGCAGCCTCCTCTGAGCTCACACCTTCCCCTAATGAGTTTCCTAAAAGTTTACAACAAGTTTCCTTAGTGGCACAGGTAGGGTTTCATTGATCTCCAGGCAGGGCTGTCGTTATCAGAGGATGGGGTTCCAATTTCTGATTAATGAAAATTATAATTATGTACAGATAGTGGGGAGGGAGACAGAGATGTTTCCATGTTACTTTAAACAAAGAAGAGTTAAGGCCTTATCTTAACTATGCATTGGCACTGCAATGCGAAATGGTCATGCAAAATTAATTTTTAATGTGTTCAATTTATATTAAAAATTTCTGCAAGTGTGTGATTTTTTTTTTCTAAGGCTGGAGTGCTACTTCATTTACAATATTCCCTGAAGGTGTTTTTTTTTTTTTAAAGAGACTCTTAAACTGAAGCCATTTTAAGGGTTTTATGAGACATTATGTGAGCTTTCATATGCAAGTTAGTCGTTAAGTACCAGATATTATATTCTGTAATATGCTTAAGTGATATTAGAGGCTGTATATAGCCTGCAGTAATGGCTATTGCTGCTTTTTTAATTTATCAAGAAAATGTTGCTTAAATAAGGAGCAAATCAGTGCTTGGGTGTTAGAAAATATAAATGTAAAGGAAGTAACAATATTGTTGTGACATATTTTGTGCTCTCAGCTTCACTGGGGAGCAAAACCAGTGGCTGCTTTCTCCTACTCCTGCTGATGCACATGGTAAGTCCCATATATAACATGCTGGACATGTATAAAAAAGAGAAATTTTACTAAACAATCATTGCTCCTCATGAGAATTTATATCATGCCTCTATTATCTGGATTTTTTGTTTTTAATCATATGATTCCTGGCATTCAAACAAAGTAACAACTCACATTTGGACTTAAAGGAGTGAAGTCTTTGAATGTTCAGCCTACAAAGAGAAATATTTTTGTCAAACTGGATTCACTTGTCAAGCTATAAAAGAATAAAAAAATAAATCACAACAAACCAACCCTCACACAGCGAACAAACTTCCTACTTTTTGCTCCACCCTCCCTCCGTTAATGTAAGAGGAAGGAAAAAAGAGAAAGCTTTGAGCTGACAAGTTTGTAGAAATGTAAAAGTCACTTGACTTTCCTTTCAAATGCGCCTCTTGCTCCTTGTCCTGACACCAGAATGGAGTCCATCTGTAGCTGTGCTGCAGAGAAGGGGAGCACAGGAGTGTTTTGGGCTGACAGCCCTTGGCAGCGACACCTCGTGCTGGCCACAGAGCCCCCCACCTGCTCTGACCCCTGAGTGGAGCCCAGCTGACTGCAGAGCTGCTCAAAATAAAAATATTCCTCCTCTAACCACGGACCCCTCTGCCGTGCCCAGCTGCAAACTCCCGCTCTCAGGCAGACTTGTGATTGAAGAAATGTATTTCCAATGAAAAATAATCTTTTCCATTTTCTTCCCTTCTCCCAGCTGCTGATTCCCACCCTGATTCCTGTTCTGGAGCTGTGATTAATACTTTTTTTTTTTTTGTTTGTTAAATCACATCATCCTTCTCTCTCTCTGCCTCTCCTCCCCCTGCTCTTCCCAGTCCTCCTCACAGCTGTGGATCCTCACTCCTCCTTCCAGTTGCCTCTGCTGTCGTCCCGCTCTCTTCCCTCCCCCAGCTCCCTTAAATATTTCAGAGGAAAGCAATCCAGCTTCATCCAGGCTTTGTGGCACCACCTCTCCTCTTGTCTGCACTCATCCTCTCTTGCTGCCTTTGGGAGGAACGAGGCCCTGGGCACCCTCAAAACCCTGAAATCAGCCTCCTTAATGAACCCACACACTCAAACCCCTGGAATCAGCCTCCTTAAGGAACCTGCACCCTCAAACCCCTGGAATTATTCTCCTTAATAAACCCTGGGCACCCTCAAACCCCTGGAATCAGCCTCCTTAAGGAACCTGCACCCTCAAACCTCTGGAATCAGCCTCCTTAATGAACCCACACCCTCAAACCCCCAGAATCATTCTCCTTAACAAACCCGTCTGCAAATGAGCACCAAGCTGGGCACCAAATGGTCAATATGGACCCAGCCAGTGCCAGCCAAGGGGTCTGGGGGCTCTGAGTTTTGCAGGGAGCACACGGGGCTCTCCAAAAGGATGCAGAGAAAGCCTGGGATAAACATCCCCAGGCTGCCGCCGGCGCCTGGGCTCCGCCTGCCCGATGACCTCACGTGGAGGGCCTGAAATCCCCTGAATGCCAAAAATCAGGGCTCCAGAGGGAGCCTCTTGTCAGGGAGGAGATGGCCAGCGAGCAGAGGGCCCGTGCTCTGGGGGAGAGGAGGTCAGGATGGGGTGAGCTGCTTTCCCTTGCGGGACAAGCCCCGCCTCGCATGTTTTTTTAGCGGTTTGTGACTACTAAGAATTCTCTTCGTGGATCAAAAAACCTTGGCCCAAGCCTCTTAACTCTACAGTAGCTGTCAGGAGAACCATATATTCACCAAAACGCAGAAACATTTCTGCTCTCATCATGAAATGGTCATCGATGGCTCCCCAGTCCAAGCACGAGGAAAACACAGTTTTCCCCAAGGGCCGTGATTTTGGTGTCCCAGCTCAGGCATGGGGATTCCCTGTGGTTAGAGGACAAGCTGATGCTGTGATCTGCCCATTACCCCTTCACTGAATTGCCTTTTGAATTTCCCTGGGGGTGTCCCTGCCTTCCCACCTTTCCTGGCTGAGCAAGGCCAGGAGTTTTTGATGAAACAAAACAAAACCCACAGATAAAACAGTAATAAATAGAATAAATCTCCCAACACCTGAACCACCTCCTCTCCCTGCTCTGCACTGTGCTCCCTCCCCATGATGACCCCCAGCACCACTCTCATCTCTGTTCCACAGCCACTCCTGAGTTCAGGAGCCAACTTTTAACCAGCTTTAAGCTCTTTCGTATGGCCGAAACCATTTTACCCTTTCCCCAAGGATGTCTCTGCATGGAGGTTTCCTGTTAGTGTCCGTGTGGTCAAAGGGCAATTAGCCTTTTCTCCTGCAATTTGGAGCTTGAACCGGCTTAATCTGTGTGAGGCAGCACAAGCATCTGCTTCTCCTCTCCCTCCCACCCCCTGCTCATGCACACACAAAGCCTCATTATATTAATAAAATATTTTCCCATTCTTCACCTGATTAGCTGCCTGCACGTGCCCGTGAGCCCATTTTCCCTGAAAAATGCGTGTGTGCATTTACACCCATACGTGCCAATGCACCTTCCCCTGATTATATACAAACAGATGTTTATATATAGAATGCATATTATAAATTTAAATTGATACGGAAACATAAATCTGAATAAATCACAGCTAAGCTGCAGCTTAAAATAAACATTCTGGGGGAAAAAAATAAGCAAATAAACTTTTTTTTTTTTTCATTTTGGCAGAATGTTTATTTATTTAACAACAGCGATGCAGTTGCTTACACTTTCTACAAATGTTTTATCTCTTCTTCCTCCGCACCTGTCCCTGAGTGAATAGAGCCACATCTGTCTCATCTTGGCATAACAAGTACACATCTACATCTGTGAAAGATGATTCCATTTTTGAAGGAAACACTGTCTACTTTTACACTCCTGCAGCCTGCTAGAAATTATTACACAATGGATTTTGTGTCTTGCAGGAAGGCTGCTAAATAGTGAATAGCGAGTTTGGAAGTGGTACAACAAAAGTAATGCCCTACTTTAACAGATAGATGGCTAGATATAAATATATATTTATTCTAAACTTCATGGGTAAGAGAGACCCACTGATTAATGTTACCTTCATTTCACTCTTTCTGGTGTAGTGGACTCAGTTGAAAAGCTCAGGAAATGGGAACTGTAGAGGGTAATAATAGGCTAGAGATGCTTTCACCCATCAGCTGCCATGTCAGAGCTCACATGAGGTTGATAATGACTGGAAAAATACTTGGAAAAATCCTTCCCTGTGAAGATGGTGAGGACCTGGCACAGGGTGCCCAGAGAAGCTTCCTGAATCCCTGGAAGTCCAAGGCCAGGCTGGACAGGGCTTGGAGCAACCTGCGAGAGAGGAGTCAGCACTGAGAGTGGGCTCTGGGATGAGAGCAGCCACGTGCAGTCCAAGGTTATGTCATTAATGACATTCAGTAGCTCATTAAATAAATGAAGAGGTGAGTTTTGTCTGATAAGGGTTTAATGAGTCAAAACTGTGAAATAGCCGAAAGCCTTTCTAGTGATACTGAACTGATGAGCAACAGTGGTTTTGCTGCTCATCTTTCTTTTATGGGCTTGACTATCAAAGCTGAAGTAAAAATAAAGGAATGATGAAGTGTTCTGAAGTTCTTCTGTTGGATTTTCCTCACCATTGTTACCTCCACTGCACCCAAGAGCTCTTGTTGTGATGTACCAAAAGCTGTAAATCAGTGCAGGAGGATCATCCATCCATCCATGCATCCATCCATGCATCCATCATCCATCCATCCATCCATCCATCCATCCATCCATCCATCCATCCATCCATCCATCCATCCATCCATCCATTATCCATCCATCCATCCATCCATCCATCCATCCATCCATCCATCCACATCCATCCATCATCCATCCATCCATCCATCCATCCATCCATCCATTCATCCATCCATCCATCCATCCATCAATCCATCTTTTCTCCCTTCTCACCTGGAGGGATAATCCCAGGAAGAGCATTACTCCAAGGTATTGCAGGACCTCTTCCACCTGCCACAGGCTGTGTTTTGTCCTGTGCCAACACTTTTGTGTCTGCTAACCAGCCAGATAAACAGGATCACAAATAAATTTCACCAAAAACCAAGGCCTGGCCAGGAAATTGAAACTTTTTTCTATGGAAAAAAAAAAAAATCTGCCTGTAGTAAAATTTTCATTCACCACTTCCCATCACTTCCTGAATATTCTTCATCTTTTGCCAGCCTGGAGTTCCTGTGCAAAGTCTGAGAATCCTTCTGCTAACCAGCCAGATAAACAGGATCACAAATAAATTTCACCAAAAACCAAGGCCTGGCCAGGAAATTGAAACTTTTTTCTATGGAAAAAAAAAAAAATCTGCCTGTAGTAAAATTTTCATTCACCACTTCCCATCACTTCCTGAATATTCTTCATCTTTTGCCAGCCTGGAGTTCCTGTGCAAAGTCTGAGAATCCTTCCTTGCTTTTTCAGCCACCGAGTCTCCTAATTAAAAAAACAAAAAACAAAAAAAAAAAAAAAAAAAAAAAAAAAAAAAAAAAAAGAAAAGAGTAAATGCAGAAGTGACAGCATTAATTTTGAAGACAGCTTTTCCTTCACTCTGTTGCAGGACAGACACCAAAAGCAATACAGATTCACTGTTTCAAAACACTTTGAAATGTGCTCAGATCAAAAATAATCAATGTCTCCATGAGCGTGATTTCAGATTTGAAATATTTTATGGAGGAAAAGAATCCCAATTAGAACACATTATAAATTGTAATTGATTAATTGGTTTAAAAATATATATAAAGCTTTAAGGTGACATTATCCTCGGAGCTGTATCATTCTAAGAAAAGGTCAATCCTTAATAGTTCAACAATCAGGACTGAATTTCTTTTAAGCTAAGTTTGGAAGGCAGAGCACAATTTGTCCTTCTGAGGAGTATATTGAGGTATTGATATGCAGGTCTCAGATGCCATGATGCCCATCCCCTGCCTCTTTTTTTTTTTTTTTTTTTTTTTGCAGTGCTTCATGTACTATCTTTAGGCTTTCTCAAAATCAGCTGCTTGATTTACCCATCCTTCCTGGGAATTTATGATTCATATCTTCCCTTCTTTTCCCTCCCCTCTCTTCTGCCAGACCTTTCCAACTCCCAACTGCTGTTCTATCTTCTATATTAAGCACCCCAGGCTCTGATGTACTTGACAGTGCCCTGTACTTTAAACACACACACAAAAGCACTCTGGTGATCTGAGATATCTTCTACAATGTGACACACATACAACAGCCTCAGACTCCACACCTTTCCCAGTCTTAATAAATACCTCATATTTAAATTTTTATCTTCTAAAATTTGTTTTATTCTATTATTTTTAAAAGGGTTAAAAAAAAAAAAGAACATTGACAGTTATATAATGTGCATTATTTACTTAATAGCTGTTCTGGTCTATTGGGTAAATATATAGCCAGGCAGTTTTTAAAAACACGTATTACAGACCCAAGAGACCAGAGAGACTCTGAAGCAGCTGTTCCAGTCTATTGGGTAAATATGTATTTAGGCAATTTTTCAAAATATGTTAAAACTCCTTCAGTGCCATTCTGGTCAATTGGTTAAATATGTATTTAGGCTTCTTTTATAAATGCCTTTTATGTAGCCGATAGACTGAAGGAGCTGCAACTGCTGAATATGTTTTCATAATTTTTACCTGTGGGTATCACTGGGAGTTGTTTCCTGCATTCCAGCTCTATCCGCTGCTCTCACTGCACTGAGGACGAGCTGGGTGTCACAGCCATCGTCACCAAGAGCAAACACAAATATCCCCACACCTGGAATGACATTATTCCTTCTGGTTGCCATCCCTGCTCGCTCAGAGCGATGCTCTCCATCTATTTTTCCTCTCTGTCAGTGGACTGACACACTTCGCATTGTGCTGCGCTGGTTAGGCTGATGGATATTTTTAAACCAGCCATGGTTTTTTTTTCAATATTCAGAGGCACAAAATGGCATTTTGGAGCCCTGCTGTCAATTCTGGGGTTGTTTATACGAGTGAAGTTTAGCACATGCTTAAATATGAGCCAGATCAGGGCTCAACCAACAGAACTTAAATTGCTTTATGATTAAAAAAAATAAAAAATAAAAAAATAAAAAAAAAATACATATATGCCTCCAAAATCTTTTTAGGTGTTCAAGGTGATAGGAAAATCAAATCTGATGGCTGAGCTCTAACACAAGTTTCTGAAAGTCTTAATGTAAAGTGGCTGTGACAGATGTGAACATGCTGGGGTTTGTAGAGCTTCTGCTGTATTTCAGCTGAAGATTTATATTTACATCCAGTTCTTTCAGAGTGAGCTCTGGTGAGAATTTTATACAGAAAGAGAAGGAGGGGCTGGGCTTAACTCAGTGGCTCAAGGAAGCTTTTCCAGGCTTGTTTCTGTTAAACCACAGCTTTCAAGACAATTATATTTGCTCCATGGTTCCCTCTTTGCCTTCCCTCCCTTTATGGAGCAGACATCTCCATTGAACTGCTGTTGTAGATTAATCCAAATTTTATTGTTGCAAAAACAGGACTAAATAAATATCTTCTTTTATCCCCACTGCATGAACTGACAGCATAAATTCTTTCTCAGTTTGTTCCTTAATGACAAATTATTAACTCTCCACGTAGAATCGATCATGTTCAGCCTGCAATGGTCTGCTCACCCACAGAATGTCTTCATTTTCCTGTGCTGATCATTATTTCAGGAAGAAAATTTTCATTATTTCAGGAGTGTCCTCAGCTTTCCTCGAAATCTGAGTTACTACTGATAGTAGGTGGCTGGTCTTGACTTATGGTTAAGCTCTGGTGTTTTTATCCCACCTCTTGTTCCTTGAGGATGCAATTTCATTCTCCCTTCTCAGCAAAAATGTGTTACTCACCCATCCAACTATCAGAGAGATTGTCCTCTCTTGAGGTTTTTCTGTTTTTCAGAAATTTTGAGACAGGGTATTACAAGTTGTTATAATTTTCAGTTATTTTTATTCCGTTTTTATGTTTTTCTTAAGCAACGTTTTTAATAATAAAGCTACTGTAAATATTTCCCTCAATTGTGTTTAGAAAGCTGGGCTTGATGAGTTTGGGAGTGTTTCCCAACTTTAATGATTCTGTGATTCTCCTGTGGAAATGGAAAGGATTTCCAATGCAGAAACCATGTGGAAAAATGAGGAATACAAGTATGCTCACACAGGTTCAAACACAGGTGTAAGTGCATATGGAGATGGAAATTAAAATTTGGCGCATAATAAAAAACAAGTATTTTAAACAGGCACTTGATAAACTGAAAATATTCTTGTAGAAGTCAGTGTGGACACTAACTCAGGCAAAGTGTAAACCTCTACAAACTGGAGTAGAATGATGTCACCATTTCAAATAAATCAACTGGTTTGCATTAAAACAAGTTTAATACAAGTTTAAATCAGAGGATTTCTAAAAGAAAAACAAATGTGGAAAAATATTGATAAGAATTCTGACAGGGAATATTAATAAATGAAAATGTTGATAAGAACTCTGGATACATATGATGATTTATTGCCAAAATAAGTAACTTTATTATCCAAATTATTAGACCAGCTGTAATGCCAGGATAAAAATAGCAGTGATGCTATGTCACTCACATAATTTCATAAACAATGATCAAATCCCATCAGAATAAGAAACATCTTGTCTGTCAAAGATTACGAGATGCTTTCCAGATCCACCAGTATATCCAGGCCTTTCCATTAATCAGTGCCACTGAGGCTTTTTTCTTTTGAAATCACTGAGCTGGATGCCCGGTGCTGCTCTCAACAGGAACTGCTGCTGTGTAATAGACTCGAGCCTGAAATGTGATTCTATTTTTATAATACAAGGATCCCTGCTGGCTTAGGGGAGTGCTGGTGGATCCTGTGCCCACTTCTGGATGTCGAGTTCATTCTGTAGGAAAGGTGAAATTCCATTTTTTAATAATATTCCTGTTCGTTGGGGTTGGCAGAGGCCACATGTGGTGAGGTTTTTTTTTATTCGCCAACTTACTTTGTAAGTTATTGGTGAGGTTTTCCTTTTCATAGGATGCTGCCAGGAGAAATGTGGGTAAACTGTAACTGGAGCATCTGGAATAGCTTGGCCAAACTGCTGCACTTCTGCCCCTTTAACCTGTTCATGGTGTTCTCCTAGATAAAAAATAGAATTACCCATTTCTGTGGAAAAAAAAAAAAACACATTACTGAGCCAAAGTGCTTAAAAATTAAAAAAAACAAATTTAAAAAGGAAAAAAAAAATGGAATAAAATCTATTTATAAGTATTAATTATCTTTACAATACATAAAGCATATAAAGAAGGAGAAGCCCCTGCTGCTGCAGAGCAAGAAGGTTTTTGTGCTCATGTGGGGCAGCTCTCAGAGAGGGCAGGAGGATGGGTTAACCTCCCATCGCCATAATTTGGTTTGACAATCTCACTGATCATAAGAATATTCTTATTGTCTCAAAATGTGTGACAGCTTTGTGATGGGCACAAATGGGGGACGAGATCAGACCCCGTTTCATTAGATTAAATGGAAATGTGATGTTTTCAACAGTCAAAAAACACTGGAGACATCTTCAAAGCTATCAGTGCCCATCTCTGCACAATCTCTGCTATGATCATTTTGTTCCCTTTCCATTGATCTACTACAAAACTGAAAATTAATTTAAAGAAGGAAAGATCTTCAAATATTTATATCTGAATATTTGTGTGGGCAAAATGCAGGCTGAGCTAGGAGCCTGTTATGCTCACCCGGATGAAAACTGAGCCCAGAGCACCAGCCAGAGCTCCTAAAAAGTAAAAATATGACTTTGCACTGACTGCAGTGGACATGAGGGTCAGTCCAGGTCTTGAGGTCTCCTTCCAAACCTGTGTCCACCTATATTCATTTTCCCTGCTGAAAATCTTCTTGCCTCTCCCTCCAGGAAATTTTGCACATGCAACCTTTGATTTGTGAAGGTGTCACTTGGCCAAAGCAACCAGAGCCCAGATGGGAAACAGAAAAATGACGGCTGAGGTGGAGGTGCAGGTGAATACACAGGGGTACAAAGGAGATAGAGCACGTTGGGCAGCTCATTTGTCAGCTGAGCAGCAGCCCAGCCTTTCCTAGCAGACATTTACTTTGTTCCATGTGATATTAAGTAAATGTGATATCGTAAAACTGATTAAAGGAGTTGATCTATTGAAACTGGCTGGACTCGAGCCACTTCTGTACACTGTCACCACCTGCAAGAGGAAAAAAAATGGTGCTGCAAAATACCTGGGTCTACCACTCTTGCTGTACTGTGTTTCCACTCCAAAGCACACACCAGCACATCCAAGCTCTTCCTTGCCTTTGAAATATGAGTATTTCTCTCCTTAATCTGCTCTGGACACCACTCACACACTGAAGTGGCTATTCTCTATTACCATTCAGAGTTTACTGTGTTTCTCTGGCCTCTGCAATGCAGCAGTGGGAGCAGAGATTCCTCCTCAAGATTTCTCTGCCTGGGGAAAAGAAAAAGGTCCTTCTCAGTAATGAGAAATGTGTACACCCACCATTAGCCTTGAGAGGAGACCAGCACTGAAAAGTCCACTGGATATGGCACAACGCAGATCCACCTCAGCCAGTGGGAGCAATTCAAAAGGGGACTGAGAAAGGAAAACCTTCCTAGTGCCAAAAACTGCTCTCCCACTCCTGTCTGTGGCACACATGGATGGATGGACTGAGCTCAGCACATCTGAGCACAAGGTTTCTGCCTGCAGGAGCTGGCGAGCCCCAGGCTGGGGTCACAACTCAACACTTCTCTGTCGGGGAGCAGAGACTCCATTCAGCTCTGTGGGATGCTCTCATGCACATCCAAAAGCATAGATGTGGTTCTGGCAGGGCTTTTCTCTTTCTAATTTTAGTAAAATATTTACAAGAGAGAGGTACTTCCTCACAGTACATCAGACATTAGTCACTGATAAGAGAGAACATAAATTCTGGGCTTTAATCTTATATCGTATTTTTCCAAAAACCACCTTAACATGCAATGATACCTTATAATATTGAATTTTAAAACCCCCCAATTTTTAGCATTGTTAGAGTGCATATGTTTATAGGAAATGGAACATCAGACTCCTGATGTTGAGCCTAAAATTAGACGACATTGCTTAAAGTACCCTCAGAATGCTTAATCTGATTTTTTTTGTCCAGTCTAAGCACTTGAAAACCCGATGATAGGCATAGTTGTTTGATATATAAAACTTTAAGTATTTATGTCTCTAAAAGGCAAGTTTCCTTGCTTTTGAGAATTTTTCTTACTGGGAAGTCTTCCAAATCCCCTCTCATGTAGTTTCATGGAATTTTCTCAGCTCTTATGTTTGCTCCTTCTCCACACCTCTCCCCCAGTGCAGAGAGGCACATCTGTCTGTTTTCTGCCTTATCAAGCAGACATCTACATCTGCGAGGAAAACACCACTTCCTCGGCTAAAAACCTGTATCTGATTGTGGTAATAAAGCACTACTTCCTCAGTTCAAAACATTCATCAGACAGGACCAATTACTTCAAATGACTCATAGCAACAGGCAAAGCAATGCTCGTCTTCGTGGAGCCTTTGAACTTCCACTGCTTCAAAGGTGTACGAAGACGTGGTTATGAGGCGATTGTCTAAAATTGCCAAATTACCAGGTCCCAAGCTTTGACATTTGTTATTCTGAGTGATGAGACAAAGGAAAAGCAGTTCGTTCATCCCCCTGAGAAATACAAAGCGAAACAAAAAGATATTTCCTAGGTCAAGAGAGCTCTTAGCGCGGTGAATTCTTGAGCGCGAAACAGAAAAACTCTCGTGCCCTAAATTAATCAAGTTACATAATTAGGTGATCAAACAATACATGACAATAATGCAAAATGCAAACAATGTGAGCCAAAGCTACTGAGGGAATCTAATGGGCTTTTAACCACATCCTGGAGGTCAGAGCCGCTCAAAGTGTTATTAATGGGAATCAAAGCTTTTCACCTTTAGGTCACCAACTTGAATGTGGCACAGGTTGGTTCTGACTGAGCATCATTTCCATCTGGTAATTACTGGGGGGCTTGTGGTCTCAGCAGCCCCATAGGAGAGGAATTTGCAGAATCCAGCACAGGAATGTGCATCAGCTGCAGTGGGTCAAAGGGTGTCCAGCAGAAGACAGATGATCCAGCAGAAAACACAAGATTATGTAACTCAAGGCTCTTTTTTCATTAAAGAAGAGCTTTGAGTTTTATCCATTTTATTTCATTAAATATTTTGGTTCTTTCTACTACCTCCAAATATCATTAAATAAAATTCTGAAGTTATTGTCTTAAATTGCCAAATTATTTCTAATAAATCTGTTTCCACTTTCCCTATGCTTTCCCTATGCTTTCCCTATGCTTTCCCTATGTCCCTGATGGGCACGGCTCTCTCCTGACAAGCACCATGCCCAACAAGATGCAACAGCCGAATTGGTTAATAGTTAATTTTGGGTGGGCTGATCCAGTCTCTCTAAAAGTCATTATAATTAAATTAACATTGAAAAATTAAGTTCAAGAAGAACCCTATACTGAGCATCATAAAGTATATTAGTGTTACCTACTGAGCCAAAATTATTTGGGTATTCATGATGCAACGGTTATTTTATCAGAAATATTCCAATATTAAGACCATGTTTAAATAAATATAGCTCTAATTCAGGAATGTATTTCTATTTGTTCCATTTTCATATTGAGACATTCAGTTTTAGTTTTGCCATTTTGATGAGTTTTTACCTGTTTTCTTAACAATGAAGTTATTTGGAGAGCATACAGCTAGTGACAAGGATTATTGGATTTTGTTACCAAGAAAGCTCACTGTCAAAATTCAGTGATGGGACTGGCCAGAACAAACACAAAACAATCCCATTCCCTATTTGGTGTAACTGTTCAACCATCTTTTCTTGCAAATACCTATATGTAAACAAGAAAATTAAAGTTCCATTAATATTTGGGAATAAAACTGCTGTTTCTCTACAAGTTTTGCCAGAAATATGTTAATGCAACTCCTCAAATAGAGAAATGCAACAACAGAGAGGCAGAGAAAATACATTTCAAAATCCCAGTTGTCTCAGTGGAGGTCTTTTCAGGGCTAGAAGTCACTTCTGGCTTTGGTAGGAAGCCTACAGGCACTTCTTTTTATGAGTAAGTTACATCTGTTCAGGCACTGCACTTTCCTAACACCATACTTTTGTTTTTTAGACTGAGGAGCCTTCAAGTCTAGCAGCTCAGATGCTTGCATCCGTCTGTACCCTTTTGGGTAAATACCTGTCACTTTAGGCAGCCTTCTCTGGCTCTCTGCTCCTCACTGAGACTCAGACTGTCCCACTGACACGCTGCTGGCTCTCACCTGGCACACAGGACAGTGCCACCAGCCCAAAACCTTCCACGTCACTCCAGGTAAGGAAACACAATCTGCCCCTGACAGTTTCTGTCTTTTCTTATTTATTAAACTCAAAGGACCTTCGAGAGTGTTTGATGGAACAAAGAAACGTGGATTGTCTGGTAGGTCCCCCACTGGTTTCTGTGCCTGTGTCTTTGCTGGGCAGATTTGGGGGTGTTTGTCAGCAGAAAGAGCCACACCCGGCTTTGTAACCCTCTCTGATGAATGTCATGCACACAAGACACTTATTTTTTCGTGTTTGTCACAATTCTTCCTGTTGAACACAAATCCCTTCACTCTGTTTTAAGGAGTCAAAGAACAAGTACTTCTATGCAAATTTAGAGTTAGCCCTGTGTCAACAGAAATGCACTGATCTCTCCAGGAATATACATGTTAAAAAGCAATTTTTCCTAAGAAACCATTGGTCACTCATCTGGAAAGACCAAGAAAAATTAGTCAAGGTCTGTGTCAGATGTTTTAAATTGCAATATAGACTAAGATTAACTCATTTTTCCTCTGCGCCGTTCCCTATGTCAAGGGTCAACCTGTATTCTCCTATTCTCCCAGAGCACCACATATCTATATCCATAGAGACTTCACTGGTGACACTCTCAGTACTCCAAAAAAAAGTTTTAAATCCACTTTCCTTTAAAAATCAACTAACATTATCATTATTCTTAAATATTGGTTGTATCTCAGTTAAAGAGTCACCAGAGTGGGAAAGACAACAGGCTCCTAAATAGCTCATAAACCCCCTTTCATCTCAGGACAGTGAATGAGGAGAACCAGAGCACAAACAGCTTTGGAGGAGCTGTGTGTGCTCTCCCTGCTCTGGTACAGCTCTGAGCGATGTTCCTTGTCATGCGCCCAGCAGCTGGATTTACGAGCACGTCAGCGCCTGCATCTCAGCTGAGGATGCCCAGATGGGGAAGCCCTCTCACCAGCACCATGAAATACCCATCTGCTGCCTATTAATATTCCCCAGGGAATTATTGTTTCCTGCTGCCTGGTTCCTACGGTTGGTGTTGGGAGGCTGGGATGGAGGAGCACAAACCAGAGTGGCTCTGGAGTGAGGATGAGGTCGAGCCACTGTGGGACAATGTCAGTTTAAAGGAGGTTCTTTGAAAGCTCTAAGATGGTCCACTCTCAGCAGAAAGAATATTGAAAAGCAAAATGTCCCCTATGCATCCATTTGATCAAATAACACGTTTATAGCACTATTATTATATCAAGAGAAACAGTTAACTGAGACATGACATGTAACTGTTAAAAATTACACACCACCAAACATCAGTCAGGGACGCTGAAAGGAAGAGTTGACGCTCATAAATAAAAAATGATGTAGAAATTAAACAAACAACCCATGGAGACTCTTTCAGGTTTTCTCTTTCCCCCCGTTTCTTATGTAAAACCACACAATAAATGGTCTTTGAGTTACAGAGGTTTAATCTATGTGCAGAAAGGGAATTAGAGGCTGATTCAGGGTTTTTTTTTTTCCCCTTTCCTTTCCTGGAGGCCTCTTTTTTATTTTCTTTCCAGGTATTGATCGTGAAAGTGATATCACACCAGAAGGTGCATTGATATGGTGTTGAGTAACAGAAAACTGCAAAGACTCCTTACAGTATAATCAAAGCTTCTGTCCAAGCCCCCCACTCTGATGAAATCCAATCAATAGGGACGATTAAATGACACATACAGAGCCATCAATATTAAATACAATCCATTTCCTGTACAAGAGCAGGGCAATGTAAAGTGGACAAGATAAAACTTGAATAGGCAGGTTATTTACGATGCTTATACAGTATTTAAGCAGTGATGAAAGTTGGGAGCACACATGATTTGCATATTAATCAAAAAAAAAAGCAAGTAAGATTTTCGATGCACATAAAATAGAGTTTGGTGGGTTTGCAATGTTTCCAAACAATATTTTTTTTAAAGTTATTTTTGGAGGGGCTAAGTCAGAAAGGAGTTGAGTCCAAACTAAAAATCTGTAGATTCTGCAATCTCTGATTTTAACAAGCTATTGGGTTCTTACAGTGCTTTTTCAGTATTCCACACCATTTCCCTGTTGCCTGTGCAGTGGAAGAAAGGGTTTGAGATAATTCATCGCAACTTTAGTCTGAATTTTACCTCCAGAGGTGAGAAAGAGACCACCAAGAAGTGTCACAATTTCCCACCATGAGCAAAAATGCCACATTGGAAGGCACCTTAAGGACCATCTCATTCCACCTCCTGCCATGGGCAGGGACACCTTCTGCTGGACCAGGTGGCTCCAAATCCCATCCAACCTGGCCTTGGACACTTCCAGGAATGGGGCAGCCACCCCTGATTTCTGGGAGATTTTTCAGATCTCCCAATGGCTGTTAGGGTTGCCAGAGGGCCCATCAAAGGAAAGTTTTCCAGTGTGGAATTCCCTCATCACCCTCAGAGACATTCTGTAGTGCTATCCCTGGGCTAGGGAAAGTCCACCAGCTGAGATAAATGCTTTTTGGTAAACTCCCTTCTCTTCTCTGCTGTGCCAGTCAAAATGCTCCCACCAGTCCTTACAGAGCCCATGTGTTGCACACACTGAAAACCACCTCTAATAAATCTGGTTTCCTTCTCATACATTTCCTCACACCGCAGCTTCACAACGGGCAGGTGGGGAAATGGCAAAATTAGGGATCTATTCTCAAAAGCAACAAATTGATAAAAATACGGAAATAGATTAAAAATCTGGATCTCCAGCAAATCGGGCCCTGAATCAGAGTGTCTTTTATTCTGGAAAAATAAGAGCAAGGATGAATGAACTCACCTCAGAGGGAAA
>NW_005054298.1:1466549-1490724 GCF_000277835.1 Geospiza fortis | reverse complement strand
GGAAAGAGACGAAAGGAGCAGCAGATTGGTAGAAAGGTATCGCTATGCTACCCCTGAGCACACTGTTCTTTGCTTTTCACACATGAATCCTCATCATATTGATTGATAAATACAGATTATTTTCTCCTTTTTTTAATGTCAATTCATTCTTTTTCAACATTAAACTTTCACAGTATCTTTGAAGTGAACAGATAAAATTGCTTATCACCAAAACTTGTGCTGGTTTTAGTGGAAACCTAGAAGGACCGTTGACAAGTTTAAAGTTAATAATGTATTTATGTCCTTTGTTATACTGGGCCATAACTGAGTTTGGTATCTTCAGGATGAAAACCCTTCATCTTAACACAATTTTCAAGGATTTTTTAAAAAAACTCCTCAATAAAAGTTTTATAGAGAAAGTGAGCCTGAAAAATGTTCTTGGAGATGACACTACTCTCTGCCAGGACACTTTCACAAATACTGTGGGGACAGCAGGTTGTTTGCCAATGAAAAGCTACTTTCTCTTGACAAAATTGAAAATTGATGACAAAGTGATTGGGTATTTCTCAAAATGCTGTCAAATGTAATGACATTGGGTGGGTTCCAATTAGTTTTGTAGGCTTTCGAGATGCAGCTCTCTCTCCTTGCCTTCTGTGTAAAAAACTTTGTGGCGTGAGTCTGGTCTGCTGAAGGACAGCTAGAGCTGCTACAGCTTCCAGAATTTGCTAGGGAATAAGGCTGCACTGACACATCTAGTCTGGACTAAATAATCAACTTTCACTTTGCAAAACTTGAGCTTTCTTGTCCGGTTTGACGTGGCGTTATTCACGCAGAGCGCAGGTCTGTGGGTCACGTTGCCGCTAAGAGAGTAGGGGCGATTTACTGATAAAATAACTCATTATGTTTGGTAATTAACCACACTCCTATAAAATCAGAGGTGCCATGAGGTGCTTAGGATGTGGTACCCCTCCAGCAGGAGCAGAGGGGAGAGGGAAGCCAAAAGCTCTGTCAATGACAACGTGTGTCCCCTTTAGGCTGTGGGAGCTGGAATCCAGGATCTCCCTCTCTCCCTCCTATCTGGAGCACAAATAACATAAAGCTGGGATAGGATTGATACGGAACGCTACATAAAATGTTTGCTTATAATTATTTCTAGCACCCTTTTGAAGTTTAGGGATAAAACATTTCTAATTATTCATCAGGCCGTTGGAACTCCTAGGCCTCTGTAATAGGGATTTAGCAGAACAACAAATAACATACAGGGATCCAGATGAAAGGAGTGAATTTGAAGGGATTATTTCCATAAAAAAAGCAAATGACTATTTGATGGAGTTACAACAATACAGAGAGTCAGACAGGGATAGAGAAATAATGCTAATTGATAAATACATAGCTGCTTAAGCTTTAATTTGAGCTGTGGAAGAGTTGTAAAACAAGTGATACCTGTAATTTCCTTCTTAAAAAAGATCCCTCTGTTTGAAATGCATACATAAGGAAAACCCCTCAATTGCAGCTTTTCTTCCCCCCCCTCCTCCCATTTTCACCATATTACAGTCGCAAGAAGTAATTCTTTTAAAGGCAGGACCATGAAATTTTTTATGGTCTTGGCTGGCTTACAGCGGCATAAGGATTTGCTCCCCAGTTTAGGGTGGGAGTCATGACATCTCCTGCAGGATCCTGTGATCTGCTCATGTAGGAGCCCCATGGGCCAAAGGCAGCAATAGGCTTTCAAGGAATGGAGAGGGGATTTTTTGTTCACTACCACATACCACAAAATCACTGCCTCATCTTAATCAAAGCATTGCAAAGTAAAAAGCAAATCATAAAGAAATGACAACAAAACCCCATGAAAAACCCCCAGAGTCAGCAAAAGCAGGAGTTTTGAAGCATCTAAGGTGCAGCCATTCCTACTGTCTCATTTTTTTTTCTATAGAACAGACAACCTTTAGGCAGTTTGTCTTAAATAAAGACACATAAAATGATAAGTGGAACCTAAAACACAAAATAGGACAAATATTCCACGTTCAGTGCTGTTATAAGCAACATCAGCACCACCACCACACCAGTGATTCCACACAAAGATAGTTTTTTTGAGGATGAATAAGCTGTCTTGACTAAAGGAGGGAAGGAAACAAATCTGACTTTGCAAATACATGCAGGAAAAAAAAAAAGAAAAATAAAAACTCAAAAAATCATGGATAGGAGACTTACCAGCTACTCTGCAAGCTGTGTGCTTCTTTATATCACAAATACTGGTTTAAAGGGCAAAGGTATGCAAAGCAGATGGATTGTGCCTATCTCTAAATCAGAATTTCAATGTAAGATTTTTCCAACAGCTCAATAGAGTGGCTTAGAACAGGACTTCCCCTCCTTAATGAGGGGGTAAACCGGCAAAACGTTAGCATTATAAATTGCAGCTTAGAGAAATTATATTCAGATTTATTTTTTTTTTTTAAAGAAAGAGAAAACCCGTATGCTCTAGATTAGCAGGGGTGGATCGTCTTGTTGAGACTTGTGCTGCCAAAGCCTATTAAAGTAATTCACATTTTATACACAGACATTACCATTTTCTCTGAACTATAACGTCCTTGGAGCATTACTCCGCAGAGACATCCAAAATCCACTTTAGATGGGGCACAAAGGCACAGTTTGAGATTTACCTGTGTGACTTGTCTCGCAGGTGACAAGCATTAAGGAAGGAAATCTACACTTCTGGCAGATAAGCAGGAATTCCTGGTCCCTTAATTCACTTGAAAAGAAAGGATAATTACCTGAACTAAATTTCTGCGCCCATCTCAAATGGACTCTAGGGACAATCCTGCAGATTAATGCTCTAAGAACATAAGATTCAGAAAGAGAACGTAGGGATGTATGAAATGGGATCTCTTTTAACAACCTGGATCAAAAACTGTATCCTGAACTGAGGGGAGGAAGGGGCAAATCCAGTGCAGCATTAAAGCATTCTGCTGCCTCAGCAGAATCAGGTTTTGACAATAACAATCACGATGATTTTTATAGGCTCACTTTTTTCCCTCTACATTCTGATGGATCTGAGGGATTTCCACAACCTGAATGCTCCAGGCAAGATCCTCAGGTGATGTAAATTGGCATTGTTTCCATGAAATACCATCCCTTCATATCCTCTACAGCTTTTCTGCTCATCAGCAGTATCATAATCATCTGGTAACATTAATTAATTTTCCCCGTGTTTTATGCAATGCTGCCTCTGCCTCCTCCCCGCCTCAAATTGTTTTGATTTTGTTCCTTTTTTTTTTTTTATTTTTATTGCTGTTATTGCTCCACGTCTGCTAAGTAAATCTGCGGCGTGTTACTTTAAAAATGAAATAAAGCTTGTGTTCATAGTGACAGTCAATAACACTACAGCATTATAATCAATTGCTATTTGTAGCAGCAGGACTAGCAGTGGGGGCAGATCAGTGCAAATTACTGTCACTGTGTGCTGCCGTGTGCTGCAGCCAGCCTGGATCACGGGAGACAAACGATCCCAGATCCAGCGGGAGCACAGGGAGCTCAGCCCTACCTGCACAGCGTCACAGCCACTCACAAACACGAGGGGAAAGTGGCTACGAACCTGCAGGATGGAGAGGGAGGGGAAATAGGTTAAATTAACCCAGTCGTGCTGCTGAGATCCCGGGCTAAATGCTCCTGCTCTCGTGATGGGCTGGAGAATGGAGGATTACAAGTACCCAGGGATGTACAAAAAAGGTTGGAATGCTCTTTAGTGAGCTCCAGTGACGCCTCTGTTGTAGTCTAAACTGAGGGTTTGTGCAGACTCCTGTAAGCCATGGGGGTCTTCAGTTCCAAACACCTGTTAGGATCAATAATAATGCCAAAAATTAAATATAACAGCTCCCCCCGCTTCTTTCTGTAGAAGCAGGAGTGTTTGTTCCTGCTATAGATCACAGTGATGCAATTTTTTGTCTGTGTTTCATCTGAGGAAAGAGATCCAGGCTCTGATCTCAGTGGGGGGAGAGAGCTGTCATCTCAGAGCTGGGCTCTGGGAGCAGCAGGTCAAACAGGTAATTTTAAAGAAGGAGATATCCAATTCTTTGTGTCTCTTCAGCTTTCTCCTCCATGAATTTGGCAATTTATTTGGAACCCCTGTGATTAGGGAGAAATGCAAATGGTGTTTACTGGGGAGAGAAGAAACCTGATGCAGATCAAGGTCACATCCTTTGGAAAAGAAAGCCTTGGCTAGCAAGCAGTGTATGGTTATGAAATTACACCTGATTACCTGGCTGAAGGGTGTCTTTGGAAAAGAAAGCCTTGGCTAGCAAGCAGTGTATGGTTATGAAATTACACCTCATTACCTGGCTGAAGGGTGTCTTCCTGATTTGGGAGGCTGCACTGCAAAACCCAGCCCCTGTTTTGTCTTCCAGCAGGGAGAGCAGGAAGGGGAAAGGAAAACCCGACCTCCAGGACCCCCCAGCTCCTCACACACCCTCCTGGAGAGGGTGATGCAGCAGCAAGGCCAATGCAAACACTGAGCTCACTTCTGGGACTGCTGCAAAGGATGACAATTTATTGCCCTTTTTAATGATAGAGTTTGTGATATGCACACTTGCCAACTGGGAACTGGAGTGAGATCAATGAGTTATTTTACATAGGTCCCTGTATTCTGGGCCAGAATGAAACTGTTGACCTAGAGGTGAAAGTCTCTAATTTTATTTCTGGTCCCTCTGAGTCATGTAGTCACCAGAAATAACACTGACAGCAATAAAACCAAGCAAACAAACAAAACTAAGCAAACATCAAATATGAAGGGAAAAGAGCTTTGCCAAAGAGGCTCAGTGCACGTTTTGTGAGACGGCGTAATCTTTGACAGGGAAATCTGGACCATAAAAACCCCTCTCTCCTGGAGCCCAGTATTCTCCTCTGAAGACAAATGTTTTATAATAAATATTTCTGTGCCTGTGGAGCTTTGTGCGAAGTCGGACATGATATTTTTGGCAATATCTGCGTGTCAGGAGGAATCTGAGAAAGTGTCACATACTGTACTCGAGCTGGCCGGTTGGTGAGAGCCATGGGTTTGGATTTGCATGTCACACACGTGATGGGCTGAGCAGAGCAGAGAAACAGGAGCATTTCTTCTCTTCAGCCTTTTTATGCATTTTAATCCACGACCTGAATCACAGAATTCATGTAAAGTTGTGCTATCTGACTTCACCTCCCTACTGCCGACTCTCTCCACCTTCCAGAATCACAGAGCTGATGCCCTTGTATATTTTTAGATCCAACATTTTTCCTGTTTAGAAAAATCAGAATTGCTTATTATTATTACTATTATTATTATTAATAATCATCATCATCATCATGGGTTTTTCACTACGCCTCTAGAAGGTAGTTTCCAAAGGAAATATCTATGTCTATTCCTGGCTAACAGGCATGATGGTTTGGGAAAAATAATCTTCCACTCAAAGGCAGTATAACTTCCAACAAGGTCTTTTTGGCTCACAGATTGTTAAGGAAAATTGCTTCGTTTTGCAACTGTAATTCCCATATTTAAATGAATGGGATGTTCCTTAAGAGAGATTTGAACTATGGAATTTTCCTTTGTTGGACAAGAATCAATGGAGTGTTTGCTGCTAATTAAACCAAATAAATTAGCTGAGAAGGAAAATGAGTTGATTTTGAAGGAACTTCACAATACAATTGCAGTTTTGAGTAGAAGAGAATTGAATCTCATTTAATTTTTTTTTCCTTAAATGTCAGGGTTTGTGCTTCTCTATTATTTTCAAGACTATCAGGGATCCCTCCCTGTTGACGTAAGTCACTCAATTTATGTGATCTGGGTCTGAATCTATTACCAGTGAAGGCAACAGGGTTTGGATTAAACCTTTACAGTCTGTGTTTTTTAAGGTCTCAGACAGCAAAGATTCAGCTCTCGAACACCCTGAGATCAATCACTAAATTCAGAAAACTGGAACACATGCGCCGAAATCACCACATTCTGTAGTGACAAAATATTTTGCAGAAACAGGGCTGTGATGCTGTTAGTGGCTTGGTTTGACCTGATTTTCCTCTACACAAACAGAAAATGTCAATGGGAGACGCCGACAGCAGATTTTCGTGGCTTTGGAATTTGATATTACTATGGATTTTAAAACATAAGGGGGAAATGCATAACAACAAACGAATGCACTGCCTTATTTTTAACCTTCTCAGCAATTAAATGATTGTAATATTGAAATATTGCAGATCGCTGTGGAGCACAAACACTGAATTCCTAATGTTTCTATACATTTTATACCTCTAAACTCACATAAATTGATAATAATCTGAAGAAAAAAAATTACTGTGGTGAAATATTCTCAGTGTTGTGAAAATACTCTTTGAGAAAGACTTTTGGGTTAACTTTTTTGATTTTCTGGTGTTTGGGGAGTTTTGTGGAGTGACTGGAGCTGCAAAGTTAATAAAAATCTATATATACTTTTCTGCAGTGGGTAGGGTCTTTTTTCAAAATCTATTTTGAGGAACATAACCACTGGGAAAAACAGCACAATAGTGTCCTTAACATTGTAAAAAAAAATAAACTCTGTATTTTAATTAGCTTGAAAGGGTCAAATGGCAGAAAAAAAAAATCACCTGTGATACGAAAAGTCTGGCTATTATAATGATACAGAGTGTAATTCAATATATCTGTTTAGATATTGACCTTCTGCATTATTAATGGGTTTGAAAAGGCTACTGCTGTCTTGCAACTCTTGAACAGGTGGAAGCCACTGGAAACCCACCATTTATTGGTTTCTGTATGCCAGATTACTTTCCAACTAAAAGCCAATGCAGATATGTTTGCAGCCTGAATGTAAGAGGGAATCCTGATTTTTGTGGTTTGTTGGTTTTGGTATTTTTGTCTAAAGCTTCTTCTCTACTTCCCCCCTCTCCCAAAAAGATCCTATTGTGAAACAATGATTAAATTTCCATTAAAAATAGCAATTTTTTTTAATTGTAAAAGCAGTTCATTTTGATAGGAGACATTTGGAAATCCCTGTCTATGCTTCTGAGTAGCCTTCAGCTTCAGAAAAATCCTCATGTATCTGAGATATTTGGTGGCCCAAAGTCCCTATTAGATACCTCAGGTTTTCTGAAAAGCAGCTGAATCCCTGATTACAGAGCAGCAATCACAACAAAAATATTCTCTTTTCTCTGTATTCACCTTTCAACAATATTTTTTGTTTTAGATACCATGCCCACAGGTGATCCCAAAGCAGAGCATGGCGCCTCCCACGCTAAAAGCACCAGAAATACTATAAATGCAAATCCTAGCATTAGTTTTATCCCCTTGTTTTTTTGTTTTGTTTTTGTTTTTTTTTTGTTTTTCTTCCAACAACAACTAAATTCTGTTCTGTCACTGCAAGAATAAATATTCAGACATCACAAGGTATACCTGGTTGCACAACTGCAGCATTTATCTATTTTTATTTTCAGAATGCTGTTTTGACTAATTTACATATTTTAAAAATGATTAGTTTCCACATTTTTAAAAATCTTGTTTTCTAGGATTTTCAGAAACATTTCTCATTAGATGAGCTAAATTTGATGATCTCCTTTTCCCCCCACCTTTATCCATTATATAATAGAGAAAATTAAAACGACCATAATGACACAGTATTTCTTTGCTGCTGTGGAAAAAAATCAGTTAAATATAAACCAATATTTTACCAAATCTCTTGTGAATATTTCCCCTAAGGGCCAGATCCTGTGTGACTTTCAACATAGCAGAAAGAATTTATGTGTAAATCAACCATCAAGCATAAAACAACAATAGAGATGAGAGGGAAAAAAACCCAAAGAAATAAATAAAAAAGAACAAATTTCAAATTATGTCAAAATTCTAAATATACTATAAGAAAGATTGCAAAAAAACCCTATTTATATAGCTTTTCCTATGACCCTTTTACTGACATTTTTGAAAGACAAATGTACAATTCTATTAGGAGAAACCTTAAAAAATAGCCAAGACCTAGGTAAGCTCATAGATCCCTGATTCTTTCTCCAAATTAAATCTGAATTCTGATTTTATTTAAGCTCTAAGTAAACTCACAGATTCCTGATTGTCTCTCCATATTAAACCTGAATTCTGATTTTATTTAAGGTTTCACAACTATTTTTGACCTTTTTTCCCAGAAGAGATAAATAATACCTTTGTACTTCCAGGTTGATTGAGATATGGGATTCACAGAATTGGCACTAACACAGAACTTGCTCACATTTCCAAGAGTCATGACTGAAAACATGCAGCAGAATTTAACTCAGTATAAATATATGGAGTTAAAATGATGGTTCTCATTTTCTTGTAGTGCCATGTGTTCCAGAACAATGGCTCAGGGTGAATTATTGCTGCTGAGAGAAGCACTTGGTGGTGACTCACCAAAATCTCTGGCCTGGACTTCCACAGAGAAATTCCCTCATCAGATTAGGAGCAACTTTGTGTTTCACTCGAAACGCGCTGACTGGGCTGCAGCTCTTTGAGCAGTGCATGGAAATACACCCAAAGATAGATCCTGCATTATAGCCCAAATGAACAGCTCGTTTGGGACACTGAGATTTAACAACAAACCCTGCTGGAGTGGGT
This sequence comes from Geospiza fortis, assembly GCF_000277835.1. Taxonomy (NCBI): domain Eukaryota; kingdom Metazoa; phylum Chordata; class Aves; order Passeriformes; family Thraupidae; genus Geospiza; species Geospiza fortis. The sequence continues at coordinate 1,482,149 of NW_005054298.1, read as the reverse complement.
GGAGGAATGGGCCAGAGTCAGGAGGTCTGGGGTGATCTCAGCTCTGCCAGCTCCTGTGTCATGGTTGGCCAGAGCTCTCGAAGTTCCCAGAGCCAGCCGACTTCTAAGAGTAAGGGAAAATTTACCTCCAAATATTACTGGCACATTTAGTGTCATCTACAGCTTTGCACTGCTTCATAAGAGGGGTTGAAACTGCTGATGCTTCATGGCACGAAGCTGTTGGAGTGGGAACAGATAAAGGATAAGGGGAGTGGCTTCCCACTGCCAGAGGACAGGGATAGGTGGGATATTGGGCAGGAATTCCTGGCTGTGAGAGTGGGGAAGCCCTAGCACAGGATGCCCAGAGAAGCTGTGGCTGTCCCTGGATCCCTGGAAGTGTCCAAGGCCAAGCTGGACAGGGCTTGGAGCATCCTGGGATAGTGGGAGGTGTCCCTGCCCATGGCAGGGCTGGGACAAGAAGATATTTCAAATCCCTTCCAACCCAAACCATTCTGTGAATCTATGACTCATTTCTCTCATCCCTAATACACATATGCGAATGTTTGCAGAGCTTAAAGCTCTAAATCTTCACCTTTTTCTGCAGTTTCAGCCGGAAATCAGAGCCATCAGCCTCAAGAAGCGGGAGAGGAAGGCAGGACCACCTGCTAGACACGGCTGCACCCCAGTTCTGTGAACCTACAGGGATTTACCCGTTGAGGTTACGGCCTTGACACTAAGGATCAGGCATGGTGGCTTTAATTCACAACAATAGATGATGAAAGCAGAGCATTCTGCCTCCTGCCTTTGAATCCATGCAGTCAGGATGTCTTCCCTGCACTCAGGAGCTATTGGAGGTGGCAGAGAGGGGGAGAGGAGGCGTTTTACAGCACCCAGGATCATGGCTGACAGGGGCAGGGGCAGCATCCTGTGTCTGTGTCTCCTAATGTCCTGAGACAGGGATGGGAGGGATGGGCAGAGGAATGCTCTGCACACTGATAAAGAGGAGTAATAACGACTGACACTGAAATCACTCCCCCTGGCCATGAGCTAACTCAGGGTCCAAATCCTGCCAGCGGTGTCCAGCGCCAGGAAGGTGCTGCTGAGCAGAAGCATCTCTATCTGCTCTAGGGAGATGCTGCTCCTAAGTGCCTTTGCCAGTGTCCCTGGAGGATATCTGAGCACCTCAGCACTTTGCAGAGCCCCCAGCACTGCCCCTCTCCCCCCGGGCCCCCCGAGGCTGCTGCTGCAAAAGCCATAATTCACCCTTTAATATTTTGATACTCAACGTGACGGATTTCCCTTTTAGTGCGCGTCGATTTGATCTGATCGAGGCACGGAGCTGGGCAGGTTTCCTGCATTTCAGATGATTTTAGTATAAAACATGCAAATCCCACAGTGCATTCCCCTGTTTCTGTGGCATTATGTCTGCAGAGCGGTGTCACGAACGATGACACCTCTTCACAGAAAAACAGAGAAATATCTTCTGCAGGATGTGAGATTTCTAACGAGAGCTTCCCTGTGACACGAGCTGTTGAACTGTCTCCATAGAGTTCTGATTTAATTTGAACTGTTCTTGCCACTCCATCACAAACAGCACCGTCCGAAATGCTAGACAATAATTAAATTTCAAAGGGAAATATTAATTAGTAAGGACGCAAGTGAGCTGCCTCTTCATTTAAAAATATTTCCTTGCCATTTATGTTCAGTACTTCTGAATAGCCCAGGAGTTGGAGACATTAACAAATTATATTGAAGCCTCCCACTTTTGCGGTATTATCTGTGAAAGGACTCTCATCCAGTTTTACAAATGTATATTTTTAAAATGTTATCTTCCTATCTCCTCCTATCTTCATTAGTCTCTTTGATCTAGACACCTTTCAAATATGTTCATAAGGTGATGTTATTCTGATGTATAAATCAAATTGCCTCTGCCTTAAACCTATAATTTGAACATAATTAAAAAAAAATTAAGGAAATAATAATCAGAGACAAAATGGATGAAGCGGTTTTGCTTTCAACATGAAGAAACACGTTAATATATTTTCAAAATCTGTGTGGTTTGGATTCATCTGGACATCCTTAAGGCAGGATAAATACATGATCTTCTTTTTCAAAATATATTTTGATATAGCTAAAGTATATTTGAGTTGTCCTCTGTCCTTCTCTCTTGCCCACAGAATATGGGCTATACACATGCATATTTATTCAAATTTCTTTTTCTTGTAGACATTCCCGCAGCTCTTTTGTTGGCCAACTGTAAACTGATCACTTACAATTGTACTTGAGTGTTTAGTGACCAGAAAATGTACAAATGCTGCTGCTGCCAGAGTAACTGAAAGTGCACAAGCAGATTGAGGGAAATACTACAGGCAAAAATTAGCCATCATTAGTTACCCCTGCTAATATTGCAGAAAATTGAAATGCTTGCCTCACTGAGAATTGAAGAGCATTTCTGAAGTTTATCCAGAACAAAATATCTGACTTTTAAACACAAATAAGATATAAAGTGTCTCCACGCATTGTTGGGCTGCACGGTAGCAGTTTGCAGGGAAATCTGCTGAAGCCCCTTCGTGGGAATCAATCCCAGGGAAATGCAGCCCCGTTAATTATAATTTTAACAGCTTCAGATGCCACGTTAGGAGCAGCAGGGAGAGGAGAGGAGAGGGAGCAAACTGGGTCTCTGCTCACAATGATAAACATAAGACCATAAATGTCAGACAAAGGCCAAGAACGATGCAGAGGACAGATTGCCGGAGTCCCAGCCTGAACGGAGGCAATGTTTGTTGGGTTGTGTTTGCGGGGTTTTTTTCCACCCTGAAAGCACAGCAATAAGTGCAAAATGCAATAATAATCCCACAAAATACCTTTGCCCTCATAAAAGAGCCTAAGCTCCACCACTCTTTATGGTTAGGATATGGTCTGTATTTTATGATTCTTCTGTGTTTTATGTTTTTAACTCTGTTATCTTGGAGGAAACAAATTTTCATGCAAGAAGATGCAGAGCAGCAGCTTATTCTCTGTCCAATTTGTTCAATTCAAAGACGTGCCCTTCTGAAGGTCTCATAATCCCTTTTATCACTTCTCACGTTTTCCAGCTCTCCCTCATACATCTCCCTACCTTCACCCCAAACCTTCTTCCCAAAACATTTTTTCCCCCCAGGAAAATAACACAGCACCTTTTTTTGGTGCTCCAGCACCCTGGCAGTGCAGAGGTAACCTTGCCCCGATATTTTGGGTGTTTGCTGTCGCAGATGACCTTCCCGCCGATATCTCTGTCGAGCGCGTTCCGGCAGCACCTGTTAGAAGTGCTACGGGCTTCCATGCACATGTGGCACCATATTGGAATGCTGCAGTTCATTTGGCAGCATGCAGGAAGGTAGGGGACGTGTTGCCCGATGTATTTCTGCAGCATTATAGCTGCTGGATCCAGGGAGGCTTTCGAAATATTTCGCGCTACTGTCGAGGTTTAGGCTCGATAAGGTATAAAATTGCAGGAGGTTCATTTTGGATCCTCATTACCCAAACCAACCAACCAAGGAGATAACATAGAAAAACATTCGATTCCCTTTTCTTTTTTCTTTTTTTTTTTTTTTGTTTTTTTTTTTAAGATAATGCTGCTCTACACAAGGAAAGGTTAATAATTAACCATGGTGAAAACACCTTTTTTAGCGGTCATACGAAAAATAAAATGCACAGCAATTCTGGTGGTTCTGAAGCTGTCCTACTCCCTGTGAAAAATTAAAATGCACAGACCTCAGTACCTCCCCAAATGGCAAGGTTTCCAAACAATACAAGAAAACTGCTAAAATAATTTCCTGAACAAACAAAAAAACTCAACCTGTGTATCAAAGCTCATACATCTTACATGTTCTCTCGTCTCTTCCTATTTATATTTGGATTTCAGCACCTGACTGTACAACTGGTGCATTATTTTGTCTCTTTCTCACACTACAAAGATTTCAGTTATTTTTTTGTAACACCAGCAGATATGTCTGATTACTATTTCTATTAAACTTTGATTTGGAAGTGCAGGGAAAAGAAATATTAAATAACAAAAGCCACTTTACTCTTGCCTCCACAGGTAATTACTGATTTGGGAACCTTTTGTACATACACAACATCCACTTTCACTGAGCCAAATGAACGGAAGATGTTGCAATAATCATATGGAGTCATTTGTATAAAATCCTAAGGCATCCAAGGTAAATTGGATCAAAAGAAAAATTAGAGAGCCACAACAAAACAACCAACCAACCAACCCACGTCATGCTAAAATAAAGAAGGTTAACAGCAAATATAGTGCTGAGGTATTGTTTACCCCTACAAACTGTGTCTCTTTTACTCTCTCACACCTACACAGCTACAACAGCTCACTTACTAAGAGGAAGGAAACACTGTGCAATTATGTATTTAATATTTATACCTAAAAACACTGGGTAATGAGTATGAGATTTTCAGAAAACACTATATTATGAAAAACATTTTTATCATAATTTCATCCCAGGGTGCCTTTACAAAACTAGCAAGACAACGAGCAGAACTGATCCTGTATGGCTGTTGCTGCAGCCTCACCTCTCTGTCCACTCAGACTCTGCTTTACATCTTTAGGCTTAGTTTGTCTCTGACCTGAAATAACAAAGCTGTGAACTGTTAACCGGAGGGGGGAACCTCAGGCAGTCAACTTTTAATCTTCCAGCGTGGCAGTTCTTATTCTGTCAATAATAAACACATTTGTTAGCTGTGCCTTGTGCAGCCTTGTGTGTGCATCTGTCCATTCCTGAGAGATGTATTGGCACTGGGCTATTAACAACCAATAATGCCACGTGAGCACAGCAGTGTTATTTAAAGGGAAAAGGGTAAAAAAAAAAAAAAAAAAGAGGAAAAATAGGAAAAAAATTAGGACTTCATGTATATAAAGATGAGAGCCAGAGATCTACAGTCCCCAGCTGATGGAGGAGAAAGTGGAGAAGAGCAGAGTGGGAGGAACTCTCTCTGGTGTGGTTATATTATTGTGGTATTATATCGAGTTATATCATCACTTTCCCACTCCCCAGGAGTGGCACAGATGGGAGAGCGTGGTGGGAGAGCACCAGGAATAACGTTGGCGTGCATTGCTGCTGCGAGGTGAGGACAGGGGGCCGAGCTCCTCGCAGGTGAGCAGAAATCCACCGGGGGAATGCAGAGCTCCATCTCCAGCCTCCTTTTCCCCAGGATTTCCATGGCAGCCATGTGGCTTCTCCTGTGATCCCACCCCGCCACTGAGCCTCCCCGTGGCCCTCCACTGAGGACATGCTCTGCAAGGTTAATTTTTTCACGCTTCCTCTGTCTATTTTTTAATCTCCACTGCGATTCCCCGGGGGTAGAGCACAAGAACAGATAATTTTTTTTTTTTGCACACTTCTCTACACATTTGAATTCATCTCCCACATCCCAGAAATGAAGGGACTGAGCCTAAAAAATACTTCCTCAATCCATTGCTTCAGAAAAGGTCTTTGCTGTGATGACTTAGGAAACTTAAACCCATATTTTCTAGAAAAAAATATAGGGAGAAAAATGGCCAAAGGCCCTTGAATGTATATTCTCAGAGTTATTGAAGCCAACTGGCTGAAGAATGCCAAGTCAAATTGTGTTACTGTCCACAGAGCTTGCTTCAACCAGCTTTTTTCAAGATACACTTTCCACTTCTCAGAACAAGCAACAATTAGACTAAATCAGCTTAATCTCACAGATCCACACAATTTTGATCTAAACTACAGATAAAACTGAGCTGATAGGTGCTAAGGATGTTTTGTAATATTAATATGTGGCGCTGGACTATGCAGCTTCACAGTAAAGTTCCCGTAATTGGAATTTTTATCCCCTGGAAGTCAGAAAAAATTATTGACAGTTTCTGGGTCCTAAATGCATCACCGTTTCAAGTAAAATAACAAGCTTTGCCTGGGGCTGCAGTTCATGCTATGTGATCACTTGATACTTTGTCTGTGTGGCTTCTCATGGCAAGAGAGAAAGGGAGAGACAGAGAGGAGCCTCCGTCGGAGGAGGAGGAGGAGGAGGGAGGCAACAGATCGCTTCACAAGCAATTATTATTTTTATTATATTATTTCAACATCGTGATAATTAATGACTGAACTTCCCAACGTGTTTGTGTGAATTCAGCATGCCGATAAGAACGGCTGCGTTGTGGGTGATTTATATTTGTCCCTGATTTTGATTTTTTTTTTTCTTTTTTTTTTCTTTTTTTTGTGCCTGGGTGCTTCAGCAGCAGATTGCTGCTCTCTAACTGCATTACTGTGGGGTAACTGGGAAATGTTTTACAGGCAACTTCTGCCATTTAGCATACAACTGTAATATGGTTCTATTATCCATTTTCAATCAATATTTAACCTTTTCAATAAACAGCTTAAGTGTACCAAGCCAGAAGGAGGAAAGCTAATTGCCACATGATATATTTGGTTTCCAGGTATACTCAGCTGGCTAAAGTAAAGTTAATTAGGTTATAGGTAGCACAGCAGCATTTAGAAAAATACATCTTCTGCCTCATAAACCTTTTGTTCAGTCAATAGCATCAACAAATACTTGCAGATGATGGCTGTAACATGATGACCATCACTTGGAGACCAGGGCCGTGAGTTCTGCCCTTGCAAATGGCCTGTGTTACCAAAGGACATTATGGAAAATGATGGCAGTGGGTCATGGTCGCCACACAAATCCACTTCCAGCTTTGGTTTTTCTGCTCAGGATCACATTTGTGAGCCCAGCTGTAGAAAAGCAAACTCCTTGGTGACTCTATAATGTGTAGCAGAGAGGTTTGTTTGGGTTTTTTTTTCTTTTTTTTTTTTTTTTGTAGAAGATAAAACCCAAGAAATTAAAAGGCTTTATTGTTATACTATAAAAAAGCTCATTGTTTGTGGTAACTTCACTGAAGCAGTATAAGCTTGAAAATACTGTTGTTCCTAATTAAAGGATGTTATTGTCCACTGTTCATATATGATTGCAGTTCCATTGCACCCCTCAGAAACCTTTCTGCTTTGCTATTGCAATGCCCCAAACAACAAATTACTTAGAGAGCACAGTCTCTCTTGGAAAGTCCTTCAATCATAACAGGTGTAAGGAGGTGTTTTCAAAGGAGAAAAATAACATTTAGAATTCATAATGTCAGTGTTAATGAAGAAAAAAAGTAATAAATTAAAAACAAAAAAAAAAGGAAAAACAAAGGCAAGTTTCCTAGAAATTGTTCCCATAGAGTTATTTCATTAGTATTTCATCCACTGTTGATGTATACTTTGTATTTGTTCCTCTCATCTGGCTCTCACTTCTATGACATGAATTTTCATTTTTTTTTAAAAACCCTACCTGTTAATAAACCCCAGGAAAAAAACAACATTCTAAGGACCACTTAGAAAATCCTGATGAGAGCACCTATATTGACTGAAGCAAGCAGTTCTGTTCAGGAAAAGAAAAAAAAAAGAAAAAAAAAAAAGACTGATTGCCACCCATTTAACTGACGGGAGCCTTTCCCTGGATCAAGCTTTAGATCCCTTGCTTATTTGCCAGTGAATACAGTACAATAGGGATTCCAGGGAAGTCAAATGGCAAGCCAGGCAGTGATTTCAATGAGCCCCAAACTAGGCCCTGAACGATCAACACTGATCCTTATTATCTGAGGGTAATAATGTGCCCCTCTAGTTTACCCAAAGTGGCTGCTCTGAATATGCTATAGTTTCACCAGGAGTGAACGAATGCATCTGTCTTCATGAATGGTGATTAAAAAAAAAAATGCAAATCTCCTTAAATCTTTTCTTCCTGACATTAGGTCATTGCTTTATGGCCTTCTTTTCATTTGCACATCCATAGTAATTTCTATTTTGGGCCACTATTGAAAATATGAGATTCACTGGGTCCAAATAGACATTCTTATAATAAGCAGATTGTACCGAGCTACAAAAGCTGCAGTATAATAAAACAAATTGTATGAATGTGAGAAGAATGTGTAAAGAAGTTTCATCATAAAAAAATGACCAATAACATTAAGATGTTTTGTGCGAGGAAAACACTCCAAGCACTGTTCTTTGTTACTGTATAAAAAGCCTTTTAGCAATTGCTGTTCCTTGACACAGGGTCTTTATATGGGGAATAATTTATTGCCATACCTGTAACTGAAATAATGACTAAATCATTTAAAAAAAAAAAAAAGTCTCATAGCTCCAACAGAGTAAATCTTCTACAACTTGCTGCAGTGCTAATCGTAAGCATGTTATACAGTAAGTTTGCCTGAAGCTAAGTTAAGCAGGCAGATTAGGACTGTAATATAGTATCAGGGCTCATAAATCAAGTGTGCTTGCAGATTTTCTTTCACTTACTGCTCCTTCTTACAGTTCAGACAAGTCATAATTACACATCAGTAGGCATTGTGAACAGAGGAATGAGCTACAACATAACGCACAATAAACCCTGTCATATAAAAGCAAACTGGATAAAATAACAGAAGCAATACTCCATTTTACAACATCACACTAAAGAATTACACCATGCCATTGTGTAATATTCTGATCAATCATGAGCCCATCCACAATTGACAGTCCCAGGAGGCTAAAATTTACTATTCAAAGAAATTTTCCATTCGTAATTATTATTATTATTACAATGATTATTATGATTATAATATATGGCGAATGAGAACTTAAAAAAGCCAGAGGTTCAAAATAAGAAGTGCTGGGTGCAAAATACAATCAAAGATATTTTCCTAAAGCTTCGCTAGGCAGGCAAGCTTTTGACAAATAATAATGGGGAAGAGGTAAATGATTTTTCATTCATATTTTGTGAGCATTATGACACTGAGCACAGGTACTGTGTGCTATCTCCTATACAGCAAAGCTGGGCTGACTGATGTCTCCTCGTTATTCCAGGGCTTAGAATGAGATCAAAGGTGCTCCGGCTTTAGCGTGTGACATTAGCGGAACACTGGAAATGGGATTTGTAGAAATGAGAAAATACAAAATACTGGGTGTTTTAATCCCAATGAAACACTTCCCAAAGAACCAGGGTGCTGCAGGTAAATGGCAACCCCTGCACACAGGCACATGGGGGGTTCCTGCTTTCTCCCCTGTAAAATTATCCAACATTTTCACTTTTTGCATGAAGAGAGAAGAGAGCTGCCCCTGATTTCACTCACACAACTCTTTTGTTGCCAGATAATTTGAATTGTTGCCAGATAACTTGTATGGCAGCCCTGTGGTTTATCCTTTGCTGCCTTCCACCTCCAGGTAAATTTTCCACACATGATCATAATCAAGTCCCCATTTTTGTGCCTTGATTGATATCAGATTTGTGCACGGGGAGGTACACAGAAAAGACAATTCTGCTCCCAAAAGGCAAGCTCTTGGAACATTGGCCAAGTATTCATCTTGGGTTGGTTCAGGTAAGTAAAATTCACCCCCGGTAATGTCAAGAGAATTTAATTTTTTTTATTTTTCAATTAAGTTGATTTTTACTAAAGGCACACATTAAGCTCTGCTGTTCTTCTTTTCTCTTCATGTTGGGATTTATGATCCTAAATAATTTAATGTGTTTTAAAAATGTCTGGCAGTATGGTAGCTGGAAAAAGGGGATTCTGTGGTATTTCTCTGTTTTACTGTGGATTATGTCCTACCTCCTCAGAGAAAAAAAAAAAAAAAAAGAAGAGAATAGGCAAGGGAAAAAACCAACCAAAAAACCCATCAAAAACTCCAGGAAATTTAAACCTGAAAATACATCAAATCTGGCATCTCATTCAGGTGGAACTTCCCTTTTCCAGCTTGTCCTGATCTTTGCTGCATCCCCCTCTGGATCAGTTGCCCTTCCTCAAGACTCAACTGATAAAAGTTTTGATATTTTTGATAAGAGAAAGGGTAAAGATTTCTACTAAATTTGAAGAGTAAAGTGAGGAGATACAGGCTTAACCAAGGAACTCTTTATGCATATTAATTTTCCATTATGAAATGCAAAAGGCTGCTTAGTTAATTTACAGAAAACAGATTTCTGAACACGATGCCCTTCTATGTCCTCATCATCCTTCTGTGTCCTCACCATCCTTCTGAGGCCACTCTTGCTCTGCACGTTATCCAAAAAGTGCTTTTATCTGATGGCTTCAGTTGTCTTGTCTCCAGAAGTACGACAATAATCATTTTATGTCCCTGCAAACCATCTCTGCTGCTGCTCTGGTGCCACACGTCCTCTCAGAGCTGTTGGGCAGAGGACTCTGGAGGGACAGTGACCACCCTGGTGCCAAGTCCACCTTCTTCAGCAGAAACATTTGCTTTTTACTGCATCAACTGCTCTGTCAAAGCTTCCCACTCACCGCCCTCCATCAGATCTGGGATTTGTGGCAGGCACACAGCGAGGGAATGGTCTCCCACGGCAAGAGGGGCTGAGGAGCACTGGGGGATTCAGGGGCTGGCGGAGAAGTCAGGCATTCAAAAGCAAATCACCTCAAACCATCAGGCTGTTTTCCCTCTGATATCACCCTATTTCCTAAGATGGTGAACATCCTACTCCATCAACATTATATTAAAGGCTTTTCATAATTTCTCTGATTATCTGGGAGACAAAAGGCTGGTTTAAAGCTGTTATGTGCACCAAGGCATTCCAGGAAGCAGGATGGGAGCAGATTTCCCACTGTGTTGCACCTCAGTCCACTCTGGAGTCCTTGGCCACGTCCTCAGATCCCTACTCTATTCCCACACACACAACCTTTCCATAAAACCAACTGCTCTTGTGCCCTCAGCTAGCTCTGCACTCAGTGGAGAGACAGAGTCCAGCTGCTGGGGGTTTTATTTTCCTCTTTTTTAGGGAAACCTATCAATCTGCCTGTTACAACCCTTGTTGTGTGTTGGCATTCATGTTTTCTGTGGTCATTTTCTCTCTGCAGCTCTGACAACAATTCCAGCATGGCTTGAGCCAACACAACACTAAGTGCTGGAGATTTTGCCTGAGTGCGGGGGGCTCTGCTTCACTTTTTTTTTTCACTTTTTGTTTCAGAGTCCAAAGTGTTAGGATCCAAAAGGTGGTGGGCCAAAAAAAAAAAACCCTGACACTGAAGACCTGCATAAAATTCTGCAAAACTGAATTTAGAGACACTAAATTCAACTTAGAGATGCCGAACTTGTCTTACTGCTTGTCACTGGAGTAGGCAAGAATCTGAGTCAGCGTTTCATTCCTGGAGTATTTTTGTGAGTGTTCTGTGCTGATGCAATTGCTACTTTGTGTAAAGTTCATGAAGATTTGAGAAGTCTAAAAAGCAGAAACAAGAAATACAGTTTAATGCTCTTGCTTCACAGAAGAGGGCAATTTTGCCATCTGCAGTATGGGTATAAATTCTGTGTGAGGGGCTGATTTGGTCAAGCATCATTGCTCCATCTCTGCATGGGTTCAAGCCTAGGCTGGGTGGGGATTGGAGCAACCTGGGATGGTGGAAGGTGTCTCTGTCCATGGCAGGGGTGCAATGGGATGATCTTCATGTTCCTTCCAACCCAAACCAATCTGGGACTCTCTGGTTCTCCGATTTTGAGCTTATCTCTCTGTACTTCAGTGTAATTTTTGAGGTCAGATGTCCCAGAGGGATGAAGCACAATGTGTTTTATCCAGGGTGGGGAGGTCACCCAACCAGCTCTTCGTGTGCTTTTGCCAACAGAGAGGGTCTGCTCGAGTTTTACGTTCAAGACAAACATATTAGCAAGCCCATGAATCAATATTGTTTAAATAGTGTACCAGAAGGTTCACTGTCAATCACTAGTTTCTGAAAGTTGTTCATCCCAACTGTTAGGTGAATACTGAATATATTCACAGAAGTTTGGATCTGTTCATGAATAATTCATGGTGGGGAAAAAAAAAAACCTGATCAATTTGCAATTAATAATGATTCAGCTTCTCCCACCCATACTCACCCAACACAACACTTACAGGGCTTACCCCTCTACTGAATCCTGAATCCATTCATTCCCCTGAATCCTGATGGAAGCAGGCTCTGCTCCTATCTCCACAATAAATAATTAATCATCTCCTTTCTTAACAAAGCTCTGTGGAAATTTCAAAGCTTTAGCTGAGGTATGCAAAATAAAAATCTCCCTAACACACCCAAAAAGCCCAAACTTATTGAAGTGACTCCATGAGGTACTGATAACTCATTTCTCTTCCCACAGCTCCTGGAAATACGAGAGTTCCCTTGTATGTATCACAAAACTCTTCAAATCCCTGTTGTCCTCTCTTTCTCCTTCTACAGCACAAATAATCCCAACCATGGCAACATTCTGACCAACATTTCCTCTCAAAAGTCAAGGAAACTAAAACATCTAATTTCATCAGATGCTTTTGCTCAGGTTCTAAGCTCACACTTTCATGTTTAGCTTTTCTAAAAGTAAAATTTTTTAAGCCACTTGTAATTTTAAATCAGTAATATCATATTGTAATCCCAGTGGGAAAGAGAAAATAATTAATTGCATGGATTTGGGTATTCTGGAGGCTTAGTCACCCTTGAAGGAAGAGGACTGGTGAAACTAAATCAAACTAAGTTTGTGAATTTAAGAATTTAGATGAAAAACCTACTAAATTTCAGCTACAGTTGCCAATGAGGGTAAGTTTTTAGCCAGGGCGAAAGGAGAGAAAAGATGTCAAAAATCTTATTCTATCTCTGTGTAAGATATCAGCAGAACTTACCAGTTCTATGAGTCCTTTTCAAAGAAATAAGAAATGTCAAAATTAAGTCTGCATTCCAAAAACTCTTTGTATTCTAAATTCCTATTTTGTAACCTAAAATGGTAATTTTCTATTTTTCACATGTTCATCTTCATTGAGTTTCTAGAGAAAGCACATTTTCTTAGGTAAAAATAATAATCAAGAGAAGCCAGATGATCTTTAACTTCAGTGCTTTTAAAGATTGCATAATGAGGTGTATTGTTTAGTGCCAGACACCTCATTAATTTGGGCTCCTTTTATTTAATTTTGGGCTTTTTTCTTCCACCTTACCCTGAGAACAGCCCTTATAGATGATATCTTTTCATTCTGTGAAACAACATAATTGCCCTGCAGCTGGTAGATATCAACCTACCACCCAACCTGTAAAGAACTAACCCAAAATTAGGTAAATTTAATCCATAATTGGCAAAAAGGAATGGAGAAATTCTCCACCTGTGAGGGTTTTCGTTGCACAAACCAGCCAAACAACACAGCAACACCACCCATTTCCATCTCCTTTTGGATTCCCAGGACCAATACAAATCCTTGTGCCTCTCAAAAGATGAATTCAGACCCCGCATGTGTGACTGGGCTGGACTGAGCACCCAGCTGCTGCTGAGATTGATGGCAGGGATCTCTTTATTCCCTCCTTCCTCCAGATGAGGTCTCCATGAAATATTGCCACCTGCAAGGATGCAGTGCACTGCCTTGTGCTGAGGTATGTCCTGTCCCGAGCAGAGATCCATCATGCAGCTCTTCCTGCTGCTACTGAGGGAAATTTGGCATTTTCAGTGTTTCCCAGCAGGTCTCTTGGTGTGAGAGCTGTCACATCAGCCCAACAGTGCTGAGTTTCACTGCTGCACCAATATCTCAATTGCCCTTTTGCACTGCAACATCCCAAACATCCCATCCACTGTCAGAGCAGAGGGGCACGTACTGCCACAACAGGTGGTTCTCCAGGGTGATGTTTACTCAAGCTGCAGCAGAAATCATTAGCAGGCTGAACCCGAGCTTTCAGAAGTGAGGAACAATGCAAAGTTTCAGTAATGAAGTGCACTAACACAGGATCTCCTCATTCATCTGGAGCCAGGAGCCTGCATCGTGTTTTTCTGCGTGCCTATTTTTCATCAAACACCATACAATCTTTACTTGACTATACTGTATATCTTTCCTGCCTAGTGGGAACCCTAATTTGCTTTAAATTGCCAAAGTGCTCATTATGGAATGCTTAGTAGCTAGAGTTTGTACATAATATTTGAAAATCAGCCTTAATTTTTCTGCCTGAGATGAACACTTGGATTTCAGAGTAAACATAATCAGAGATTTACACAAACTCGCTGAACCCTGTTTATTATATTTGCCTGGAATAGCTACAAAAGAGGTCAGAGGTCCAATGTCTTCCTGCAGAGACAGATCATGTTCTAGCTGGTAGTGAGGAGGAAAAAAACAGTAGGTGATGCTTTAATGAATGGCTTATCATGTGGAACACACCATGTGATAATAGCAGTGCTGGTAAGGAAAGAAGGAAGTAAAAAATAAAAAGGCTTTTTTGCTAGGTTTACATTGCTTGAAAGCTCCCATTTCCACAGGAGCAGATGAAGAGGGTTTATTAAGAATATGCAGTAAAATCTGCAGCAAGTTGAAAGGAGCTTTGAACTTTTTGTTTAAACATTATTTTGGGAATTGAGATGGCATTGCCCTGACTAGACAGAAACACATATGGGAATAATTTCTGATTTTGTGTGTCAGTTTTTGGTATCATTCTGAATGAAGTGACCTTCCCTAAGAACTCAGCTCAGAAAATAAAGAAATGAGGGTCGCAAACAGATTGTTCCAAACACTAAAGGAATAGTCAATGCCCTAAGTAACAACTTGAATTTTGTTTACAAAAGGTTCTCAATTAGGAGCTGTGAAAATGCTTGTTCCTTGAGACTAAAAATTATGGGGATAGAATGGTCCAGCTCTTCCAAAAAAAAGCATTTCTGCTGCATGGCATGGGCTGGATCTACATCTTAAAGCAGCTGATTAGGCAGCCTCATACAGCTTATTATTCTACAGATCTTCCTTCTGAATTACTCTTGTCCTTTGAAAGAAACGGGTTCAACATTGGAACAAAAATGTGCCTATCCCCAGTTGTGGCTTTCCATTTATTATTTTAAGCAACTGTTCTGAGCTTCTTTTTTTTGAAGCAGGAGTCACAGAATGTTCTTTCCACCGTTTATCCAGAAAACAGTGCCTTGAAAAATAGCTTGCCAGCACAAAAAATGCCAAGATGCGGTGGCTCTGATTACTAATAATTTTGATGAGCCTGGCCCAGAGATCTCCCTGTAAAGAAAACATAAAATGATAGAATCATTAAGGCCGGTAAAGACCTCTAGGATCATCAAGTCCAGCTTTCAACAGAAGAAAGCCACAGCAGCTAGGAGGATATTCAAAAATATTTAGGAACCATGGGTTTCTAATTCTCCCTTGAAACCAGAGGAAATAAGGTGCCTAAGTGAATAGAGGCTTCTATTTATTAGAGGAAAAAAAAAAAGGCAGCAAATTTAGTATTCATTTTCAGAGATCAACCCTTTGGAAAATAGAACATTCAAATCCAAATTTTCCATGGCCACCTGTACCCTGTTCAAGCTGAAGTGTCCCTCCTTATGCTCTTGCCTTGCAGCATCTTGAGTAATAAGAACTAAATGCCTGGGTTAATAGAGTAATTAATTCTGATTTACGTAGGACAACCCTCCTGCAGCGCAAACCTCTGGCTGGAATCTGAATGGGGTGGGAGGATATTCCCCACGGTGAGCAGGGGAAGGCAGGGATGGGCAGCAGAGCTCTGAACTGCCCTGCACATCCCTTCTCTCCCAGACAGGAGCTCTTGGCCACATCCTGCTGGGCTCATGTTAACAGGCAGCATCAAAC
>NW_005054298.1:1450056-1466488 GCF_000277835.1 Geospiza fortis | reverse complement strand
GGGAAGAGGCATCATCCTCCCCCATGTGATTCTGTGCTGTTCATCCCTCCCCAGCCCCTGCAGAGCCCGGGCAGCCTGCAGGAAGGACTATCCTGATTTAGCCCCTGGCTGCTCCTAAAAAGAGGCATTTTTGGTCCTGACCCAACCCTGAGAAAGCAAACCAAACCCTTGGGTAACACCAAGGAGCAGACACAACCTGATCCAGAGGCACAGTGAAGCTTGGGTTTAGTAGAGCCTTGCAAATCAGAATGGAAAGGTGAACTCACATCACCATTTAAACCGGGGTTTAATCTGAAATATTCTGCGGGGCTTTGATTTCTCAGGCATTCATCACTTGCTCAGCAATGAGTTCTACATGGAATTCCGGTGTTCTATGCTGCTTTAGAAAGTTACAGGAGAAAATATGGAAGCAGTGGCTGCTGATGCCTCTGGCAGCTGATCCCTGCTGGCTGCTCAGGATGTGCAGGGCGCTGTCACAGGCAGGCAACCTCAGCTCCCTTCGCAGAGGAGCCTATCCTGTCGCAGACATCTTTTATGAAAAACCCTTTCCTTAGGATTTTTCCTCCTGAGAAGCTGAGAGGCCTCAGGAACAGAATGTAAACAATGGTTATCTGCTGCTGTGGAATGCAACAGGTGCATCTGTGATTGGTCTCGTGTGGTTGTTTTTGATCAATGTCTAATCACAGTCCAGCTGTCTCAGACTCTGTCCAAGACACAAGCCTTTGTTATTAATTCATTTTTATTCTATTCTTAGCTAGCCTTCTGATGAAATCCTTTCTTCTATTCTTTTAGTATAGTTTTAATATAACATATATCATAAAATAATAAATGAGCCTTCTGAAACATGGAGTCAGATCCTCATCTCTTCCCTCATCCTCGGACCCCTGTGAACACCATCACACTATCCCACCCTGAAACACAGCAAGCCTTGGTATCCTCACCCTAAAAGCAAAGATTTAATGATCCACATTATACCCACAAGGTATAACTCCAGCAAAAAAGTAAGGAGAGGAATGAATCTGGCCTTTGCTTGTCAGAACTCAGGAATACAAGTTGTGTTACCTTCAAACTCCTCTTACAGGTGTGTCTACTACAAGTTAACCTCATTAATGGGTGCAATTAAGGTAAATATTTAAAATTCTAGTCTCCTCCTGCTATCAATAAGGCAACAGAGGTTTGTATTTGGCTATCACTGATCAGTGAAGAGCTCTTACAGCACTGTGTTCAGGTGTGCACAAGGTGTGTGAGGTGTGCACATGGCTCTGGGTGTGCAAACCACCCCTCCCAGGTCAGTGACACTTGCCTGTGACACTTGCTAGACCTGCACACAGGTCTAGCAGCTGCATTCCTCCTCCACTGGTCTCAGAGAGACCCTTTTGAGTTTCACTCTGAGGTCACTTTATGTTTTTATTTTATAAGGGATGGATTTTTGAAACCCAGCTCTAATTTTTCCTCAAGGAGGAAGGCACACCTTCATTCTTCAGAAAGTAAAAAAACCCCAAGAAATAATCCCAGCATGTACAAGTTAGAGGATCACAAAATCCTGGAATGCTTTGGGTTGGAAAGGACCTTAAAGTTCATCATATTCCAGCCCTTGCCATGGGCAGAGATGGCTTCCACTAGACCAGGTTGCTCCAATTCCTATCCATCCTGAATCCTCAGCTTGTAACTTAACTCCTGTTAGCTGGAGCAACATTTTTCAGTCTCCCTTGTAGAGATTCTGCATCTAAGAATGTCACACCCAGCCCCAGGGGTACCAAAGGGACATTTATAAAGGCAAAAAAAGAAACAACGCCATTTTCTATTCAATGCTTTGTACTACATATGCATTCACACTGATGTCAATAACAAAAAACATTTTCTATTCAATGCTTTGTACTACATGATGCCAATAATAAAAAAACCCAAACATCTCACAAAGATGCTAAATATTCCCGAATACCAATTCAAACATTCCCACATTTCTTCTCCGCTGTCCCAAACAGTCTTGGAATCACAGGGAATTATTTAGGTTGGAAAAGACCTCTAAAATCATCGAGTCCAGCCATTTCCCCAGCACTGCCAAGTCCTTCCTGTGTCTATCCACCATCCTGCTGCAGTATTTTCTGGGGATTCCTTTCT
The DNA here is from genome assembly GCF_000277835.1 of Geospiza fortis. Classification (NCBI taxonomy): domain Eukaryota; kingdom Metazoa; phylum Chordata; class Aves; order Passeriformes; family Thraupidae; genus Geospiza; species Geospiza fortis. The sequence continues at coordinate 1,464,367 of NW_005054298.1, read as the reverse complement.
GAGCACAGCACTTTTCTCTTTGGCCCATCAACACCCAATTTGTATCTCCTTGTCTTCTATTTCAGGGTGAGAGTTTCTGGGACAGAGACCATCTTTTTATGAGTGTGCTCAGGGCAGGGAGGTCCAGGTTTGCAAATAGGCTTCTGACAGCTTGTTCATATAAAAAATAACTGCAACCACAACAATATATCACACAACTGCTCTGACATGGACTTTTGCCATGTCTCAGCCAAGTATTTCTTGGAAATTTGAAGTAGTATAGAAGAGTTAAAGTGCTGAAAAGCAAAAAAACTTAGTGTTGGTAACGCCACCTTCAACCCACGCAACTTTTGAGTGAGTTTCTTATGATATCAGAAAATACTTGGGTTTTTTTTTTCAGCAGATGATCAAGGCCCTGCCTGCAACAAATAAATAAAATTCCTCCTGTTATTTGCAATGGAAGCTTCTAATTTGCTTATTACTTTGCTTATCTATTCATTGAGATAATTATCTGACACCTGCCAACAGCAGATTGTTCTGACAGATTTTTATTGGCTGAGATCAATTTGTTACTTGCCATCTGTCCAGCTAAAGGTGGTTTACAGGTCAACAAGCTGGTGAGCTTTGGAAAATCTTAAAATGATCTTGAGCAGTATCCTTCCTGAACTAATTTCATTTTAATCTCCCGTAAAGCACATGAAAGAGTGGACTTGAAAATGAGCTTTCAGGCAGAGAAGAGAAAATAATTTGCCTTTCTTTGCTGTGATCTTGCATGATCTATTTCCTCTGGGGTTTTCTAAAATCCCAGGTTAACCATGAGCTGATAAGTTGCTGTGTGACACTAAAGACCCCTGGACAAGGCAAAGAAAAGAGCCAGATATGATCCAACCACCATGGATGAAAAGAGAAAGAAATAAATTTCTCCCAACAACAAAAAGATTTGATCCATTAGCATTTCAAGAACTACTTTTTGTGATGTCCTTACTTATTTGCTGGTGGGTAAAGACTCTTCCCTCCCACTGAATTTTGGTAGTTTGAATGTCTCAGAACAATTTCCACGCTGCCTCATGGAACTGATGGGTTGGGTTTGGTTTGAAACAAACCTTAAAAATCATCAAGTTCCAACACCATTCCAAGGGCAGGGAAACCTTCCACTGGCCATGTTGCTCCAACGTCATTATCCAACTTCATGCTCCAACTCCCAGTGTCACACCACCCAGTTTGACCAGATTTTGGGAGCTGGCCAGAAGCATTCTCCAGAATCCCCTTCCTTTTTCACCTGCAGAATTTCCAGCACAGGTCTCAATTCCACCTGTGGATGCAATAAGGATTTCTGCCATGCACAGCTCTGATGGATTTATCTGTGGTTTTTGTATTTTGTTGGCCACATCTCTGGAAATGCTGGTAGGCCTCTAATGGCTGCTGGGAAATTCCAGGCCCCTGGATTGCTATTTTATCCTAAAAATCAAAAAACTCTGCTCTTGGTGTTCTTCTGGATCAAATTTTTCTTTGTGCTTCTGTACCCAACAAGGTTTTGACAGAATATGATGAAAAATATTTAAATTGTTCATAACAGAAAAGTATAATTCAGATTTTACTCTAATTTTACTTCTGAGCTGTCAGCGGTGAAATATAAGCATCCCATCACTCAGCTAATACTTTTTAGAATTGCAAGAACCATTTTGATGCCTTTTCAAACCATTCTGAAAAAGGAGAGGGAGCTGACAGCCCCTACTGCAGGATGCATCAAATGAAGCCATTCAAACTTAAAAACTTCTCGGGGCTCCAGGAGTGAAAGCGAGCTTTAAACGATAGCACTAGATTACACAGGAGACTTCTTTTCCTCCAAGAAACTCATCCTAGTAGTGCCAGGAGAGCTTCCCAATGATTATGGATCATTTAAAGATAATGGCACTGAGAGTCCCCAGGACAGCATTTTGTGTCAGCACATCCTTCTCCAGAACCTTTCCGATTGTCGCGCAAATGCTCGAGCTGGTCCTGTTGTGCTCAGATCATTCCTCAGTGGCTGCTGGGTCTGCCGTGGTAATGTGGTGGGACACCCAGCCAAGGCTTCAGAAGCACCAGAAAATCCTGGGAACCAAGCCCCTGGTGACAATTTTTTTGTTGGAGAGATGGGGACTGCAGAGGCTGTAAGCGGCAGTAGGTTTTCTGTGTTGAATATTGCAGCCATTTTAAACTAAACATAAAATTGTCTCCAGAGCACAGCCCTGTAAGTCAGTCAGAGAAAAATGGCTCTGCATTCCAGTGCACGATTTAATCTGCAGTATATGTATGTTTATAAATGTATATTATGCATGGGATTTTTTTTTTTCCCCTAAAATTTTCAAATCATATGGGGTGTCAGGCTGAGATATTACGTGTTACAGTTGTAAGCTAGAAATAAACTGAAAACATTTTTAAATGAGAAGATATGAAACAGAGGACAAACTACTGCCTACATTTGTGGTTGTAAAAGGTGAAAATATAAAACACCTTTCCAAAACTTGCTCTTTAATTATTTCTGAATGAATATACTGTGACCTTCTTCAAATAATCATAAACTTATCAGTGAATTTTACTGAGCTGGCCCTCCAAAAGTCAAGGATTTTCTGAGAATTTCCAAAAGCCTGGTGTTACTCATTATCATTTTGAGGAATTGATCCCACTGGAAATCAAATATGATCTCTCAAAAATGCCCAGTGTATCTGCTGCTCGGCCAAGATCCCAGAAAGAAGTCTTGATGACACCTTGTGCAGAGATGGATTGCAACAGGAAATGAAGAGCTCTGAACCTAATGGTTGGAAATCCCTGCCTGTAATTCAACATCTGAACGTGCAACTGGAGCCAGTGACATCTGTGTGTTCCCAGCATCTGTGGAAACCAGGCTACCTTCATTATTAAGGACCCAGAGTCAAACCCTGCTATCGATATTTTGAGCTAGGATTTCAACCTCCACAACTGGGCATTGAGCCTGGTGATTTTTATTTTTATTTTTTTGGCCCAAAGAACTAAGTTAAAAACTCCTCCTGGAGTCTCCTCTGCTCGTTTATCACAACCTACTCCACCTCCTGCATACCAGCTTAATTTCATTTCAGTTTCCAGTTTGATGTGCACGGCGGGGATCTCTTTCCCAGGCAAGAGGCAATATGAGGTGAGAAGAAGAGCATGCTGCCAGCACAGGTATAGGCCTGCATAATGGAGCTGTGACACTCTCAAAGAGGCTTTTCCTTTTAACAACTCCCCGAGTTGGGAGCGAAAAGACATAATGCAGATGGCATAATTGAAGTGGGAGAATGAAACATTAAGCATGCACAGAAGGGATTAGAGAGGAAGACTTTTGGGGTTATTTAATTTTGGCTCAGTTGTTATCTAACAGTTTTTGTCAGGAAAAAACGTTAAGGCTCCTTGCAGGTCCAAGGAAAAGAAAAAAACCTAAGAAAGATTATTACCTGCCTAGGAGTATGTAAAACCTTGTAAAACTATCAGACTTGAGAGAATTTATTCTTTATTATGTGATATCATGTTCTACAAAATATCTCTCCTTGCACAGCTCTCTCAGGTCTCCTTTCTTCCTTTTTATAGACCTGTCAATTCTGGGAATGATCTAATCATGATGAGGATTTAAGGTATGTATATGCATTGTACTGAATGCTAACAATTCGTGAGCTCTTGGTTTCAAAGATCTTCTCTGTGAAGCTGAGCAGTTCAAAAAGGAATGCCTAACATAAAAAGCCTTATATTTAACTCCTAATGAAATCATTAAAGAGCGACCAGGCGTGATTGCAAATGTTAATTTATCAGATCTCACACCTGCCACAAGTATGGAGAACAAAGGAGGGGATATTTAAACACCTTTAAGGTCTCATTAATTGAGGTAGAAAATAAAGCATTAAAGAGATTTTAAAGGCTGGCTGTGCTCCTCCAAGACAAAGGGATCAATTTTACACACACCTTGCTGAAGGAAAGTCCTTCTAAAATCACGGGGAGTTTTGCCAGAGAAAAGACTGCAGGATCTAGTGAAAAATCAGGCACACTCAGAGCTTTTCTGCTGGATGAGGAGCCCTGGTGTGTGCTAACGACACAACCAAAGGCACGGCAGCTCCTGCTCCACGCCTGTGGTATCGGTTACCTACAGAACTCCAGGAAGAATACATATGAGGATAAGGAATAGTTGCTCTTTATTCCTGTCAGTAGGTTCTGCCTTTGACTCTGCTGATCAATATCAGCCGTGCATTGGTTACTATGGGAATGAGCCCTTCCTGCACTCAATAAACCCCAAGTTCCTTTTTTTTACAAAGGTGAGCAAAATACTTTTAAAAGAAGGTTTTATCTGCTTTGTGCCTTGGGGGACTCTGCAGACATCACTTTAAAGGTACTTGGGCACTTTGAAATGCAGAATATTATGATCTAGCTTTGGGCAAGTAAAGACTTAAAACCATTTGTTTACCCCAGAAATCAATGTCAAATTCATGTAGAAATCTATGTGTGCCTACGCTCTGTGTCGCTGCGCTCAGGCGTGTGCGCACCACTGTGCTCGAGTCTCTGTGTGCTGTGTACACTAGCAGATACACAGGAATATAAACTTTAATTTGCATTACCTTTAAGGCTTGGAAACAAGATGCTGAGATAAAAAAATTATCTAGCAATACCTTGGACTCAGCGCCTCAGCTCAGCTAATTAATCCACCCTTACAATATTCCTGATTATAATGCTGGGATAAGAAATAACCTACTTTCCCCTTTTATTTATGATAATACATTGTTTGATTAGAAAATATTTAGTAATGCATTAATACGTATTTCTGGTGGCACAGAGTGCCAAGAATATGTGAAATAATTTGTAGGGTATTCCAAAAATGAAATCCATTTAAACAGAAACTGTGATGGATTTGATCTTGGACTGTTGCGATGTCAGCTCAGCGATGTAACCTCTTTAAAGACTTTCCAGGTGAAGCAGAAGAGTGGTAGCAAACTGCCACAGAAAATGCTGCCAATTATAGCCAATCTGTCAGATGTCTGTTCTTCAGACCTATTGCTAATTGGCTTCAAGAATGTTAAGAAATAGTGAATTAATCCTTTTTTACCCTTTTTGTTCATTTATGTGTAACATGATTTTTTTTTTCTCATGTGCTAGAAATAAAAATATTGAAAAGTAATGATGAGGATTTTCTCAACCCGAAAGGAGCTAGATGGACAGAAAGTTACAGCAGAAAACTATCTGGGTACCTTTGAGACCACTCATGGCCCAGAGAGATTTACAGAGTACATAAATCAGTGAAGAGTGTCTAGTCAAAACAGAGTCTGGGAAAAAGTTCCCTCATGGGCAAAGGAAACATTTGCAAGATCCCTCATCTCTGTAATGACTTCCCCAACTCCAAGCATCTGCTTTCAGACTATGAACAGGCTCAGCATTCATTGGGTTTCTTCAGGGTTCCTAAAGGATCACAAAATCACAGAATCATTTAGGTTGGAAAGACCTCCTGATGGCCCAGCTGCAGTGAGCTCCTCTTCTATCAACACCCAAAAACCACCAGAACCTCGAGTCTTGTCATGGTATCTCCATCTCTACACACAGTCTAAAGAAGTGCCCACCTTCCACTTTTAAATTATTATTGGCAGAAAAAAAAAAAAAGGTTAAAAATGCATTTGTGGGACTTACAGTAAAAAACCTACACAGGTTCTGCCAAGTTTCCCATGGATCTTTCCTGGTAGTTACACACCAGTGGCCAGGACTCAAACTCACACCAAAGGAGCACAAGGGAAGGGGATTTTTTTTCCTGACAAATGGCAGACAATTTCAGAGCTATCACCATAATATTCATCTACTCCAGAAAATAATTTCAGAAACTAATCCTTTAATTTAAAATCTGGCAATTAAACCTCATACACACAAACTCCTGAGACAAAATATGTATCCTTGCTGTCCGCTGCAGTTTTGAGGCACAAAACAAGATTGTTATGTGTCACTGGTTCATACCATAAATCCTTACTTGAATTTTAGATTATGGAATCTTTGAAAGACTTAAAGAAATATCTTTCTTGAGGAGGAAAGGAAGAAAAAAAGAAAAAAAAAAAAAAAAAGACAGAGATGTTCTAAAGAAAGTCAGCATTGAAGTTGTAAAAGAGTTTATGCAAAACCAACTTGGAAAGGACGCTCGCTTCTGTTTCACAGTTTGCCAAACTAATGGGACCAAAGTGAGTGCTTAATCAAAGTCAATATTGGCCTGCTGACTCTCAGGAAACGATCTAAAAGTGCTTTGGGGGCTCTTTCTATGTTCATTATCTTTTCCTGTGTCACTTGGTGTCTCTAATGATAGACGAAGAAGCACTTAAAATGTCTCGACTCAATTCTCTTTACTACGGAAATCTCAAATTAAATACTTACCCAGACAAAAAAAAAAAATCATATTCAGAATGAGATTGTGACACTAGGATCTTCTGAAAAGCAGCCTAGGATAATTCAGCAGCCCCACTGGATCTTGCATTTAGAGGAGTCTGAAGTATCCAAGTGACTCAGCAGCTCAGTGGTGGGTAATTTACAGCTCGCTCCTCCTTGAGAGCAGAATTGCAAACTCACCAGCTAAAGTGCTCCTGCATCAACCTCCTCTGAATGCAAATGCCCTGCTCGAGCAGCCCACGTCAGAACCAGATGTTAAAAATAAGGGAGAAACATCCAAATACTTCTCTTTTGTCTGACTGAAGGAAATTCCATTTAACTAGTTGGAACGATCCAAGTTTGAAGTTACTCAAAGCAGTCAGAAACTTCATTTACAGATGTAGAAGACGAAGAACATAAAGGCACAGTGATTTTCTAAGTTTTCTACCAAGAAAATATCAGATTAAAAAAATTCTTTCCTCTATACAAAACACAAATATACATCTTAAATTAAAATATATATATATTTAAACTAAAAGGTATTCACAGAATAAAGTTGCAAAAAATATTAGCCAGTAGCCATTTAATTATTTGAATATCCACCATGAAGAATCAAGAAGCATAAACTCTGATTCTCTCATGACAAAAAACCAAAGTGTTTTAGTGCTCTGCTACTCCTAGTGGATCTGATTTAAGGGTCTTACTCAAGAAATTTAATACTTCCTTGAGCATGAGAATTTCACCCCATATCTAAAATGCAAAAAAAATTAATCTAGAAATGCATATTATTTTTTGCAGTCTTATATTAACCAAACATCTCATTTTAAAAAGAGGTGGATTAAATTCTTTCTTCAATGAATGCCCCAAAAGAGGATTTATTTCTCTGAGGAAAAATAAAGGTTAGATTTTATCCTAAGAAGGCAGGTTTATCCTAATTTAAGGTAGGTTGATATCATGCACAGCTCAACAGGGGGCTTATCAGAAAAACTTATGGATTTCAGCCTAAAATATTGTGTCATGTTAATGCAACATAGTTTGTTTCTGAAGTAAAATGTGCCTGTAATTACTTTTAAATTGATTATAATTCTTCCTTCTTAAAGTAAAACACCAAACCTCAGTTGCACTAGGAGGACATGCAGCATAAAAACCTGCCCACATACGTACCCAATATAGTGGGTATAAAAATACTAATTAAGATAAAACATTATATCAAAGTACCTACAATAAACACAAATTAATAAACCAATCAGAAATGTGAGCACCTTCAGGAAAAACTGTAGCATGCATCATATAATCTCATGCAGACAAGTAAGGAATGCCTAATGTGACTTTTTTTTTTTTTAATGGACCAGATAATTTGGGGCATAACTGGGAAAAGCCTCCATAAAGACCACAGCCTGTAAAAAATGAATATATAATTTGTAAGAAATTGTATTCTTCCATTCAGAGAGGGCATCAGCAGATTTTGGGCTCTGAGCCCTTCCAGAAGAGGCTATCCTTTGTTGGCACCAGCTCAAGAGAAGAATTCCTATCCATCTCTAGAGAGGCGGTAGGAAGAAATATTTTTGAATTTAATTAAGGTAACTTTTCGTCATCTAAAAATATTTAAATAGAGTAACCTATACTCTTTGCTGGTCATACAAAACTTTTTCACAGGGAATTTTGGGGTGTTTCACAGCACAGTGACCAACCAAGGCTGTGCAAGTCATCACCCATCAGGAACTACTGGAGTAAATGCAAAATTACATGTTCTGGCTTTAACCACCAGGAGAGTCTGAAGCAGCTGATGCAGTAAACACACGTCCAAAACTGATTTATGTTTACCTTGCTGTGTTTATGTGCTCTAAATGAACACTGACTTTACCTATAAAGGCTGAAATTCAGATGACTCCAGTTTTAACGCCTATTAGGATATGCTTAAAGGGACTTCAAAGTAAATTTATCACATGTAGAGAAGCTTATAGGAATTCAGAATTTATACTACTTTCCTCAATAAGATGCCTCATCCTCATAACTTGAGGGTTTTTCCAGCTCCTGCTTTGGTGGTGCAGGTTATTCTTTCACTCTGAAATGTCTTTTAAAAGGATTATTTAACTGAATGTTCTTCCCTGGTGGGAAGACCACCACACTGTGGGTCAGAACCTAACTCAGAGAAACTGAAAAATAGAGACTGCTTTTCTTTTGTGTAGCTAAAATCTAGATTTCAAAAAAAAAATATATATATATATAAAGGAAAAAAAACAAAACCAAGCAAAAGGATAAAGGACGTTTTTTAAGATTATTTTTACTGTTTGTTCTTAAGACTTTCAGTCACTTATCTTTCCCAGTAGGATAAAAGTTCAAACAGGAATTATAACAACTTTACCCTCAAACTGTTTGTGAGACTTATCCTGAGAGTGAACATGGGCTAAAAAAAAAAAAAAAGCAAACAGCTACTTAAGAGATTCTTGCAGGGAGTTCTCAGCCTCGTTCATCAGGAAAGGCCGCGAGAGCTAAGAAACCAGTCAAACTTGTTCAGAACCCATCTTGGCCCACAGAGAAGAGAGAAATCCAGAAAATGAGGCAGCAAATTCAGGAAGACATTAAAAAAATGTCTGTCAGAAGCTATTTTTGGGATGTTCTTTATGCTCCTCCAAGGAATTCACTCACACACAGCCCCGTTGCAGCTGCGTAAATGCCCGGTGGCTGGAGGTTCACTTGGTCGAGTCGAGAACATGATATTATGAGACAAAATAATCACTGCTGGCAGCACAGCAGCTGAGGACAGGCACATTGTGCCTCGCAAGGCCCCGCTGTGCCTTCCCCAGATGCCGTGTCCATGGAGATGTGACCCCAGCCTTGGTGATCCCGCAGCGTGGAGTGACCCGTGAGGACGGAGAGCGGCTCTCACTCGGCTCAGGCTGGCAACCAGGACCCTCCAAACCTCCCCGTGCCCACTCACTTCCAACATGATTCATGTTGGTGTTGTTTCCAAGGTTTCCATGGCGAATATGTGCCTACATATTTCAGGTTTTTGTTTTTGTTTTTTTTTTTAATAATGACTTGGATCTTCCATCTAATAACCCTCCTCGATCTGTGCGTTTCCATTTAAATTCAACCTTTAGTTGAATTCAACTATTAGTTGTTGGGGTTTTTTTAAAAGAAAATAAAGAGAAAAAAGATTGACATGAGTCTTGGTGGGGTTATTTTTACAGTGACTCAGTAGAGCACTGGACGAAATGTCTCATTGGCGTTCCAGCAACTCTCTGATGGACATTGGGTGTATTTGGAGTTTGTAGGTGCTAACATTTGTTTGCAAAAGGAATTGAAACAAAACAAAACTAGTTTTCCCCAATATGCCATCCAAAAACCACTAATGAGTGTCACTGAGGCCTTCAGACATTCCTTCCACGCATGGCTGCTTCAGATGATAAAGTCTCTCCAGAATGAGAAGGGATTCAAAAGGCAGATTCACTGGGAAGGCTTCTGTAATGCTGTTTATTTAGGATATATGAGGACATGCTCCAAGAGTTCCTTGGTTATCACACACACAAATTACACTGAAAACTGGCTTTGCCTCCATGGCCCTGCTGCTGCTTCCAGAAAATATCCAGGACTGGAGTTGTTTTGCTCCATGACACACCAAACTATTAGACATGGACCAAAATTAGAGCTGAGCTCCTGGTGGTGTCTAGAGCATGTGTTGCACAACTGGCACTCAGTGAAATTGCCCTCAATCCCCACCACTAGAAATGGAAATCTTCCCACTGAACCAAAGGGGTTTAGGGCAGAAGCGACTGTGGTTAATAAACCCAAGGTCATTGTCTGTTCCACAGCCCCACAGAGCTCCAGCTGACAGAGGAAGCTGCTGCCACCCCTGTGGGGCATCCCACAGGCTGCCACCCCACAGCACGTGCCATGGGCTGGAGGCAGCTCCGTTTCCATGATTTGGAAACAAATTGGGATGTGGGGAACGCACACAATCCGATGTTTTGTCGCTTTCCTGGGCTCAAGCAGCTGCAGTTGAACACATCATTCTTTCCCTTGTCTGAGAAACATTTACTGCTTGCTACAAAAGGTTTGGGGGTGGCCTACTGTGTAATAGCTTAGATGACTGAAAACAAATTTAAATATAAGAAATGTGCTGGCTTATTTTTTGCGTGTTGTAAATACTCTTAGAAACGGCATGGGGCCTTATTAAGTTTGAATCTCAGGTCTTTCAAGTTCCTCAAGAAAAGAGAACAAATGGTAAAAGCATGAGTAACCTCTGTGATTTCCCACTTCAGTTCAAGCCCAGAGATTTTTGTCAGTGGTTATTACAGTCATATTTCTTTAACACCTTTAAAAAAGAAACAGCAAGAAAAACGTTTCAAAGAGAGAGGTTGCACCAGCCACAGAAAGTTCTGATTTCTCCAAACATGTGGAAACCTACTGGGCAAGGAAGACCCAGGCTTCCTGCGGATCTTATTTCCAGTTCTGCACAACGGAGAACTTTTGATTATTTTCCAAACTTGTATTGAAATCAACTGGGTTAGTCACTATAAAAAGAGAAAGAGACCCCTCTGTGCTGCTCTGTAACCCTTCAGTCTTTTGTTGGGTTTGGGCTGTTATGCACTCTTTTTGAAAGATGCTGAATTGTATAAATATCTACCCAAACATTAGTAGAAAAGCTGTAGTAGGACAACAGAGAGGTAACTATTGCTATTTATTTATTTATGTATTTACCACTGTTCCAGAATTATGTTGTTGTCATTGCAACAAGTATTTCTGCTATTTGAAAAGGGAAATTGATAAATCCCTTAAGAATCTAAAATGCATTTATGCTTGGGAGCTATGCTCAGAGGGTTATTTCCATGGGGTTTCTCTTTAGACAAGGGTTTGATATGATTATTTTCCCCACAATCTATTGCTCTAGTTATTTATTAAATTATTCTCCTTTCACTTGATATTTTACTTCAGGTAAACATATATAAAACACAAACCTGTGACTGCTATCGCCATGAACCATTTGGAGTGTACCCACATAGTATTTTGCAATGAATAATGACCCACTCTGTTATTTTCACAGGTTTGAGCATATCTACAGCTGTAAAACCAACAGAAGCACAGAGAGTAGGGATCCTGAACGCCCCAAAAAACTCAGTTCCACAGCTGAATTTCTAAAACACCAAGTTATTTGCCATTTGTTCTGCCAAATGTGTGTAAATCCTTTAGTGGCTCTGCATACTTGGGGGTCTTTGGGTGGACAGGTTTGATGTTGCCCATCCTGAGGTTCTGCTGGGGGTGAGGATTTACAGGATCCTTGAAATAATGCTGGGGACCACTGTTATAATTTACATATTGAACAGGTAAGTATGTACATCTCGGTTCAGTTGCATAAATCTGTTGGCTTTAACCATGCTTATTTCACATGAAGTGAAAGTTTGTATGTTTCACATAAAGTGGAAGGATTTTTGTTTGTTCCTGAGGAAGAGCAGGGAGCAAAGGAGCTTTGAGGATGGTCAAACACTGAGAAATAGGGCTGGGAACACGTTCAGCCATGAATAACCAACTGATAAGATGATTCACTGCTATGCACAGGTGCCTAACATTTGCTGTGTGGGAGCACAGGGTGGTGACTGGGTTGTTCATCATGCCACTGTGTCTTAATATGGAAAACTTTCCTGGCTTAATGTTGAGACTGTTATCCCCTAATTTTTCATGATGCGCCGTCTCATTTTGGAAATTGCAATCCAATAAATGAGTAAGCAAAACCAACTGCCTATGAGCAATAACTCATGCCCTTAGAGAAGATCAGCCAATCCCAAAAAATGCTGATCAGGAAACTAAATGTTGTTTTTCTAGGGAATACTCCCAGGTCATGTACAGAGGTAGCTCTTTGGTTTGTAAGGAGGGGAAAGAGAAAAGGGAGACTTGATGTTCCTCCAAAAAATGTCAGATGATGGGGGATGCCCACTGAAAACCACAGCAGCAAATATCATGCAGGATAAGGGTTAAGGTATGACCACAAGTGCTTAAAATAGAGCAGGAAAGGGGTCCTGGGAGCCGGGGAATGTTGCAAGCCTCACCATCACATTAAAGGATTGCAGCCCCCTCTGCATCACCTGGGATTTCAAGTGCTGCAAACACCAGATGCACTCCTTAAAACTGACTTCATCCCAGTGCCAAATGGTCCCATTTCTCCTTGCTCAAGCAAGTTTTGGTGTGCCCCTCACACAGCACAGCCGGCTACTTCCTCCTCTGAGCACACAGCCAGCTCCTCCGTGCAGAGCTTTGTGCCTCCAGCTCTGCCTCTCTGCTCATGTGTCCACTCTCCCACACTGACAGCCTTGGAGACAGAGCTCATTTCTAGTTCAAAACCAGGTGGGCAACTTAAAAGGAAAAAAAAATATCATAAAGATGTCATTTGCCACTCATGGATGTAGATGAAAATTGTTGGTGGGATAACAATAGTTATTAGGGGTGTAGGGGCCAAATTCTGGTCTCACACTGTTTAGATTTGGGAATAAATCAGCTGAATCCAGCATGACTCAGAGCAGAATTTGGCTCTAAATATTTTAACTGTAGCATGAGCTTGCTGTCTACATGACTGAATCGCCCTGAGACAATCAGTGCCTCCTCTTTGTCTTTGCCAGTGGGGCCGCAGCGATCCTTGTGTTTATTTAAGGAGCGCGGCGTTCATGCCTCACCTCCCGCATCTGCACACGGAGCCGCTCACCTTCCCTTGCATCTCAGCTGCTTTGCATACAGGGCCATTTAACTCTTTTAACAATTAGTGCCAGCGTTCAAACCTCATGTTTTATTTCCCTGGATTTCCCAATCTCTGGAGGGCTCATTATAAACGTTCTCCAGGAGAGCGGGGAGCGCACGCGGACGCGAGGCCGCTCAGCTCCATCAGAGGCTCCAAGCGTGGCTGGCGACAGCTTAACAGCAACAAACAGATCTGGGTGTCCTTCACAAAGACCTTTCCCCCAGCTGCTTCAGGTTTATCTCTGGGCCTGCCCTGTCAGGAAACAGGTGCTTTTCTATTAATAGGCGCCAGCCAGCCAGGCAAGACGAAGGTGCGGCGCCGTAGGAAAACAGGTGGTCTCCAGTTGAACAGTTTATAAACAATAACTAATCACTCAAGACCTGTAGCAGCTCCTAATGAGGACTATAATTACAAGCCAGGTGGCTGTAGTTAGAGGAATACATTGTTTTTAAACAGGTTACTTGACTCAACAGCAGTTTTACGGGAGGCAGGATTGTCTCCAACATATGTTCCCTCTGCCTCCCGTTTTCCTTTTTTTTTTTCCTCTCTCCCTGTGTGTACATAGGGATGCCTGATCCAGTAAAAAACCCTGGCTTCTTTCACTTACAATTCCAGAGGCCTGCAATTGCTCTGGCTGAATCCTGAGTGCTTCTGTCAGGGGTAAATCTTGACAAAAACTCAGTATAAACAATTCAGCCATTTTTCAGATTGATGGCAAGGAAAATAGGTTTAGTATGTTTATATTTATAGTTTAAGGTGTTATTTTTCATGTTAAAATATTAAAGCAGTGACAGGGCTGTTGCTGTGTCAGGTTGCACAACAGAGACAGAAGTTGAAAGTTATTGAAGGACTACATCTTCAAAGGTTGTTTCTTATATTAATTTTGACTGGTCAACAACCCCTTCCCCCAGAATATTTATTAACACTAAAAAGCAGTTTTAATTACTTTTTCAAACCCCCATTTTGCCCAGATTTTTGACTCATGTTGCATGCTACAGGGACAACATTCTCAATACCAAGACAAATTTTACCATTCCACTCAAAATTCACCCAAAAATTTTCAAGTCACCACCCTCACCGGGAAGAATCTCTTCCTAATATCTAATCCATACCTGCTCTCTGTTTAAAGCCTTTGCACCTTGTCCTACCATTCATGAACTCAGCTCTTCCACAGCTCTAAAATTTCCAGTTCTGTCAAGACCTGTGGCCAGTTCAGAGCAGTACCAC
>NW_005054298.1:1437650-1449698 GCF_000277835.1 Geospiza fortis | reverse complement strand
GATGCCACAGTGATACACTGAATAATTTTATAGTCAATAATAGGTTTGGATAGTGCCATATAGTCAAGGATTGTTGCAAAAGAAAACACATGAGAGGACTAAATTATTCTCAATATACCAAATTTAGAGTCTACTCAAGCATATTTTCATGTGATATTGATATGTACTTCCTACAATGATTACTGGTTTCTAAAGATAAGCAGAGGGACAGGTAACGACAATTTGATGGCAACACCATAGGAAAATATTCTCAGGGTCTGGAATTATATTGGTGAAGGGTTGTTTGGAGTTTTATGTTTTATTTTTAAATAGTCTATTTCTAACCCTTAGCCTCTTGCTCACCCTCTGGGAAATTCACAGTTTTGGTTTGGGCTTGTTATAAAAAGCAGGAGATAAATGTGGCCTTCAACATATTTTGGTTGATGCTGGAAGACACAGCATCAATTTGTAAGGCTGCTCTCAGGGCTGCAATGAGCTTTTTGCAATGATATTTTGTGTTTTCTTCTGAGTGCACACAGAGGTCAAAGCCCAGGTTGAGGAATGGATCTTATAATTTAATTTTAGCCCATATTGACACCTTTCTACTGCTTTTCGTTTCCTCAGGATAATAGCATTGTTTAGGGGGAAATACCACTAAATACCACCATGTCTCAAAAAGGCCTTTTTGGCTTATTTCCTGAAGTTCAGAGATTTGCACTGGAAGGTTTCTCCACACCCTGAAAGGCAAAGTGTGAGACTGAGCTAGACAATCTCCAGAGGTCCATTCTCCCAACTTCTCTATGACGTGTGTGAAGTCTGGCAATGAGGAATTCTCATAATGATGCAAAAAAGGGGACTCTCCACCCATATCTGAATCATTAAGGTTGGAAAAGACCTCCAAGACCCCCAAGCCCAACCATCAACCCAACACCACCATCACATTCATCACTAAACTGTGTCCTCAGGTGCCACAGCCACACATTTTTGAGTCATTCAGAGAGAATCTGAGATTCTGTCCCAGTCATTGTTATTTTTCCCCTCATGCTGACACGCAGTGAGAGATGAGTGGCTCCTGAATGTTCATCTGTGCTCCCTTTCCTGCAGTGTGTGCACCCAGTCAGGGAGTGCTGGATAACGCTCTGCCTCTATGAATTGTAAATTCAGGAAGGGCAAATTTGCTGCCTCTGGATTTTTGGATGGGGGTTGAGATGGATTAATTATATGTCAAGAGGGACTTGAGCAATAACAAGTGACTTTATGACTGTCTTTACCACTTGGTGGAAAGGTTACATTTAAAAATTGGCTTTACTGCACTGGATTTTAGGTTAAGTTCAAAATGCAGCTTCCGCTGTTAGAGCTGAAGGGTCATATAAAATTCATTGCAATAGAATATTTATAAGTATCTGGGATATTTGTAGGAAACACAATAATGGTAGAATCAGAGCTCACAGATAGAAGGGGGAATTGTTAAATGGCAAATAAAAGCTCCATTTTTCCAGCACTTAACCCTACATATAATAATAATTATTACAAATCCGAGCAATGATTAAATTTCATCCTGAACCCCGGCTAAACGCGCGTGAATGGAAAATGATTTTTGTGCTGATAACGGGTGTGCTGTGAGCGCTCGGAGCAGGACCGATGTGCATGCACATCACACACATCCCACCCCCAGCGAGGTGCAGGTATCCCTGGAGGAGCTCTGCGATTGCCATGCCTCACTTCCCAAGCCTGGCGAGGAGGAGGAGGAGAAAAGTCCCGTTTGTTTACAGCCTCTCCTTCCTAATCACATAATTACAGCTCTGAAGGCAGATATCTGACAAAAAGGCCCCGAAAGTGAGCAAGGTGAGGGCAGCAGCAGCTTTTGTTGCAGCTGTTATCTCATCGCCCTCCTCTCCTGCGAGATGCTGCGGGTGTGTTTGCGCAGGGCTATCATTTACCCCGCTGCCGTGTGCCGCCACAATTATCCCCCTGAAACGCGCAAATAAAGCTGCAGAAACAGAGGGAGGGGAAGCTGAGCAGCCCTAATTAGCGTTAAGTACCTGTAATCCTCCGAGATTTTACCTAGCGATAAAAGCCAGGGAAAGTCCCTCAGGTGGGAGCAAAGAGAGCCCAGCCAGGTTGGCGGTGGATCAGGTGTTGAGTGTCAGCTCTGCTGAATGAATGCAGCCTATTGATCCAGAAGTTGCCTGTGTTTTCTGCCGCAAATCGAATTTAAATTGCTTACATGAAGAAGACATCTGGCAGGTTAAGGTTTACCTGCTTCATGTTTTGAAATAATTTTCTCCACCAGCAAATAGGTAGGCAAGAGCTCTTTTGGAAATAAACCAAGCAAAGCTTTTTAAGAGATACAGACGTGGTTACTTGCAGTGCCTGAGCTTGAAGAAGAAAGTTGTCAGATAAGAAATATGTTTCAGATTATTAAAATAATAAAGCAAGAGAGTTTTTACACATTAAGTACCTGCACTGTGCCTTCATTCCTGATGAATAAAATACCTCCTCACCTTACAAAATAATATAAAAAATTATTGCCCTCTTTGAAAGACTTATTTGGTGGAGAAGTGTTACTTGGAGTTTTGGATTTTTTGTTGATATTGCTTGTTTGCTTGTCCAAATCAAATAAATTTACTACTTTATTGGCACATGATTACAATTTTTTTTGTTGTTTTATACAAGACAGCAATTTTAGAATCCATGCCAATGGTAGGGGAGTTGGAATGAGATAATCTTTAATGTTTCTTCCAACCCAAATCATTCTGTGATTTTATGAAATGCTTACTGGGGGCTGTTGTGTAGAACAAAATTATTTTTTGAACTTTTTTTGGAGAGGTTTGTCCATGCATGAAGTGGTCATTTGAATAGAGGAGGTGGCCACCAGCCAT
This sequence comes from Geospiza fortis, assembly GCF_000277835.1. NCBI lineage: Eukaryota > Metazoa > Chordata > Aves > Passeriformes > Thraupidae > Geospiza > Geospiza fortis. Next base: position 1,446,837 of record NW_005054298.1, on the reverse strand, counting down.
GAAGGCTCTGGATCACCTTAATCTCTCTTCCAACCAAAGATCTTGTCACTTGGAAATTCTTTTTCTGATTCCACAGAGTTAAGCCAACAATTTTCCATGTGTTGGAGTTTAAGTGCTTGGGGAAGAGTGGAAATTCACCAAGATAAGCTCAGACATCCAGACCTCTGAATCAGGGTTCTGAATTGAACAAGTGTGTTCTACACTGACAAATTAACATAACACTAATATTAGTAAGAGCTCTGTGTGTGCACTCAAACAATGAAGCCACTTTAGACACTGGGAGAAAAAGAAGAGGAGAGGGGGAAACCACCTTCAGAATAACAAGGGGCATGGGAGAAACCTTTAAAAAATGTTATTATGTGTTTACTAACTTTTTAAAAAATTGTTTTTACTTATTGAGCCTGGTAAACCCTGGCCACAGCTCGTACATCAGCCTGTTTGTCTCCCTCACAAGGCACCTAAGCTGCTGTTTGGACAACATCCATTTGATAATGAAGCAAGATGCAGGCTAGACAGCTGCTTTTTTCTCACTCATTTCACTCCGTTATTGGTTAACTTAGTGGAAAAATGTAAATTTTCCAGGGACTTTAGGTTGGAGGTATCCCAGCCAAGGTAGATGTGTGCTTGACTTGAGGTCTAATTTAACTCCTGTGTCGTATCGACCCGCCTGGCCCACCAGGGAGCCTCAGAGCCCTCCTCTGCCAAAGGTAGACAATGGGATGAAAGTAAAGTGTAATAAATGCCCCTGTCCAGTCCCATGTCGATATCCAGCTGCTTTTCCCCCCCCCTCCCTTTTTGCTGTTTTGAGTGCATCAGTATTTCACGTTTATTGTAGTGTGATGAAACACCTTTCAGGATGGCCAGAGGGACACTCAGCAGCAGCAGGCATTTAGGCAGTACAAATTGGAGTGAACAGGAGGACAGTTAGCAGGGAATATTTCTGAGGTCAGAGCGAGCTGGATTGGAGCTGAATCAGCTAAAAGCAGAGTTGAGAGCTGCAGTACCTACTGCAAAGTAAATATAGATTACATTCCTTTAGACAAATTGATCCGCTGGAGGACGATAGGTCTCCCAGAAAAAAGAGGTTGCTACAAAAGAATTAAATATTTTATGCTGACTTACATACAAAGAACCCTTAAAAACAGCAGCCAGAGATGGATCACCTGGAGAGCCCATCCCAGATCCTCTCAGGAATCATCTGCAGAAAGACTTAAAGGTCCAGAACCTGGCACATCCCTGGGGATGCTGACTTGTGCTCTGTAAACAAAGCCTGTAGATTTAACCGCTCATCTGAACAACAGCTCTCACTCAGGCAAGGGGAAAAATCATAAAATCACAGGGAAGTTCAGTGGGAATGAGCCCCAGAAAGTGCCTGGTGGGACCCCCTGCCCAGCAGGGGCAGCTCTGGGGTCTGACGTGATCCACTCAGGGCCTGGAAACCTCCAAGGATGAGGGTGGCACAATCAGGAAAGGTAAAGGAACATCCAGCTCAACAAGTCTGTCCTCAATACTGTTAACTCCAGAAAAAAACAAAACAAAGCAAAAAACCCCAAAACAAACAAACAAAAAAACAAAAAAAAACCAACAACCAAAAAAAACCAACCAAAAAAAACCCAAAAACCCCCCAAAAAACCTAAACAGAAGCTCAGATACGAAACCATAGCAGTTTGTCAAGAACAGCTTTAGATTTCCTAAAGGTACTAAATTCTTGGAAAAGGTGATGGAATAAAGGACTCTGTGAGAGCTCTCCCCTCTCTCCACTGACCCTGCAGATGGTGATATTTTTTCTCCTGAAAAATTGTAACCATTGTGTGCATAACTGTTTTTGATCAGTAAATTATTCATCAAGGAACAGAGAATTGCAACCACCAATAAAGGTGCCATCATCTAACAGTTGAAAGAAATCACTTAAAATCAGGTTATTCCACAAGATTAATGTGAATGTATACACATGGGTCCAAAAAAACACCCAAAGAAAAATAGTTAAAAATATATAAATTATTAGGCTAAAATTAGGAATCTCATTAATATAATTGTAAAAATTCCTGCAAACTATTTGTAAAAGCATCTTCAAAATATTTGTAAGTATTTTCGCTTTCTTCCCAGAGATTATTCTAGGCCAAGCAAACACTGAGGGCACAAAGGAGACAACTGGAACTCAAGGCTCTTCTCGAAGCTGAAGAGCTCACTGCCCTTCTGCTGGCTGTCCCTGCAAGCAGAGTCCTTCTCCCTGCACAGTGAACACACCCTTCCCCAGGCACTACCCTGATCCACACCTGGAATAAATCACAGTCTGACTAAACAAAACCAAGCCATGTTCACAAGTGAATTCTTCCCAGAGCATTTTTTCAGTCCCTAAATCATATAAATGAGATCAACCTTGTGCTACGAGGGTGTGCTAGGCTATGAGAGTGGTGGCACCAGCACTGTGGATGATTTTTTTTTCCAAGGAGGATGCCCAGGACGTTACAGGGGCTGGGATTTCAGCAGCACACAGGCAAGGCTAATGGATTTGCACGCTCAGCACTCCTCTGCCAACAAGTTGACTTTTAATATGGGAAATAGACCCCTGCTCAGGATGGAGCAGTCCTGGGCAACATCAGGGGTCCAGGCATCGCTGCAATTTTTTTTTTTTTGTCAAACAGGAGGTGTCTTGGAGGCAATTCTACAATGAAGGGTGATGTTACAGAGCGCTGGGTTTAGCTGGAACTCATACCTATTTATAGCAGCTTAAACCTACTCACACATAGCCTTTTGACAGTCAGTGGCAAAACTGGGCTTGATTGCCTGCAAGCGAGAGAAAAAATCACTAGAAGAGGTGATTAGCTTTTTATGTGGTCCATTTGTTGGTTGTTTTCTACAAGAACCTCCTTTAGATTTCTCCATTTCGTCCTGAGTTTTGAAGGGTAGGTGACTTTGTGATTGCCATACATTTTCCCATCTAAAAGCCATCAGTAAAGTGAATGGGGCTGCTCTCCTAAGTGCTTAATGCCTGATGTAAGAGTTGCATGATCTAGTCCAGAAGTAACACAGTTACCTCAATTACTGCAGTCCCACCAGGCTGTTCACAGCGGTACTTAGGAAATGCTGTAGGCTCGGGCTCTGGTATTATAAACTCCTCAGGGCAGCATGACTACACACAGCATCTCATCAGGAGTTAACAAACAAGTCTTGGATGAGACACTAACCTTTTTTTTTTTTTTTTTTTTTTTTTCTTTCTGTGCTAGGCTCTTATTTATTTATTTGCATCCAGGAAGGAGCCCAGCGTTATTAACGCAGCGCGGTCTCACCGCTGCTCTCTCCTAAAGCAGCGCGGCACAGCGAGATGCCCTGTGTACTTTTTGTGCTTTTTTTACATTGTTATCAGGGAAAGATATGTCTTGCCATTTCCCAGGGGGTTCCCCGGGACAGTGTCTCGGTGTGAAAGGGCACCATGGGGCTGCCTCGGACAGTTTTCTTTCAATAGGGTTGGGTTTTTTTTGGCTGTTTTTTGTTTCTATTGTAACCACTCTGCTCTGCTGCTTCACTGATTTCCCAGCTGTTCTGCAGTGTCTGAAGTTGAACGCAGCAAATCTGTAGCTGAACAGCTCAGAAACAAGCAGCTGATCATGGCAAGCATGAGAAAACCATGAATACATCTTTCTCTCTCGGCATAAAGCTCCGACTCTCCGCTGCTTGCTCCGGCACAAGGCACAGAAACCTCTCTGCAAGGTACCAGCTGGGGCACGATCAGACCTCGAGCATCCCACTCCAGAGCTGCAAAAAGTGCCAGGTTCCCAGCACAAAAACTTGGTTTATTTCACTGTTGGCTATACCCACGTGAGGGTTGCCCAGGTGTGGTTTAGGCTGGACCCTGGTGGAAGGAGTTAATGGTCCCCGGAGCACCGAGCTTTCCCTGACAGTGCACGGCTCTCACTCTGCTACACCAGGGAATGACAAGATTGAAGGCCCTTCCAATTGTTTATCTTTTTTCCCTGTGGAATGCCCCAGAAGGCATTATTTCTTGTATGGCTTCACATGGGGAAAAACCAAGCAAACGAAGAAAAAATGTCTTTCCAATGACAGTTGACAATTCATCTGAGATATGTTGTGCTCAGTTAAAAAGTCACTTTTTTAAAATGTATTGTAAAAATATATTCTTCTGGTGAAATAATTCTGCAGGAACGTGGAATGTGTTTTGAAAGTCACAGTAGCATCATAAATAGAATAAAGTATCTAGAAAAGTCATTTTTCCCAAGGTGAAGGACTTTCTGCTCTTCCTGGCAGGACTCTATAGCCCATCTTAGGCAATTCTCTTTCAGATTATCCCAGTAAACCCACAGAAATCAGTAAAAATGTTTTGCCAATTACAGTTCGTCAGGTTTTTTTCTGCAACAGGAGGAGGAGTAGCAAGAGGAACATTTGAAAAAACAGAAGCATAATGTACGTCTACTTTCATAATCAACCCTTTTGATTTCTTCACTTGAAATACTGTAAACCTAAAATGCCATTCAAGTACAATAGTAAAAAGAATGATAAAAATATTAATGTTTGAAATATGTGGTGAAAACTTATTTAATGTGAAACAGGGTTTTATTTAATGAAAAAGTTTTCAGAATCATTTGTATTTGCTTGGTTCAAATTCTTCTTTTTACAAGACAGACTAAAAAAATGGAACAGCTTTCCAGCTGACTCCATTTCAATTTATTTTGATTTTATTTAATTAAGTGGATGCAGTAAACTATGTGTGCTTCACCCTGTCTGAAAACAGTGTAATATTCTTGAAGAGATGTGTAAAGATATTATTTCACTTATATGTAATCATGTTTCAGAGTATGTGATCCATCAAATCTCTGCCCAGATTGATTTTATTGACCTTAAGATTATTTTTTATATTTGCTTTTTATTACCTGGATTTTTCTTTATGTGTTTGGAACATTATAATTTCCAGGTGCACTTCCCTTTATCCAAACACATTTCCTCCAAGCAAGAAAATCTATATCCTGTTTTACCATCCCTATTGGTGACAGGTTTTGCCTACTCATCTCCTGCTGGGAGCTTTTTTGTGCCACGTGCTTCAAACCTGCTTTGATTCAGAGACACCCAAGAGTTTCCCAGATGGGTCCTGCTGCAGATCAAGGTATGGCTGCTCCTGCCCACCCCACAGGACAGAAAAGTGAGGCTCAAAGAGCCTCCACAACATCCCTGAAGGATCCACAACGAAGGACCCAAGCAGCACAGCCCTTCCCTTCCAGCATCCAGCTCCAGCAAGCAGGTTGTACTACTACTTTACAACCACCCACAGCCACTGCTGCCATAAAAAAAACAGTGAAAACAAGGCCCCACCACTTTTTTAGGAAGATTAAAACCACGGTTTCAGTGTTTCCCAGCAGGTACCTAAGCACGACCATTGCTTCAGTCTCCATTTTTATTGCTCTAGGCAATGGAAACTGTAGTTTCTATATTTAATGTATTGAAACTGCCTGGTCTCCAAGGTAGCAGGGGTATCTCGTATACACTGCTAGAATGCATTTCAGGCTCAATCACTCTGAAAGCCTGGATAATAGAGGAGCACTTGTACTTTGGATAACAAAGTTATTTCCTTTAACATCAACAAGCTGCTCAGCTAGTAACTGCATCAGGCATTGATTTTGTGAGCCTGTTTGTGAGCACTGGGGGGGCCTTTTCACCGACAAAACTTAAAAAATTTGCAGATCATTCTTCACGTGCATTATTTCCCGGAGCAGAGCTGACAGGAGAAGCTGTCTCCATTTCAGCATGGCTGTTTGGAATGTCAGTGGAACATCTGCAGGACCAGCCCTGGATCTGTCGGCTTCACCCTCCCCGTTTTGAGACAGATTGAAGCCTGAACTTACATCTCCAGCCAAATTTTGTACCTGGTTCCTATTGGGGCTGTAAAAGTGCAATCACTTCCCAGACTTGCTGCTCAGATCCCAGACTAATGGCTTGAACATGCAACTGGATTCAGATGTGGGCTCCTTCTTGCCAGGCTCAGGTTCACGTACTTCAGCAGGCCAAATATCTGCCTGTTTACTCATTTGTCATTACAAAGTGCTAAATTAAAAGTACCAGGAGCTACCAGTCACATATTTTACTTTTTCTTGTAAGAGGGTCTCGATCTACATTTTTTTTACTTATTTTTTCTCTTTGCATCATGTGCTTCCTCTGAATAGCAGCAGCCCCGCAGTGCCCAGCACATCCCCCCACAGCCCTCACCATCCAGCTCCTGCTATCAGTAATGGGAACTAGGCATGTCCATGGAAATGAAAGCAGATCCCTCGGTGCAAACTTTTTTGACAGGAGTATTCGCAGCAACTTTTCAAAAAAAAAAAAAAAAGAGAGAACCCACGTCTCGTTTATTTTCCCTTTTCTTCCTCCCAGCTTTCTGTCAGTCATCAATCGAACAGGAGACAACTCATTTCATTTCTGTGACACACAATGATGGACTTGTGTTACAACCCTGACTTATTTTGAGAACTTCAATTTCTCAAGCTGAAAGCCTGAATGTCCCATGCTTGGAAGGGCTATTGATCTGATGTAGATGGACAGCTCAAGAGGAACTGATACATTCCTTACAGCAATTTTTTTTCTGACCACTACATAATGTAGACTTTCTGCTTGTTTGTTGACATCTAAAAACTTTGATCCTGTGGTTTAACTGATACTCTTCTGCTGCTTCTACTCAATATTTCCCTGTGCTATTTGATGTAGGAGTTAGTTATTATCCAGTACCTGGAATGGAAAAGCTGGTGCTCTGTGATAAAATGTGTGAATTCACGAGGCTGCAGGAGCCTCTAAAAGCACATCACAATGGGACAGCTGCAAATGTGGGACACTTCCCCACCCTGCTCCTTCCTGGGGCCTCTCAGCAGATGTGAAGTCACCATGGAACAGGTTTGGAGCCCCACTCCCAGCCTGGGACAGGAGGGACCAGCCCTCACAAGCAGTACTGACCGCTGTGTCCAGCCCAGATGGAAAAAACTCAACATCTACAATTTAATTACTATTTAATCAAAGATGATTTTGCTTCAAAGCAGGATAAACACCAAGATCCACATCTGTTCTCATATTTCTTTCATTTTCCTCAGCTTTCCTGCACTTCTCCTGCATGGACAGCAGTTACCTGTCAGGCGTGGGGATGTCACCACGGTGGCAGAGCCCCAGCCCCACACTCCTGGCTGTCTGCAGGTCACAGGAAACAATTCATTCCACCCTTAATGATTTATGTAATTTCTTTGGACTCGCTCCTGGCTTCAGAGGTTTTCTGCTTTTTCTATTACAGCTTGGAGAAGCAAACCAGAGTCTTTCAGGGGCAGCTCCTCAGCCAAGGTAGCTCTTTGTGACAGAATTAGTCTGTGTTAATACCAGCCCAGTATCAGCCCCAGATTTTCATTATTATTGCTTTTAAAGGAGAGTCTCCTCCTCCTCCTCCAGGACTAATTTAGAGCAATGAAAATTAAACTGCATCTCATCTAATAGTCAAAAAAGATCTGCAGAAATTGTCCTCGTTTAAATATCAATTCAACACTTTTCTGTCACAGCAGGGTAGTGCATCTATGGTTTTTTGTTCTAAAAGCCAAACACTATTCAAACAAAAGAGTCACTTCCACATTAATTACAAAAAAGAAAATAAAATTAAAAACCTGGGGAAAAAAAAAAAAAAAGAAAAAAGCCACAGAAGAAAAAACTAAAAAGAAAATTAAAGCGTCTTTTGAGAACATAGATTGTGCAACTAAAGCACGATGTGGTCTTAGACCTTTACTTTGTGTACAGAGTCAGACTTTATCCTTTGATTTTGTGCATAGGATCACTGCTTTTTATGACTATAATGGTTATAATTTTGTTGACATTTGAACAAAATAAGGAAGGAATGAGGAATAGAGGTAAATGAGGATGTTGCAGAAAAAGCATCTATGATTCAGCTGATGGGAAGAGAATGTCAGCACAGGAAAGTACTTAAAAAAACCAAAATGGCTTTTCCCATCCCAAAATCTCCCTGTGTTAGCATTGGGCTCTTTGTTTGAGTTAAATTCACAGTAAATTAAGAAGAATTTTGGGCTCTTGGGGTATTTAGTACAATCAATCATCATTGCAACAGTTTCAGAGTGATGGGGTCAGGTTGTTTTCTGGTTTAACCCTTGGATGCAGCAGATCTCATTCCTCCCCTCTGCCTGGTCCTGAATCCCTGTGCCAGGTGGGACATCCCAAAATAGTCACTCATTCAGGTGTCCCTTCCAACCTGGGCTGAGACCATTTATCATCAAAAAACAACCCACTGAATTAAGAAAGGCTTTGGAAAACCGATTCAATTCCATCTTCCTAAAGCCTTTTCCCAGTGTGACCTATATTTAAATCTCTCTCTCTTTTTCTCCCATCACCAGACCACCACCTCATGCACAAAATCCCACGTAGGATCTGTCACTGGCACCTCAGAGGAGTAAAATATTTGCAGGGAGTTCGGTATTTTCCTATTAATAACTCCTTCCCCCTCCTGCTGGAAGATACCAGGGGCTGGGGTCAAGGCACATTTCTGATTCCCATCTTGGAAAATCCGGGAACATCCCATATGTGCTGTGAGCAGCCACTTCTCAGCATGGAAAATCCTTTTCTCCTGGTGAGAGGCAGCAGCTTTTCCCCTTGGAAGCCCTTTTCCCTTCTCCTTCCCACCCATCACTTGTTATCCTGGATCTCCAAGGTGGCAGAGGGATGAAGGGAACCTTGGCAAGGCTCCACTTCTGACAGCCTCTGTGAAGCCATCCCTCCGCAATATGGAAAATTAATAATAATGAAAAAAAATTATAAAAAAAACAAAAAAAAAGAAGGAAATAAAAAGGTGGAAATTCCTGGTTAAAGCCTCTGCCTGTACAAAAAGCATAACAGCTTGTATGAACTGCAGCACGATGAGTGCTGCTGTTAATGCTTCCAATGACATCAGTGTTTCCCAAATTACAGAGTGCAAGGGGCTGGATGGGGAAGCTGAAGAGGAGAAGCTGAAGGTAGTGAGGGTTTTAAAGCATGTCAGAAGCAGAAGACATTTCTTTAGATAGCCTTCCTTATTTCAATAATTCTTTTCTCAGTTTGGGGGATTTTTGGAAACATCACTGCAGCAATACCCAGGTAATTAAAACCTCAAACACCACCAGACCCACTTGAGATCCCTGAGTAGCTTTGCTGTCACCATTCCTGC
>NW_005054298.1:1410567-1437624 GCF_000277835.1 Geospiza fortis | reverse complement strand
CATTCAATCTCCCAGCTCTCAACCAAAGTGATTTTTGAAGTAATACTGAGCGATGGGGCCCAGAAAGCTCTCCTAAAGCACAGATGCATTACAGCTATTGCATTTTCACTCTGCCCCTTACAGAAACACAAGGAGCTTTTGTCAAGATTTCTGTTTCAGAAACCCAGGCTGTTCACTGCCTGGGCACTCAAAGGGTTTTTTCCTTCCCTTTAGGCTGGAGGAAGACTCTCAAGCTGCTTTTCCAGGTGTTGGAATAGTGCAGAGCACTTGAACCATGCTCATGGATGGTGGCCATCTAACTCACATGGCCAAGAGTGTGTTTTCCTTTTTGGCAGTGCTTTTGTTCCAGGTGGAACAGCCTTTCATCCACACGAAGGAAACTCTTGCTTGTCTCACTCTCAGGTAATGGTCTATAACCATCCAGATGGAGTGAAATATAGAACCTATATGGATATATATATATATTTATATGTACATGCTTGCATCTTTTTCATGCATTGCTCATATCCATGCTGCATCCTAAGCTAATTTAATTAAAAATAAAATATAAAGGCATTTTTTTCTTTTTTTTTTCCTGTCCTGTTAATGCCAGAAAGCCCTGGAGTAGCTGCACTTTTCCAACGCAGACGCTCCAGAGCAGGTTCCAGCTGTCGGAATTTTATGTCCTTGGGATCCTTCTGGAATAACAAAGTGTCATACATGTCCCTGCCAGTACACGAGATCAGCACATGAGATCAGACCTGCAGATGTTGCCTCCACATCCGCCCACTGGCATCTCATTATCAGTTTAGTTGGGATCCTCCACCCATTCGCAGCCAAGCAGGAAGGCAGGAGCTGTAATTTGTGAGAATGAGCTGTATAGCAACCATTTATCTGCAAAACAAACCTCTGCTGGCAAGAGCTTTGGAGGCAAAGGAGAATCTTAGGAAGGTTTTGTGTCCTGTGGCACAAACAGGTAATGAGTGGGGAATGCTGTGATTAATCAGTTCCATGAGCAGTGGGATTTGGAGGTGGAAGAAGGGACAGGCATTAACACAAAAAACTGCTTGAATTGGCTGGAAAAGACATTGGTCAAGGGTTGGATTTGATGATCTTGGAGATCTGTCCCCTCTTTAATGATTCCATGGTCCTGTTCTGTGATTGCTTTGGGGAAGGAACATCACAGCCCAATGCACCTGACTTCCTTCACCCCATTTCTTGTTAAGAAGGGGATATTTTCCTGCCAGGAAAAAGAGCTATGCCACGGTGGGAGGGAGGCAGAGGATGGTCCATCTCTGCCTCCATCCTCAGGAACAGCAATGCCAGACATCCAGGACCTTCACCTAGGAACTGATGAGCACTAATCACCAGGGCCAGGAAGGAGATCCCTTGATATCCCAGGCCACCAAAGGATTCCCAGCAGCAATTTCATTTCTACTCATCTAGGGTGGCAATCTCATCAGCCCCATGCGCAACACATGAAGTTTTACAGAGGGAAACAAGCTTGGGAGGAAGCACTGAGTCAGGATCCGTGCTGCATGGTTAATTACTCAGATAACAAATCCAGGAAGAAGGTGTGCTTGGCCTCCTTGTCATGCAGGCTGCTGCTCTGGCAACTGGGGAGAGACATCTGCTCAGCCCAGCCCCGCGCTGTCGGTGTGGATGTTCACACCTTTCTAATCAGCATCCTGAAGGTCTTCCTGAGCAGAAAAACCAGCCTGGCATCTTAAAACACTTCCTGAGCAGAAAAACCAGACTGGCTTCAGCCCCCTTTGAGAGTTTGGTACCAAGAGGTTGAGCAGCTCAGAGGTGGGGCTGCTGAGAGCTGCAAGGTGCTGGAGCAGAAGGTGAATCCAGCTCCATCATCCCCTGACCTCCCCAAAGCAGGAAGGACAGGAATTTGCCTGTCATGTTTTTCCTCCTTCCCTGCAATTATGATTCCTTGCTTAAGTTTCCAATCTTTAATTGGATTGGAAACTTACAGTCACAGTACAGGGGAGAGAGAAAAAAATAAAAAATAAATCCAGTTCATCTGCCTGACTCAAGCGTCTGTTTTCATTTACCACTCCAGGCTTCTGAGTTACTTTGTTAGCTCAAGGAAAATCAGGATTTCTTGAATTACGGAGATGTTCTGCCCTTGCTGGCTGCCCTGTCTCTCCCTGAGCGTAGCGAGGTGCCCAGGGCTGCCTCTGCAGGGGAGTTTGGCCCTGGTAGCTCCATGTAGGAGGTGATATAAATAGATAAAAAACCCTCACTCACGGAACATAAACTTATTGCTACATATACCTTCCTCACTGGCACACCATGTAATGCAAGCTCTGTGGCTCTTTCTTGCCAGAGAGGCCCACTCACAAGTTTTCTGTTGAGCACAGCTATTAATGTCACACTTTTGTTCCCAGGGAAAAAAAAAATAAAGTGCCACTACAGAGAAAACTGCTCGAGTTTCTATTGCACAACACTCTAATTCCAGTGAACGCTGTGCCTGCTTAATCAAGTTCTCCAGTGCATTTAAGCAAAGCACGGAGGGTTAAATGTGGGTTTTCTCACACCTGCCTCCCCCCTGGCAGGGGCAGAGTTAGAACATTTCTAATGATGGAGCCCACTCTTGCCTGAAGTTCAAAATCCATTCACCTGATGGTAATTAAGGAGGCCAATTTAGCTTAAATCCCCCTCTGCAAGGTGGGGAAGGGGTCAGGAATCAGTTTGCACAGAGGAGCACAGAGCGACCCTGGGCAGCTCTACTTCAAAAGGTTTTGAAGTCCATCAGTGATGCAAAGCTGAATTCAGAAAAACACAGCCTGGGACCGCTGGGCTGTGTGCAGAATTCCAGGTCAGGGCAGAGAATTGAAGTTTAAATTAATAATAATAGCAAGCTTCCATTTTAACCACAGAATCTTTTTTTTTACCTCAGTGAGGCCTGAGAATGTGACACTTTGGAGGGTAAATCCTGGAGCATGTGAAGTGCAGAGGTTCTGGGTGTTCACAGCCCATCAGGAGCAGCCAGGTTTTAGCACCTAAGCTGGTGCTCAGGTTTTGCAGGGCAGGGACAGCGCCCAAACACAGAGCTGTTGTCTGACCAAGCCAAAGTGCTCTCAGTGCCAAGCCAGCCTCTCACTCGTGGCCTCTTCCTGACTTCAGATGGCAGCATCTGATCCATAAATACTGATGGGTTCCTATAGCTAAATTTAACCTATGGAAGCATAGATTGTTAATATTCACGGGCTGTGTCGTGCCAGCTGAAGCCAGAAGCATTCCATGGTTATAACCTAAGTCATTGCTTCATAAATTTCCCCTAAAATACACAGGCCACATATAAACTGGCTTTCTGTTAAAAAAAGGCATCGCTTGCCACCCCTTTTCTCATTTTAGAAAATCACTAGACACGTTTGGGGACTGATAGACTTGGCTCAGTTACACACATCTCTCATGGAGCATCGAGGCTCAAGTGTGACTTTTAATGCAGAAAAAAAATTAAAAAAATAAGCCACATGCCTAAAGAAATTCAGCTTCATTACTGTCTTATGGTGAAGTATACCGTGGCAGAGAGAGAAGGATGCCACCTTTCATTTTGTGCACTTCAGCCTCACAGTTGCAGCTCTGAGACATCTGAGTTTCTCTGAACACCTTTGTAATGGGCAAAGTTGGGCCAAAGCCAGAACCAGAATCTCTCTTACCTTGGTCCCTTGGCAGACCAGACAGGCCCAGGATCAACTCCCCCATGCACACACAGCTTTCACCTCAAAAATCAAGCCAGTGCTATTTTTCTTCCCTTTTATGATCACTAAATTCATCCCCAGTTAGGAGAAAATGCACTTCAATCCTCTGACTTCCCATGAAATTATGAAGCTCTCCCTCTAAGCTCCAAAAAAAAAGGGGGAGGCACTAATTTACTTTCAATCTGAGGCCATTGATAATCACCTGTGTGTTAGGATTTGTATAGTGCACTGAAAATAGACAAAGTTCATCCTAAAGTGCCAGCACAGTCTTGCATTAATCTCCAGCTCAGCCCCTTAAAGGAGGAAGTAACAACTCTGTAATGATAAGGCTCATGGCAGCAGCCAGAGTGCTTGAAGGTCTGTTCTTGTAAAGAAAATTTTTCAATTAGTTAAAGAAGCCAGGAGCATCAGCTTTCAAAAAGAAGAGCTTCCTCATGAATCTTTGATCTCTCTCACTGTACCATGTTTCTCATGAAAGACAGTGGTAGTGGCACTGTTTGAATAACATCTACAAAACAGTTCAATTTGCAAATCAGTAGGATTACAGTTTCCTTTATAATCTTTATTTAAATGAAGCAGGGAGAACGAGCTGTTAAATTGAGGGCTTGTCTACGAGAGTTGTGTCCAACTAGAAGTGGCCAACACTTGAGAATAACAGGAGGAAAAAGAAAAGATGATTCGTGCAACGTAAAAGCAGAAAAAAAGGCAAATTTAAAATGCTTGATCTCAGTTCTGGTCCTCAAAACCAAGGAGACTTGTTCAGGCAGGTTACCCACCCCCTTAACTACCTGTGGTTCGTGTTTTTATCTTGTTTATATGCTGTTCATTAAATTTTAACAAAAATAAGAAATTTCTGAGCACACCAGAAGCTGGGCACGGCCAGATGTCCCTGCTGGGGAAGGGACAAGGTGGAGAAGTCCTGCCCATCACCTGGCAGTGAGCTACCAACACCTTCTTGGGTGGGTGTGGTGCTGCAGCTCTCTAGCTTGGGCTGTGGGCTCCACATCCCTCACCCCAAACTCCATCCTGTCAATTTCATTTCTTAAGATTTTCTAAGCCTTCTGATGTTTACGTTCTCGTAACAAACTTTCTCACACGCTTTCTGTAAGTAACTTATTGTTTTGCATTCTTTTATAGAAAAAGAGAAATTTGATGGACTGTTGGTTTGTCCAGTGTCATTGGAGAGGTGGCACTGTCACCCTCCAATCCACTGTCACTTTTAAAAATCTATAAATGTTGGAGTCAAGAAATAAACTTCCCTTTCTTGCCTTGAAAACAGCAGCGTGTGCATGTCATGATATCTCGTGCCCTGTAGTGACACCATCCCAACAGGGAGTTGTGTGTGGGATGTCTCTGAGAGGCAAGACACCACCACAGGATCCCATCATCACATACCATCCCACAGAATGGTTTGGGTTGGAAGGGACCTTAAAGTCCCACCCCATGGGCAGGGACACCTTCCAGCATCCCAGCTTGCTCCAAGCCCTGCCCAACCTGGCCTTGGACACTGCCATGGATTGGGCAGCCCAAAGTTCACTCTCCTTGCCCTCAGTCTCCTCCTTGATGTCCCCAAAATCCCCAATGCTTCTTCACCAGGGCTCATAAGGAGAAATTCTGGTGCTGTCTTGTAGTCCAGCCAAAACCTGTTCCCTTCCTCCAGCTCCGGAAATCCCAGACAACCACGGATCCACCCTCTCTCCCACTGCAACCCATCCCAGCACAGATTTATTGCTGCTACTGCAAAGTGTGATGGCAGAGGTTATGTTCCAAAAATGTAAATGTCACCAAATTACGTAATCACCACTTCAGCTTTATAATGCATGTATATGGGATTCAAATTCCCAGCATGCTCCCTCGGATTATCCATGTTTTCCAGGGCTCCTGTGGTTGGTAAAGGGAGCACAAAGAGGTCCTGAGCACCCTGCAAGAGGCAGAAATGCCTGATGGTGTTACAGGAGCACAAAACCCTCATTTAGCATCTAAGAAATCAGGATTATTTTCTTTATGGCAAATGCCAACCAGGAGTAGAAGTAGGATTTTTCGATGTTTATGATAAAAATATACCAGAACACAACCACATATATTTCATAATAAAAAACAACAACAAAAAAATATTGCATCTTGAAAGCATTTTTGACAGGCTTCCACTTTACAAGTTAATGGCAACATCAGAGGTGCAGGAATCCTGGAATAAATGGAAAATTGGCTCCAAATATTAAAGACAGAGAGCAAGAAACCAAGAAAAGCACAGTCATAGATGGATGATACTGCCTTGGCAGGCAAGGTAAACAGTGAGGAAACTCACTGCCAGATGCAAAAAGGCTTAGATCATTAAAAGGGAAAAGAGATGAAAAAACCATTCAGCACAAATAAATTAGAACAGTATCACCGATATTGTCTGTCAGCATTTCTGCTATAAATCCTGGTCTGCAGGAGTGTATTCCACATCTGAAAAAAATATCCCCTGGGTGGAACTTGGCCTGCCAGATTCCTGGCCCCTGTTAACGTGTCTTTTGTCTTCACTAGGTTCTGAGAGGCATAAATGGAAATTCAATTTGGATTCACCACCATCAGCTCACACACTCCAGGCACCCACACGAGTCTGGGCTACCTGAAGTTTGAAGAAGCCTTAAATAACTATTTTTCCCCTCTAGAAACAGCAATAAGGTATTAGGGTTTAATTTGGATATTTGAGATTTTATAGCAACGTTTCTTTCATAATTAGTTTTACCTTCAGTAAAAAATGTTAAGATGGGGCAAGAGAGAACTGATGGTGCCTGTTTTGCAAATAATTTAACTTTGAAAATAATGTCTGACCATGTAAACTGTCAATAATACAACATCTCAGTAAAATTGGACAAATACAGACTGATCTAAAGTCCAGCCTACAACAGATAAGTATAGGACGTTGCAATTTTTCAATGTTTGGTAAGAAAAACTAGTACCTAAAAAAATGCAAAAAACCACCAAAAATGCTTTTAAAAAAAAGTTATGCATAATCCATACCATTATAGGTTTTAATCTGACCATCTATAGACTAGCATTTGAAATTTTTTACTGCATGAATTCTGGAGGATAAAACATTATCTTCTACTAGAAGCTATAATATTTTTTTGGCTGATAGTTTTTTCTTTTTTCTTTTTCTTGGCAGCTTGTTTCGATATATGGATGCAAAGGATTTCAAGAGATTTGTCAGTGCAAAACTGAATTAAGTTGAAATTGTTTAAATGATTGTATGCCTACCATAAAGCGCCTTTGCAAACAAGGCTGCAGCTCTGGGTGTGCTGGTAAAAATGAGAAATTCCAAGCTGGGAACGGGTCGTGCCCTCTGATCCGTGGTGCGCATCGCTGCTGCCTTTGGAAATGCAGCCCCTTCACCTGTCCCCCCGATGGGAGCAAGACAGAGGGAGGAAGATAAATTGCTCTTCAGAGCAGAGATTAGGCCAGAGCAGCAGAAGGAAAACCAGAAAGGAGCAAACTCTCTGTGAATTGAGAGATGCACTCACAGCTGACCATGGCTGGGCTTTGCCTGTCCTGCCTCTGCTTGTTTTGTCTTCTGGGGGACTTTTGTGTTTCTAAACTCTCACCTCTCGTATAAATAAGGTTTTTCTAGAAAGGGGTTGTGCTCCTGTGCCTGTGAGTCAGCCTGGTTTGGATCTGGGGTTTTCCTCATCCTGCCTTTGTAACCCACATATCCCAGCGAGGCTTTGTCAGGGGTTTGACTCACAGGCTAAACCTGGACACATCTCAGTCCAAGATATTATTTATTTCTATAATTTACTCTTTTACCTGGTAGAAAACACACATCAGAACGTGTGTGAACTTCTTTCAATTTTCACACACTGAAAAAAATAAAAAAAAAAAAAATAGGAGCCTGCACCCTGGATGTTCCAAATGAACTGTGAGTGACACAAAACATGAGGAACCCCCATGGCACTGGGCACCAGGCAGGCCATCCCTATTCCTGGCATATGGAATGTGACAGCAGCTCCCACTGGGACACACCACGAGCAAGTGGAAGCACTGAAACACATTTTGTGTCTTTTCCAAAGGATATATTTTTTTTTTTTTGCTTCCCCTGCCCGTGTTGTGTCCTGGAGAATGAGTGATAGCAGAGCTGCAGCTCCCAGGGAAGTTTCATCCCCTCCCGGTGTGTTTGTAGCACACCTTGGAAAAATATCAGCGCTGGGAGATGCCACAGAAAACACGAGGAAAAATAAGTACTGAGAGCAAGAATATTGGGGAGATAAAACACTATTTTCAGAGTGGAGACAGAATGCATTGGAGGAGAGAGGAAAGACAAAAGCAGCAGCTTACAACTCTGAAAACAAGGAAAACAAACAGAAATGAGTTGGGTTTTTTTTTCCCCCCCTTTTCAGCTCTTCATTTCCACATACCCCCTGTTTTCCAATTTCCATTGTATTTTTCAAATGTTTTAGCCCTGCAGGTCTTTTAACGAGCTCCACACACATCCATGCAGTTCTATATAAATCAGAAAATCTGCTGCACATTCAGACCCTCACTTTATGCTGGGGAACATGACACCCAACTGGGGGCAAACCTGAGGGTGGAACATTTCCCTACGAGGTAAGCAAAACCCCCTAAAACAGCTGACTTCATCAGGCCAGGAATTCCCACCAGGCTCCAGCTGCTCGGGGATCTGTCAGAGCCCAGTGGGTCTGCAGAATGGATGGTTGAGCTATGTGAGATGGCCCAAAAATCACAAAATAAAGAGTTTTCCCAAGTTTTCCAATGCATCAAGGCCTTGGAACCTTGTTTGTCCTTCTCTCAGTGCTTTCTACTTTCAGGATTTTCTTTCTGTGTTTTTTTTTAATACCTGCGATATCTTATGGCATCTTATTAATTCAGCTTTAATGGGCATGAAAAGGGAATTAGATTCATGCCTTGGGAGAATTATTGGGAGAATTCATATATGGGGAAGGTACTGACAGCAATACCTTAAAGTTACACTGTGATTCACAGAATCATAGAATCCTTAGATTCTCAGAATAATTGGAATCATGTATTTGTGCTGAACTGGCAGGGTAATGCTCACTGCTGGACACTAATTTTTCTATGCTTACTACTCATATATTTCAAAGGCTTAAATAAGTTTTCTGTCTACTTTTTATTCTTCATTGGTAACCATTTATCTTAGGGGAAATTTATCCCCCTTCTCCTTTTAAAACCTCTCATCCACAAACTGTTTTCTCTTTCTGTTACATTACTTCATGTCCCTGTAACATAAATTACAATTTTTTTTAATTCTTCTTTGAAATTCTCTTTAACTCATATTTGCTGTATCTCCAAAATGAGTAATTTTTTTTTAAATAAATATTTTCCTTGAATCCGTGATAACTGAACAGACGTTTGCTAAATGCAGCCAACAGACATGAGAAGATTCATTAAGTATCTGAGTTTTCTGACACTGCAGATTGGAAGGGAGCAGCAAGGGACTCTGCCAAAGGCAGGACTTTGAATTTTATTTCTCCTCATACCAGCAAGTGATGGAATTGAGGAGTTGGAGCAACTTTACATCTCATACCAGGCTACCAGAGAATTAAACTGGGCCCCTTCCCACCACACACAGCACCCTCGGAGGTAGATAATATAGGTCATGCTTAAAAATGCAAGCAGCATCTTTAAATACTAAAAATCATACTAACATTGAATTGATAACCTTTCTTTCAACAATTCCCCAACAATAACAACTGGAAAACGACAGCACAGATTCATCCCAGCTTCCTAAAACCTTAAGCTTCTGAAATCAGAGTCTCCATGTTAGCATTAAATGCAGCAACATTCTGATTTCAATTATTGACAGCCTGAACTAAATTAGTTAGTGTCTCATCCAGTTTCAGCAGTCTGCTATTCATTGAGTCGTTCAGATGTTGGATGGATTCCATCAACATCTCCTGAACACAATTTTTTTTGGTTTTTTTTGGTTTTCTTTTAGCCAATCTGCTGCTCTCTGGGTCCTTTCTGACACTTCCATTCCTTTCTAATATGATGTTCCCTGAGCTATCACCCCTCATTTCCATGGTTCTCCATCATCTCCCCTTCCTACTCTAACTTTGCCTTTTCCATAGTTCTCCATCATCTCCACTTCCTGCTCTAACTTTGCCTTTTCCTCTCCTCTCATTATTATTTATTCGTGTTTTGCATCAGCCTGTGTGACACCTAGCTCACCAAAATCCTTATTTTGCTTTGGCAGTTTTTAATTGTTTCTTTGGGATCACGATTGGAAAGGACGCACTGTCACCGTCCCCAGAACTGTGTTTCAACATGACAGTGGCTTTACGCTGAATATATCAAAAGGAAAAGAATAAAAAGGTACCAGGCTCAGTGAAAATCTTAAAGCCATGCTGCTTTTCAGGTAGGTACAGGAATTTCCCCTCATTCCATACAGAAATCAAGAATATCATCCATGGGTACCTGTGACCGTGTTCACAGGGGTCTCAGGTTGAGGGAAGAGACGAGGATCTGACTCCATGTTTCAGAAGGCTTGATTTATTATTTTATGATATATATTATATTAAAACTATACTAAAAGAATAGAAGAAAGGATTTCATCAGAAGGCTCACTAAGAATAGAAAAAGAAAGAATGCTAACAAAGGCTTGTGGTTCGGACTCTCTGTCCGAGCCAGCTGACTGTGATTGGCCATTAATTAGAAACAACCACATGAGACCAATCACAGATCCACCTGTTGCATTCCACAGCAGCAGATAACCATTGGTTACATTTTGTTCCTGAGGCCTCTCAGCTTCTCAGGAGGAAAAATCCCAAGGAAAGGATTTTTCCTAAAAGATGTCTGTGACAGGTACCTTTGTCCTGCCTGTGTTTGGTGTCCCTGAGGCACCCTCAGAGCCTCACCGCGCGCTGTGGCTCCCCACAAGGTCACTGCTGCACTGCCAGGATGTCACAGGGGGAGAAGAGTGGCTGGGTGGGGAGGACAGGCAGTGTGGAACCTGGGAGAGTGGGAAACACAGGAGGAACACAGCTCTGGAGGGCATATTGGGGAATGTGGGAAACCTTCTGAGCACCAGGAAGAAATCCCCCTTGGAAAAAACCTTTCCAAAAGGTATCAGGATGTGTTTGTGTTGATGTGCAAGAAGAGCAGATCATTTTTTTTACATTTTTATCTTGTGAATCAGTGTTAAAAATCATAACCCTTTCCTGCTCTTATTTCAGAATTGCTGGTCTCCAGCTCCCCGTGCATCCTGCTAAGTGACATTATTTCAGCTCCCACTTCCACCAGAACAGCTTTTCCCTTGCATGAACCCCCAGCTGCTGCCCTCAGTGTAGGTGCAGAGCCTGAAATAACAAACTCCAAGCCATGGCAGCCTCAAGTGCATCACTGAGGGCCCTGGATGTGCTTTTCATTCCCAAATCACCATCTTTGTTCTGATTGCACCTATAAATCAAGTGCCAGTTTTAGGTTAGCAGAGAAGCTGGGAAAGTCCAGACTGCACATGAGGAGGGAAGAGAAGGAACCACTAAGACTGGTAAATTCCTATATTCCATTTATCAAAGAGGGGAAAAAAAAAAGATTTCTGATCTTCACATGGTGTATCTGGCCAACACTACACAATGTCAGGTTTTATTGAGTTGCTCTTCTATCCCAATTCTGTCCAATTTTAAGTTTCCCTGATGAAAAAAGCCACACAGGGACTGAAAAGGAGGCAATTGTGCCCCTCTTCTCTGCTGTGGTGACACCCCACCTTGAGTACTGCATCCAGCTCTGGGGATCCCAACACAGGAAGGAAAAACCTGCTGTGGAGAGTCCAGAGGCACCAGGATGATGAGGGATGGAGCAGGTCTGCTGGGAAGAAAGGCTGGGAGAATTGGGTTTGTTCAGCCTAGAGAAAAGAAGGCTTTGAAAGGACTTAACTGCAGCCTTCCAGTACCTGGAGGAATAGGAAAGGTGGGGAGAGACAATTTGCAATGAACTAGAGCGACAGGACAAGGGGAATGGCATCAAAGTGAGACAAGACAGGTCTGGATTGGATATTAGGAAGAATTTTTTGGCTGTAAGGATGGAGAGGCCCTGGCACAGGTTGCCAAGAGAAGCTGTGGCTGGCCCTGGGAACCTGGAAGTGTCCACAGCCTGGATGGGCTGTGGAGCAACCTGGGCTAGTGAAAGGGGGGGGCTTGGAGCACCTTGGGATGGTGAAAGGTGCCTCTGTCCGTGTCAGAGGGATTGGTAAGGAATTGCTCCCTGGGAGGGTGGGGATGCCCTGGCACAGGTGCCAAGAGAAGCTGTGGCTGCCCCTGGAACCCTGGAAGTGTCCAAGGCCAGGTTGGAACAACCCTGGGACAGCGGGAGGTGTCCCTGCCCACAGCAGGAGATTGGGACAAGATGAACTTTCAATCCAAGCCATTCTGTCACTGCATGAAAACTTGACCTGTGGACTCTGCGCTACTTTGTGCCTTCCTTGGCCCTAGACTGGAGAACTAAAACGTTTTAACAAGACACAATCAAAATGACCTTCTTGATTTAGTGTCCCTCAGCTAATCTTGCTCCCAAATCTTGATCTAGGGTCCCTTAAAGCAAATCTTGCTCCAAAGCTGCCTGTGGTTCAGAGCTGGACCCACATCAAGGCTTTCCAAACCAGATAGCATTCCTATTTTCAGTGCATTTGTGGATGGCTGCAGGAAGGTGTTAATCCCCTACGTACAGCCATTAGCAAGGAATTCATTATTCTGCCCAGTGAGTTATCCCTCTATTAAACGTTAGGAAGAATTAGCCTAATATTTACTGTCAGCTATTTGTTATGTTAAAGAGGTCTTTGCCAAATCTCCAGCACCTCCACCACATGCACAAAATCATACTTTAAATGAAGTAATTCTGAATTAAACAAGTGTGCTAGTACTACTAGTGGGATTTATAGTAACCAATAACAGTCTAAGAATGTATTTCACAGATTGCTTCTTTATATTGCAAAATTAATAGAGTTTTATATCTGAAGAAACAAATCTGCGCATTAAAAATCAATGTTGCTCATGATACACACTTGGTATTATTTCTGGGAATGCTACAGCTGGCATGCACAGCCTAGTTAAAATATTATAATTTACTTGACTGCATGCATAGTCGATTTGCAGTCAAAACTGCCACTTACTACATGGGAGGAAAAACAATGACTTCCATGCTACTGCAAACATCAAAGGTAGTTTTTGCACTACTCCCCCTCAAAACCTCCTGGGAAAAGCCCTGACTCATAAGCTTTCCACTGGTTACTAGAGTGCTTCTTAGGTTTGAAGGGGAAAAAAAAAAATCATATTTTGCTACAGTACCTCCACTGAAAAATCCCCAACAAGCAGAATGGATTGAAAAATTCAAGCATGACTAAAAAGTACATTCCCCACTAGTCAGTGAATTTTGCTCCCTATTTGTCACTGCCACCTTGGAGAGCGGTGAGCATTAATAATGCATGGGTGCTAGGAATGTATTAGCAACTAACCTTGCGAAGAAAATCAACTGGGGACCCAGAAGAGCTGTTAAAAAAAAAAAGGAAAAAAAAGAAAAAATAAAAAAAAGAAAGAAAAAGAAAAAAGAAACCAAGTCAGAGCTCTCTGGTATCCTCTTATTTATTGAAGAGGTTTTGGGAGCAGTGTCAGGGATGGCGGGCACGATGCATCACTGCAAACTCAGGCTGGAAGTCTCAGCAATGGGGTCGTAATTGAGTTCATTGATCACATCCAGGAGCAGACCCACCCCCACCCACCAAGCTCTGGCCACTCTCCAGCACAGGAAATACCCCAGAGGACCAAGGATATTTATGCAAAGTGGCGGTGGTTGGAGCAGAAATATCTTTATTAAACGCGTTTTTAAGGAAAGCCTTCATTCTGCTGTTATTGGCTTCGCAGCCACTTTGCATTTGTTAATTGCGATCAAGTTTTCCTGGGAACTGATCAGCACACCACGTTTGCCAACCAATATTTTCTAGGATAGGGCCAGTGAGGGGGGTGGGAAAACCTTTAACTTCTCCAGCTTCTACAACTGCACCATGCTGATCATGAGGTTACCACCACAGCCATCCAAACGTGGCTACTGCCATCTTTTATTTTATGGTGACATGATAACACAGGGATTTTATTCTCAGTTTGAAACCCTTGAGTCCCTGCAAATCCAACTTATCCAGTACCCAATGAAAATATTCTGCTTTCTAGAATGAAACAGCCTTACCACTTCTCTAGTTTGAAACAATTTGTGCAGGAAGCTGCTCTATCCTGCTGTTACACTTGGCAGTAATGGTTTCAGTTATATATTTATGTCCTGCCATCTCCTTTTAATATATATTGTTTATATTCCCAGGCCCTTTTTTTTTTCTGGTAGAACAATCATTACAAGTTCTACATGGAATATAGTTGCTTTTTGTGCTATTAGCCAAAACAAATATTGTGTTTAAATCCACCTCATTGATTCACGTTCTCAATGAATGTATCCAGCTTGCCACTGGAATGGGGAGATAGAGTGAAACAGTCCAAAGTTCTGCAAAAAAAGAGAAAATAACATGGTTTTCCTTTCCCTTTCTGCTGGAAAACTAGACCAAAAAATTGTCCTCTACTTTACTCATCAAGGAAAAAATGCCCCAGAATTTTCTGTGCAGATTCAACCTCCTCCCCCTGAAACAATCAGAATGACCTGATGCTACAAGCTAAATTATTTGCTTTGTAACTCATCACTTATATTTTTAGTTGCCCATTGCAGACCTTCATGCAATTAATTCATTAAGCTCATTATGACTTAATGTCCCATCCCAAATTCAAAGTTCCCCGTACACAATTTAATCTTTGGTCATTTTTTATTAAGATGTGCTTTGAATGAGCAGTTTCCCCCCAACAAGGGTTGGGCCAGCTCCCTAATTAAATGCTGCAGCCTGTGGATGAGCTGGAAACCTCACTGTGACACAATCCTCCTGCCTTTCACCTGCTTTCCTAACACTCATCAACTAATTCATGCCATCCTTCTCATCTTTATTTGATGTTGACGACAAAATAAAGTTAAAAGACACCTGCTGGTAGATAGATTTTCCACAGAACATGCTTATACAGGCCTTTAGGAAAACTAGATTCTGGCATCCTAAGAGGATCACATGATTAAGATCTGAAGATTGAGAAGAGAATTGGTTCAGTACCAGTTTCTCATTCTCATTACAGTTGTTCTCCAGAGAAATGAGCAATTCTTCACCATTGTTTTCTTGAAACAACAATCTTTGTTGAATTTTAGTGCATTTTTTTTGCCATCTTTCTCTCTTTATCCCCTTTTCCTTTTCTTCTTCCTTCCCAACCTCCCCATGTATTCCACGGTTGTTTGATTTTTGTTATGGAAATGATTAAAGTTTTATTTTGTTTTGGTTTGTTTCATTTATCTCCCAGGAGTTTTTTAGGGTGATAGTCACTCTGTAAATGAATGTAAAAACGCTTTTGTCAGATTAGCTTGCATATTAACTGGTAAACTGCTTGTTATTTTACTCTGATGTTACATTCACAACAGGATAACAGTTTTGATCCTGTTATGCAAAAATCTGCATTATAAATTAGAAGGCATATTTCACACTTTTTTATCTTGGGCAGATTCCTAATGCAGTCATTTGGTGTTAAGATGAAAAAATGGAGATAAGGCAACTTCCATTAGCTCAGCTCATGTCAGATTCAGCAGCACGAGCTCGGGCCATACGTGGTGACACCTTACTCATGTGATCTGCATTTGGGTGATGTCTAACAACTCAGGAAATGTTGAGCTTCACAAACCCCATGCATAAAACCTGCAAGTGGAATGCCAAGTATCTTGGGCTGAAAGCATTTTTATGAGTTTGTTTTTCTATTAAAAAAAAAATGTATTTAGCTAAACAAACTTACAATTATTAGTTGTGGTAGCATCCTATTCATTAGCTCCTGAAAATCTCAGAACCATCTTTCAGGCTAAAAGCAATTTTTCAAGAAGTTAATATCTTTTTCTCCTTTCAGTTATTTTTAAAGTTTCTATGCAAACCTGAAATTAGTCGAACAAACTGCTTGTAGAATTCCATTTTCATTATTTCTAACAATATTAGCAGTGAAAAGCTCCTCTAATTTTGCAGGTTTGTAGACCATTATTATAAATAGCACTAAGTTCATTAATCAGGTCCTGCTAAAGATATTTAAGATCACTGAATATCAGAGCTGACTTAATCATTCAAGTTTTAGAAAATCTCTGAGTGAGTACCACCTTAAGAAGATATCCAATTTGCTTTCAGAAGAATATTTTATATCAACATGCCCAGTACAATCTGATAGGACACAACAGGAATCATCCATCAACATGACAAGTTCAAAAGGGATGCTCCTGTAAACTACACACACAGGGGAAGGGAGGTACCTCAAGTGAGACAAGAGCAAGTTTTGGGAGGCTGTGTTCAAAATGTTCACCCTCCAGGCTCCTTTTCCAAAAAAGAAAAAAAAATAAAGACGGAAAAAGGATTTGCAACTCTTGAATTATTTTTGTTCTGTGTTTTATCACAATGAGCAGTAGATTCCCATATTCACTTTCCATCTTTTCACTTCTCTGTCTCTGCCAAACTTCAGTCTGGTGTTCTGTACAGAACATTTCCATCTCTGTGTTTGCATAATGCCTCAGTGGCTCAGGTCCTGCTGTGGGACTCAGACTTTTGGCCTCTGTGTTGATTCCCATATATATATATTAAAAATTTGCATTTTGAATTCCTGCGGTCTAAAGCAATGCAAAGAGAACTCTCCTCCGTGTCAATGGGGATGGTTTTAAGAGCCATGGCAGTCTGTTTGTCAGAGAAATTGGAATGTTTTGGGTTGGGAGGGACCTTGAAGTTCATCCAGTCCCAACCCTGCCATGTCCCACACCTTCCACCATCCCAGGTTGCTCCAAGCCCTGTCCAGCCTGGCCTTGGACACTCCCAGGGATCCAGGGGCAGCCACAGCTTCTCTGGGCACCTGTGCCAGGGCCTGCCCACCCTCACAGGAAGAATTCCTTCCATCTGTCCGACCTAAACCCACCCTCTGTCAGCTCAAGTCCATTTCACGTTGCCCCATCACTCCATGCCCACATTTTCTAGAAAAAAAAAGTGTGAGTGAATGGGAATTGTTTGGGAGGGGGGGACTTGGAGAAGGGAACAGACAATCTGCAAGACTGTGGGGTAGGGGTGTGAATAAGAGTCACTAAAAAAACCCAAAAAAAAGCAGATTTTAGTCACTTATACCAATGCATTTGAATGCACACACCGATACAGACTAAGTTGTTCCTACAGGAAAAGGCCCAGAAATTTCCAATTCTGGTTCCTGGTGCTGGAGGAGCCACTGCTGCCCTGGCCAGCCCCAGCTCCTCAACAAGAGCATGCTCACCCTACAATAAACAGCCTTGATACAGCTGCTTCCCCTCCCTACCCTCATCCAGCTTGGAAATAATTTGGAAAGACCCCAAATTACTGTGCTGGGATTTAAATCAGGGCTTCTACACCTGCAGCGTCCCAGCTACCCACACACACACACAGATTAGACAACAATAAAAAAGGAGAAATTAAACAATAAGAAGGGGAAAAAAAAATCCCAAAATTCTAAACATTCCAAGCAGCATAGCATGAACCCATTCACAAATATGCACTGTCTGTCCTGAGACAGAGTCAAAACACACAGCACTCTTTTCCTTTGACCTTGCAAAATCTCGCCATAGCCATTACAAGCTCCAGCCAATTTTTTTCCTTTTTTTTTTTATTTTTCTTTTTTTTTTTTTTTTTTTTTTTTTGTAGAAATGTAATTTACATATTACAAAAATGGTTTGCTCGAGTCGCCACCATCCCTTTGAACTCTGAGGCCATTTGAATTTGATCCTGACCAGGCTGACCATAAACCATTCTGTTTGGATAATGGAGGAAATGGAACAGTTTGTCTTAAACTGCAGCTCAGTAGTTATGAATTAAAACTAAAATAGCTAAAAAAAAATTATCATACATATATATGTGTGTGTGCTTTACATGTATATACACACACTCATATAAATACACACTCAACTTGATGCCACCAGAAGTGAATGAGAGAAGAGCATTGGCAATGTTAAGATTATTCTTTAACTTAATAAACTTCACCTACTGGTTCATGATATTTTTATTGTATCAATAAAATATTGCTCATTTAGATGAGCTTGATAAATAAAACCCTCTAAATTTTCCATCCATAATTCACTATAATCTATGTACAAAGCTCAGTGCAGCAGTCACAACTAATAAAGCCCCAAAATATATTTGATTTGGATTTTAAAGTCTTGCAATGTATTTTTCATAAAATCATTGAAAAGTGCATCTTTCATCCCAAAAAAGACATGTGGAGTCAGGTCCATTAAAGCACCCAAAAAAGACATATGGAGTCAGGTCCATTAAAGCACCCAAAAATCTGAGGTTTGGAATGATTCAGATGCCTAAATCTGAATTTTGGTCCTTGGATGCAGAGGTAGCTTCTCAACAAAGCTTTAGCAACGTGAATTCAGAGGCAGAGAATTTGAAAAATTGGGTATGCCCTGGTTTAAGGGCTCAGGGCTGTGCCTGAGGGATGTGCAGAACTGGGGTGGGACTCTTCCAGTCAGTATTTCTCACCTTTTCTCCCTGCAGACCAATCATTTTTCAGCAGAATGATGATTGCAGCCTTTTGGAGGCAGTGATTTTTAATGTGTACATACTGCACCAGGAGCTGGGCAGAGATTGTGGCCCCTTGGTGGCCACGTCCCTAAATTCAGTGATATTTCAGCCAGCCATGGCTGACAGGACAAATTTCAGCTTTTCAGCCCAGTTAGAGTTGTCCCACCCTGTTGGGAAGGATGGAAGTTTGACAAGAAAGTCTCACAGATATGTGTGCTTAGCAGAAAGATTTTTGAATGTAGAGTCTGATGAAGGAACAGAGATGGAAGCAGGTTTTGATATAGAAGAAAAGAATTGCAGAGCCAGTCTTACTGGCTAACCAAGAAGGCAAAGGGTGTGTTAGTTAGAAGGGGTTTTTATGGCTCAGAGCAAAGGATAAACCCACCCCAAACAAGAAGATGTTTTTACCAAGCAGAAAGAGACCACAGGCAAACAAATCAGCAAATGTGGCAAGTAGAAAAAAGGTCTCAGAATTTTCCACTGCAAGAAAACTGAAAAACAACTTCTAGCTTAAACTGTAATGCACTGACTTTGAGTGATTAGAGAACAGTGACATGAATATGGTAATTATAGCAGTTATGATAGGCTATAGATAAAAGTTAAGGTATAGATTGGTCTTCTGTATTAAGATGCTCAGCAAAGAAAAGTATATAATGCATTGTAACCTAAACTAAGGGTCTGCAGGCCTGTCTGCAGCTGGAGCTGACAGCTGTGGGCACAGCTCTGTCACCCACCACCCTGGGCTGCTGTGACATCTTGGATGGAATAAACTGCATTTTGGAGAGGCCCTGGAGTCCTGCATCTCTCATTTAAGCTCTTACAGCACCCTGGTTGAAAGGGAGAGGCCAGGTGGAGCCAAGCAAGCAGAGTCAAACCCTTCTGATCCTGCAGGGCTAATTATGAAAAACGTCCTGTGGCATCATTTGCCAAAGAGAGAGAATTTAAGCCTTTCCAGTTCTCCAACTTGCTGCACATCAGAGGAAATTAAAAACAAATAAAAAGCAACCACCAAAACTGTGTGTGTGTCCCAAAGCAGAGAGCCAGAGTCCACCTTTTGCAGTGATCCATCCAAGGAGGTGACTGCTGGCCAGAGGCACAGCCAGAGGCTCCCAGGCAGCTCTCAGCCCTCTGCTGCTTCCCAGATTTCCCAGTAACCACAGAGTTCCTGGAGCTTGGGTACAGCACACAGAAATACCCACAACACGTTGTAAAACATCTTGTTTTAGTCCCTGGCTGTAGGTGATGATGAGAGAAGAAGAACTGAGTCACCAAAGCCTAGAGAGAAGAGCTGGAACAACTGAAAACTTGTGTGATTTGGGGCTGGTTTCCTTTTCTTTCTGTAAGAAATAATTCTGATTTTTCTTTGCTGTCATTCATGCCCTGCATGCACGTGACCACTGGTTTTATGAATGAAACAATATCTGAATTCAAAAGATTGCGCAAAATTAACAGATGATCAATGTCTGAAAATTTGTGCAGGGTGTGCATTATTCATTAATTGCCTTTTCATTTGATTATTCACCAAGAACTATTAATTATTTCCCTCTTTAAAAAAGCTTCAATGATCTAATCAAGATGAGAGGGGGGTAAATATCATATGTCTTAGGAGAGCAACAGTGTACACTATGAACCAAAGATGAATTGGAAATAGCCAAAATGGAAAACAATTGAACACCTACAGCTACTGTTTGTGAAGTGTCTAAAAATATCTGGGCAGTCACAGAAATCAGGAATGGTTCCCAAATGTAAAAAGTGTTTACCAGAAAATAGTGCATAATGAGCAATTTAACCAGCTATTCAGCAGTGATCCAAGGAATTCTGTGATTCAGAAAATGGCAATTTGAGCAAAGAGGTATTTGAAAAATGAGCAAGGCTATTTTGACAAGGAATATCAGGAAAGAAGCAGAATTCAGTATAAACTTATCTAAGAGTTTTAGAAATCTCAGCTGTCCTGAGTCCTGGGTGTCTGACAACGAGGGGAGAGATTTGCTTCTGACAGAGGGAAAAGGTGGTTTTGGACACATCCAGAAGCTGATTCTAATCCCCATTTTGATTAAAGAGGAGCAAGTTCTTGACCCTGCATGTGTGTGAGACTTCCCTGGCACCGCCAGCTGCTCCTCCCTCCCAGTTCCATCAGTTCCATCAGGGCAAGGATTCTCCCAGAGCCACGAGGAGACCAAGGG
Source organism: Geospiza fortis (assembly GCF_000277835.1). Taxonomy (NCBI): domain Eukaryota; kingdom Metazoa; phylum Chordata; class Aves; order Passeriformes; family Thraupidae; genus Geospiza; species Geospiza fortis. Next base: position 1,417,099 of record NW_005054298.1, on the reverse strand, counting down.
GGAGGGCAGGAGGCAGGGACCGGGCTGTTTTCATTCCAGACTGAAGCTTTTTATAAACTTCAAATATTGCAGCTTTTCCTTCAGCTCCTCAGGAACAATCTTATTCCAAGTGTCTGCACATAGCCATAATTCACATTGTTCCATAAAACCTCATTTCCAGAACTATAAACAGGTTTTTTTTTAATTTTTTTAAGTTAAAAGAACTAATCCTAATGTGTCTAATGATACAAGATCTAATGAAAAACCATTACTGTCGCAACACAGCATTTGCATTTTCTTGCAGACAATACTTATCAGGTTGATAATAATATTTTATGCTGGGAAATAAAAAACAAGGCTTTCCTAAAGTAAAAAAAAAAAAAAACAAACCAAACAAACTCAACTATAATCTTCTATAATTCTGTACAGAATACTGTACCAAGGAAATTCTCCTTGGCAAACTAAGCTATGATTAAAGGTAGTCACTGGTACTGGTGATCATTTCCTAACCTTGAGATTGAATTGTCCTCCAAGCTGAGTTTTTTGGTAACCTAGTAGTTTATGGTTAGGACAAATCTTGATAGCAATCCAAAGTCTTCCTGAAACACACATGTGGCCCACTTTCCCCAGCAGATAATTGAATTCAGATACAAGTTTTCTGTCAGATCTCTACAAAAATTAAATTCACCATGAAAATGTACACAAAGGACTATGATTGTCATACACACACAAAATAGCAAAGAGGTTGCTCCATAAAAAATATTTTCTCCACAAACTGTAGTACATGGAATATTAAGAGATTGGCAAAGGACCATAATATTCTGGCATTTCCAGAATCAAGCTCCTATACTCTTCCAACATTTATAACTTCTAAATTGGCCAGAAATGCTTTTCATTTCACTGACAAACACTGTAACTCTTCCTTGCAAAATTATCATGACAAGATACCAGCGCAGGCGCAGGAATCCTTTGTGTTCCTAACCACAGGATCCTCTCTGTTCCTAACCACAGTGACAATGTTTCATAGAAAAATGAAATTATTTTACTTGCCTGTCCATTCCCCTGCTCAAAACCATCCCAAACCAGCACTTCCTTATGGCAGCCAGACCAACAGGATATTTTATCACTGATAAAATCCATCATTCTGCAGGACATGGCTGATGTTAAGATATGAGAGCTCCCCAACAGATTTCCCATGGAATCTGATCCCTCCTTAGTGAAGAGCCAGGGATTGCACATGTCCAGTGTCTCCCTGTGCCATGAGTTATTTAAACACAGATTTTGTCGCTATCTCCTATTTGCACTCAGATTCCTCTTTTCCCTCCCCTATTTTCTCTTCACATCAGCCACATCTCCCAGGCAGGGGCAGGAGCAGCGCGTGGAGCTGCAGGAGTCAGGCCAGGTGAAATGAGGAGAGTGCACACTGCATCCCACTAATTCACATTCCATTTCCCAGAGCAGAGTCAGAGCAGAGCTCTTGGTGCCCTCCCACCAGAGGTTCTTCCCTGCAGAGGGGTAATTGCCATCATTCTCTCTCTGCTTACTCTCATATTAAAGGAAATAAATGTGTCGGAGCTGCTTGGCTCACTGTGCCAAGGACAAGAGAAAAATCTGAGAGGATATAAAGGTCTTATTAAACATCACGGTCATCTTTGTGTTTTCCTGCCCAGATGATGGAGGGAAACACCTTTTTATATTTTTTTTATGCAGGGTAGGAGATGTGATAAGTTTTCTGTGGGAGCGAATTGAGTTTGAGTTTGCAGAAGTAGCCTACAAGCAGAAAAAAAAAGTGTCTTAATTTTCAGCCAAAAAAACCCAAACATCCCCCAGTGAGAAATACACCCCAAAAAAAGCCAAACACCCACTCTCCAAGTAAAAAAAACAAAAACTAAAACAAAAACAAAACAAAACAAAAAAAAACAAACAAACAAAAAAAAAAAAACCAGAAAAAAATCTGTCACATAGAAAGAAACTTTCTTGAAAAGCAGCTTTGCTCAGGAATGATGTCCAGCCTCAGAGAAAAGTGTAGTTCAAGATCCAAGCAGTGACACCAGAAAAGACACTGAGCTCAGTGACATCAATGCAATAAAAAAACAGGGTGAGTGACTTTTTCTTAAGGCAAATAGTGATAGGTCAAGGGGGAGATGATTTTAAACTAAAAGAGGAGAGATTTGGATTTGATGTTAGGAAGAAGTTCCTCACTCAGAGGGTTCCAAAGCCCTGGCACAGGTTTTGTCCAGAGAAGCTGTTGTTTGGAAGTGTTCAAGACCAGGCTGGATGGATCTTGCAGGGGGTAGTGGAAAGGGTCCCTGCCCATGGCAGGTTCGTGAACAAAATTGGCTTTATGGTCCCTTCCAACCCAAACTGCTCTGGAATCCCATGATTTTAGGAGATACCTTTCTTTGGAGAACGACTCACTTGACCTCTTGGTCTTTTCATTGCCAACTCACAGGAGCTGAACTCCTAAAAATGTTACATTTTCTGCCTAGAAAAATTTATGTACAGTTACGGCATGTGCAGAAAGTGAAGGACTGAAGGACAACACGAGCAGGACGGAGCAAACCAAGGCAGCTGGTGGCACCCAAGGGCTCAGGCTGGAATGTGCTGGCAGCCTGGCTGCTGTTGAACCTCCCAGCCTCATTTTGCTTGGTCTGGATCCTGGGATGTTGGAGTTTTGCCTTTGCCAGTTGAGGAGCACCTCAGCCTTGTCTGCATCACAGCTTCTGGCTCATTCCCAGCTGTGAATATTCCACACTCCACGGCTGGCAAATGCAAACTGTTTTACATCCACCCTGCTTCCACTGCCTCGCGGTAAATGCAATCCCTGGTCCTTATGGAAGCAGTAACAACTGTCTACACAGTGAAAACTGTCAGGAATCAAGACCTTGGTAACAAAAAAGTCCTCACTTCACCGCTCCTGGAGCACTCTCAGACCAGATATGAGCTACCAATAAAGCATCAACACAAAAAACTCTGTGGCAAAAGAAACTCCCCACACAGCACTTCTTCTGGAGCACACAGCAGCTCTCCTGGAGCATCTCAGACCAGATGTGAGCTACCAATAAAGCACCAACACAAAAACCTCTGTGGCAAAGGAAGCTCCCCACGCAGCTCCTCTCCTGGAGCATCTCAGACCAGATATGAGCTATCAATAAAGCACCAACACAAAAACCTCTGTGGCAAAAGAAGCTCCCCTCTTTTTGTGGGCCAAAATCCCCACCAACCCTGCCCAGGAGAGCACCATGCCTCAAGCATCAGCCCCTGATTTTTGGCTGCACAGAATTTCCTACCAAAAGCACGAATCCAACCTCTCCAGAGCAGCCCCTGTCAGTGCACGGCTCTGTATCTAAAGCCTCTCCAACCCTTTCATTTCTGTAGAATAATGAACCTACAGAAGATTCCGACTTTTCCCTCTGGTTTAACAACCCTACCCCTGCCTGTTGCTGGTGTGCTCCATCCCTGCAGTTAGCCAGAGAAATAATGATAATTTACACCCAGCTCGCGTTGACTTTTCCCGGCTTTTCTGCGAGCAATCCAGAGGCGACAGGAGCAAATTGATGGAGACAGGACTGGGAGAATCCCACCCTGTCAGAAGATGAATGAGCTGAGCTTGCATGATGTGAACCATGGCTGACAGAAGCGAGGGGGAATCAAAGAGTGAGCAACTTTTGACAACGCACGCTTCACAGCTCTGACCACTGAGGATCTACATGATTATCTCCAGACAAAATAACTGTGAGTAAAAGGCTTACATACACTTAAATTAAACACAGCAGGGTTTTAGTAATCTCTGTTTGCATTTTACTTTCTGTTAAGAAGGAAATTGCTTGGACTGGGAACATTTCATTTAATGGCGTTTTTAGTTACCTTTTGTACTTCTAATGCCATAGTCTAAATTCACCCCAAATTACCCAGGAAGGCAAAAGAAACTTTTGTCCTTTATTTTTAATTGCTGTAGCTTCCTTACCAATTTTACTAAATTAAATGTGTTTTAAAACATCACCGTATTTGAAACCTAATTATCCCAATCTCTGAATGAAAGATAGCTAACAATACAAACCCCATTTATGTAATTTATTTTGCAAAAGGAAAATAAATGGAATGCAGTTGCAGTAATGATATACATGTTTGCAATTCCATCCTGCTTTTTTCTCTTCCCCACAACAACTTAGGGAAGCTGCATTTTTTTAAATTTTTTTTTTAAGCAGATACTTTAAAAGCATCTCTGCTGTGGCATTTGTTGTATCTGTACTGCTCTCAGAATGAGGGAAACTCTGCATAATGTCATGTTCTTTCTAAGTACCATGAAGGGCTTTTGTTTTGTGTGGTGAGTTGGCTTTTTGTTGGTTTTTTTTTCCTGTTCTAGCTGGTCATGAATGAGGATTATGGCCTGTCGCCCACAATAAGTCATGAATGAAGATCATGGCTGGTAATTGTGATGTGTGAAATAAAAAGAGTGGGAGATGCAGGGCTGAGATGCTCTGGGTGTTCAATCATTATTCAAAACACCCCAGCCAAGTGGAGTTTAATCTTCTCAGACCACCTAGTCCTGAGATCTTAAATTTGGGTTTTGTTGGATAAGCCACCATTTACTCACTGCATTTATCAATTACTTGCTGACTTCCCAGTCCTTCCAGCTGCATTAAACTCTGTCCCAGGGAAGAAAATTGCTCCCAACTGATGATCCCACTGGTTAAAAGCAGGAACACAACCAATCCTCACCCAAACAAAAAAATAAAACATGGAGAAAAACATTATTAGAAGAGTTTTCACTACTAGAGCAAGCAAAGAAATCTACTGGCATTTTACACAGCAAAGTTTCTCATCAGTCAACAGAATTTTTCTTAAAATTTCTATTAGGCTTACAGAAAGAATCTCAGGATTTAATATAAAAAAATAAAGGGCTATTTATTTTTTAAAATCATTTAAAAAATAGCATAAATACCAAGAATTCAGTTCATATTTCACCTGCTTTGCTTAGGAAGATGCCTTCAAGCTCAGTAGCCTGCTCGCTGTGAGTAAACACTGGGATCTATGTGGTCAAACAATCCAAAATGCTTGCTGAAGATTACTTTTACAAACAAGCCTGGGAAATTTGCTTTGCTGTTTTCTGTTGGGTCGTGTTATTTGCTCTCAGCGAGTGTTCAGATGGGCCCTGACTGGTTTATTCAGACAAATATTTGCAAGACCTTTTAAGTTTGGCCTAAATGTTTATTTGTTCAAAAAAAGTCATATGAGGGAAGGTTTCGTTGTTCTTCATTCACTTGCCAGCATTGTTATTCCTCCTTTTTTTAAGCAGTCACGTGCCCAGGAAGAGAATGGAGACAATGCCCATGTGATTTTGATGGCAAATTGTGTATTATAAACAATGACTGGTAAAAATGATCAGTGCTTGAATAAGGCCAGCACTTGTTTGCATAAACCATGCAGTAAATATTTAGAAATAACAAATACTTTCCTAGAAATCAGAATTGCTGTGTGAGCAGATCGCCAGCAAGAAGGAACACAAAACTTGGGTAATATTTTGTTTGCCATGGAAAAAAAAAATTGTACCACTTGTGCCTGGATATTTCAAGCAGAAAAATTAAACTCAAGCATTTCTTTATATCCCTTCCAACACAACTGGTTATTAGCAACTCTTGTAGTTAAGGACACTTCTTGGGATTTTTGAACAGATATTTCTTAAATCAGATAAACCACACAGCTATTGAGACTTGCTCTTGGAAAGCCCAAAATTCAATTTTTGTTGTGTTTTGGGGTTTTTTTTCTTATCTTTTCCAAATGTGTTTCCTTCCTTGTGCATATATGCTGCTCTGTCAACCTTGATTCCTGCTACTTGCTCACATTCCTACATCAATTTTATCCTAGAAAACCTTTAAACATCAATTTTTAAATTTAATCTTATCATTTCTAGAGGAAAGAAATAGCATTAAAATATTTCACACGCGTGGCCGGTGGATAGAAGGAAAATAAACACATCAGTTGAGGTCTTCCATCTTTCTTGGTGCCCCTTTATATTCTCAAAAAAGGGCAGAAATATCAACATCTACTTCAAGGAACATAATAATGGTGACCAAAGTGCAACTTTAAAATGAGTTTGCCTGTTAGCTGGGAAGCATTTATTTATGCAGTGCTGAGAAGAGCTGAAAATATCCTCTCAGAGACATGAAAGCACATTATTAGGAGCTGTGGCTCACCAGCACACAGGTATCACCCAATTTCATTACTACCTGGTTAATTAACCTGCTTAAAGTGTGAAAGTTGGCACCTTGTCACTAGAAGCCATGGGAATAACTAATGAGAAGCCATGAAATAATTTATTTCTCAATTAAAAACCCCGAAAGAAGAGGTTTTGCCTCATTATTCCTCTTTCCTGTTATCACCTATGCAAAGCCAAGAAGATTTTGTAAAACTTAAATGTCTTAAAAAAAAAAAAAAAAGCTCTGTGTAACATCTTAGGAAACACTTCACAGATCTTTAATAAAATGTGGTGTTATCCAACACCAAAAAGCAAGCCAAGGACTTTTCAGGGAAAACACATTCAGTAGACAGC
>NW_005054298.1:1410064-1410557 GCF_000277835.1 Geospiza fortis | reverse complement strand
GCAGGAATGTGAATATGAGTCCTTTATTTTAATAGGATTTATTTGCTATTCTTTTTTTAAGCATATCTAGAGGTCAAAGAGACAAAAAAGACACACTTGAGTTATCAATTGAGAATAAATTCCAGGATAAATAGGGATCTTGTTTTCTATTAACAAACTGCCTGCAAATAAGTAATATTTTTAATGAGTGTAGTCATTTAGGATTAACAATTTACGGAAAAATGAACCTCAGTTTCAGAAAAAAGGTTGTTATGAGAATGGGTTATTAATATTTCCCACTTTGGGGAACTTTCTGCTTAATTTACAGAAAAAGAAGCAGGTTCAGGAAAGATTTAAACACCTATATATCACTTGAGGGGTTTGAGTCTGAAGTTTGGGTTCTCAGAATGACTTCCCAAAAAAGTCAAGTACTAAACAGCAAAAGGGTCACTGGTTTACTCTGCATAGAGTGTAGGAAAGTTGAAATTATATATATATATATAAAATATAATAT
>NW_005054298.1:1408242-1409885 GCF_000277835.1 Geospiza fortis | reverse complement strand
ATTTGTGTAATTATATATTATATATTTATATAACTATATTTATGAATATATATATTTATAAAAAGAGATATATATATTTATGGGAAATGAGCTGCTTGGGGCATTATGGATTCTAAGCAGCAAGTCACACACCTGGGGGATTGGGATCTGAAATTCTCTGTAGATATCCAAGGCGCTGACAGCAGGATGGGTGAGGGGGCTCCCCTGAACAGCAGATGGGCATTAATGAGCTAAACTGGGAGAGCAGTTCTCATGATTAAACTTGTGACATCAGGAGGAAATGAGAGAAAAAAAGTACAAAATCTGAGCTGTTTTTTTTAATAAAAGATCTAGAAGGAGTGAGTGTCCTGAAGAAGAGGAAAGGATGGTGATTATGGGCATTAGAGGGGAAAATTTAAAGTTGTAACTGAAAAGATTAGATATAAGTTTAGGAAAAAAAAAAAGTTGTCCCAACCTGAGATACATTGAGAAAATAACAGAAAATGGTCTTGGGAATTGTCTGGTTTTGTGGGAAGGAAAAAAAGAAGGAAAATATGATGCTTCCATAAAGGATTTAGATGTCAATATAAATAAGTTTATTTTTTTGAGAAGAAACTTAGGACTGGGCTGAGACAAGATTCCTCCTTTCTTGCTTCACTCTCTCCATCGCTGGAGGCTCAGATGTTGGCATGAGGAGCTCCCAACCCTGGTACCCCACCGGAAACATCCCTGCCTGGCTCCAGCCCTGGCACCTCAGAGTGATAACTGAGAGCAAACAGCAGGGGCAGAGCAGTTTCCTGATATTTATTCCTAAAAAAAACCAAAAAAAAAAACCCCACAAAAAACCTCTCCTATGATGGGAAAGCAAGGAAAAATTAAAAAAAAAAAAAAAGAAAAAAGGAGAAGAGGAAATGAGGTAACTGAAAATTTGCTGAGCTCTTCAGATCTTTGTCACTGCTTTGGTTGTAGTGTCACCAGTGGTGACAGGTGACACATGACTTCCCCAGAAAACTAAAATATAAAATTCCTGTTTGTCTTTGTTTCGAATAAAAAAAAATCATGTTTGCTGTCATGATTTATGGCAGGGGTACCACAGATCCCCCTGTCCCACAGGGCTTTGGTTTAAATTTAAAGTCCAATTTGACACTGGGCTACTTAAACATCTCCATGTAGTCTGAGTTGAGGGAGGGAATAAAGGAGATGTTACTTCAAAATTATGGCAGAACTAGTTAAAAATGCTTTGTCTGGGTTTTTTGTGCCTCTTCCTAACAGAACTACTCTATGGCAATAGGTTTGTTTTTCCTTGAAAGCCTCTTATTTCACTGAAAATCAACACATATGAAAAGTAAAATATTTTCCTTTTTCTTAACTTTCCTGATGGGGAGAAAACTTCCCCAAAGAGCAGAGACCTGCCCAAGGGGCACAGGCTGCACCTTCCTTGACCTGCCTGCAGACAGAGACTCCCAGCCACCTAAAATGAAATATTTTCACTGCTTTTCTCAGTGCAAAGAGGACCTGTCTTCCTTCCAGAAAGCAGAAACCGACTGCAAGGTTTTGGCTTTGCAAGGCAAGAAAAGAAATACAGATCGTGTGTTGGAAGGGAACTTAAAAATCATCCAGCTCCAACTCCACAACTGCGGGAAGAAGGATTTCTTTACTCATTC
>NW_005054298.1:1393998-1408232 GCF_000277835.1 Geospiza fortis | reverse complement strand
ATGATCCAAATAGAGAATGAGACAAAATAGGTAGAGAAAAAAACCAATATATGCCAGCACTTCACCTCTGCTTGTCCACACTAATGCACACACACACACACATCCATAATGGATGAACTTTGAAGTTTTTGCTCCTGAAAACCAGCTTTAGATGATCTTATTTATTTATTAGTGCTACTGTTCAATTTATATTTTGGCTTGCTATTTATTATGCAAAATAACATGCTCATATTTTATTCAGCAGAGCATTTGATTAGTGTAAAGCTTTATTTGCTGGCCTCCATAACAGCATTTTGTCTGGTCTGCAGGCAATGTAAGATATCCCAGATCGTTCATAATTCTGACTCCAAAAGAGAAAACTCATAAAAGGTTGAAACTGGCTCAGCACGTAGATGGCAGCAGGGCATTTACTTATACCAAGTTGCAAGATCATTTTGTCTTTGGTGGAACAACACACTACTTTTAACAGTAAATATATATATTTTTTTTTTCAGGAGATTGTCAATTGCTGAAGGTATCTCAGGATCCTGTGAAAAAAATTCTCTTTTCTTTAGTGTACAGTCTCTTAAGTCTCCTGGCCAGCAGCTCCATATTCAGAGTCTGTTTCTGGTTTTTAGGGTTATCTGCAACCTTTTTTACAAGGTCTTTTTAATCTAAATCTATTGCATTTTATTCGTTTTCAGATATTTCATACATGTTCTTTTTTATTAGATTAATATACAATATTTTAAGATTTATCTACATGAAAGATAGACAAAAAACTACTGTAAATAAATATTGTTGGTGTGCTTGAACCCAAGTAACCAAGGAAGACCAGGTGACTTCAAAAGCTGCCTTTAGTTATCTGTATAAAGATAATTCAAACAACTTTCATTTTAAATATATTTCAAAAAATAAATTCTACACTACAGGGTACAGAAGAGTTGATAGCCAATAAAATGGGAAAACAACCTAAGAAGGCCAGTCCAGGAAGCCACAAGAGTATAAACTCAATGTATTTACTTCAAATAACAAATTATGAGTCTGATTCACAAAGACATTCTTGACTCCAGCACATGTAGGGAGGAAAAATAGTTTGAATAGTTTAAGGAGGAAATTCCAGGATGATTTCCCCTGATAAAGGACCCTGGATGAGGAAAGATTGTCTTCCACACCACAACCAAGATCCTCTTTAGGGCAATATTGTGTGTAGCCCCCAGTGGGGTGGGAAAGCTCCCAAAAAGATGGGAAATTTTCTTTTTTCCTCAAAAAAGATTTTTTTCTGGGAAGAAGCACGGCATAGAAGGACCCCATAGGCAACCTGAGAGAAATACACCTCAATGTAAAAATACTTTTTAAAGGAAAGGAAAAAAAAAAGATGAAAAAAAACCAACCCACCAACCAACCACCACATATGAATTAAAAAAAATCATCTTCTCAGGGCAAGGGAAAGCTGTCTCAGCAGCATCACTTTTAAAATGGATAAAAGCCCTTCTCAGAGCTGAAGATAAATCAGTGGCACCAGCTTTAACAAAGAGAGAAACCTTACTTAGGGCTAAGAGACAGCAGGAGTGGTAGGAGTACCAGCTGGAACAGAGATGCACATCAAAGAAATTAAAGCCCTTTGGCTGAAGAAATTACATGGATACTATAAACTAATAACTTTAAATATTAAAAAACCCTTTTCAGGCTACAGCAAAGACACACGTTCCAAGCAGCCAGCCCAAGGTTAGCAAGCACTGAGTGAGCACAGCCCCTCAGAACCAGAGACCTTCACCTTGATGCCTCCCAGGTAACAAAGTGAATTCTTTAATCCCTACTGGTTAAAGACACAGCTTGCTATGTAGGTTTATTTTTTTTTCTCCCCCACTCTCCCCATGCTTTCTACTCTCTGTTAAAATACATTTGTTAATCATAGAGCAAAGTTGCACAAAATGTTCTGTCTCAGAACCAGGAGTTACACGCAGCCTGTGCTGAAGCAACAGCTTGCTTTTCAGCATGACTCTGCCTTTTCCCTCGCCCTAGACGTCAGGCTTTAGAGAGTTAAATTTAAGGTCTAATTCTCTTTACCAGCAGAATGTATCTCATTTGCTATCAGTGCATGCAGTAGACTTTTTGTCAACATGGTAATTCAAGGAGGAAGTCAGGCTCTCTTTGTTACCAGATTTACAATGGTTTCTTGAAAAGACAGCTTGTGTATACCTCCTGCCTCACTAGAATACTTGCTTGCTTGGTTCCTAACAATGGCTCATTAAATTCAGTCAAACTAGTATGAAACTTACCTTCAAGCAGTTTCACTTGCTGAACCCCACTCTCAAAGGATTTTCTAATCTGCAATTTCTATTTTAGACTTTGAGCAGGAAATTGGAGAGAAAAGAGCACGGAGCACTTTCTGCAGAAACACCCAAACAAAACAATACTTGATGGTACAGTTTCAGAGGCAGAATAGATTTGTGTCACTCCTGTTTTGAAGGCAATCACACTCACAACATTTATTCCTAAAGCAGGAGCATTCCCTGATCACTCTGGCTGTAATTAATTTCATATTGGAAGAGAAACTAATGCTTTTAGCAAACCTTTTTTTTTCCCCTCTGAAATCTGTTACTTGGCCAGTCTGCACAAAAAGGTCCAAACCATACAGAGCTCGTTACTGGCTAAAGTTTTCATTTACACTTCCCACCACAACCCCCAAAAAGCTGAGATTTATCTGGACAAGCAGCAGCACAAGGACAGAATTTTCCCCTTCCTGCTACAAGTGAGAATAATTCAGATTGGTAAAGCTTCATAGGAATCTCTTGATACACCATTTGCTCACTCCTTTGGTTATGGAGCATCTCCTTCAGCATTGAGGTTGTGGCCAAACCTCATGTATTTCATATGAACAGTTAAAGAAAGGAAAGCTCACAAATTAAATCCCCCAAAAAAGGTCAGAAAATCATAGAATATGCTGAGTTGGAGGGGATCCACATGGAATATTGAGACCAACTCTTGGCCCTGCACAGGACACCCCAATAATTCCACCCTGTGCCTGACAGCATTGACACAACACTTCTTGAATTCTGACGGATTTGGTGAAGATGTTGGAGTTTGATGTCTTAAATGAATATAAATGGGAAATGTCATGAGTGTGAATATAATTTGTTGGGTTTTGGGCAGGGATGTTCATGATTCCATAACCTTTTATTGCCTGGCACAGGTATGAAGAATCTGTAGGTGATCAGATATTCCAACTAAGACATCAAGGATCCTGTCTTTCTTTGGAATACTCCCAGCCCTGGATTTCACATGCAGAGCTGGGTGTGGAAATGTCCCTGCACAGCTAAACTCTTCCACATAACCCCACTAGTTCTAAGATATTTTAATCAAAATTGATTGCATTTTATTAGTTTCTGTTATTTGACAGACATTCTTTTTTATTACGATGAATATAAAATGTTTTAAGATTTGTCTACATTAAAGGTAAACCAAAAAAATACATTAAATAATTGTTTTTTGTGTGCTCCAGCCCATGTGACCAAGGAAATAGATGAGGTTTGGCCTCAATGCTGAGGAAGGTACTCCATAATGAAAGGAGTGAGCAAATGGTGCATCAAGAAATTCCTGTAAAGCTTTACCAATACAAAGTATTCCCACTTGTAGCGGGAATGGGGAAAATTCTCTCCTTGAGCTGCTGAGTGTGCAGCTGAGTCTCAGCCTGGTGGCCTGTCCTTGTCCTGCCACCAAGAAGGGTCTGAATGCATGGCAGCACATGGCTGCTCCAACACGGGTTTTATATCCCATGGGCAGCTCAGACCACACGTGCAGCACTGCAAAAGTGCCATCTGGAAGTAATTCCCTGTTATTACTTCTTATCAGGACTGCTGAGGGGTTTTTATTTATCAAGTATAAATGAATCACAGGGCAAACTGATGTCTGCTCATTAAACTATGAAAACTTATTAGGCTATCCTTTTACTGCTCAAAATAGAAGTCTAATAGAGGTAGGCTCGATCATGCTAACCTACAGCATGAATGTGACATGCAAAGGAAGAAATGGAGTGAAATCTGTCTCAGTTATGCCAGGAAATTACATATTCTTCTTAAAGTAAAATAAACACTTGACAAAGCTGTTAATCATCCCTAGTGGAAAGGATTTACAGATTCAATATTAAGATGATGAGCTTCCCACTGGTCTTAGGAGCACTATAGTCAAATGAATCAATTTTCCTCTGAAATCATTTAGATAAAAATTACATTCACATTGAAGAATATGAATGGTTTGAATGCTAAGATGTCACTTTAAAAATGTGTCGTCCCTCCAGTGAGCTCCTATTAGTCCTCAGTTAATATTTAGTATATTCTGAATGACAAATTCAAAGCTGGTATCTTATATATAAATTGTATATCTGTAAAGTACCATATAAGCTCACACACTTTTTTCCCCTTACAAGAACAGTGTTGCATAAACATACACAGTCTGCAGAGCCTGAATTAAAAAAATATACATTCAAGATTGATTTTTAAATATCACTCGTACCCAGACATTTCACATCAAACCACACTGAAGATCCGCTTCAGAAAAATAAATTTGCACATTAAATAGCAGAAGAATAAAGGATACATATTTATCTTGATTAAGATGATTTCATAAAAGCACTCAACAATTAAGGGGTTTGGGGTTTTTTTCAGCAATGTGAAACAATGCTTTGTTGAGAACATATTTGAAAATTTACCTGCAGTTAAAGAGTATCTGGGGACTCCACTCAAAAAAAAGAAAAGCAAACAATTTTTAGAAGTTACCCATTCAAAGAGAGAGGGAGAGAGAGGGGAAAAGAAAGAACGAGGCAGGGAGATTATAGAATTTAATGATTAAGAATGTGTGCAGTGCAGTATAAGTACATTTGTTTCCTTGGAAACAAACTAGTACTGTAGCACTGAAGAAATTTGTAAGCATTAAAAAATTCTGTAATCAGGCCCCAGGAGAACATATTAAATTTTTTAAAAGGGATAAATATTTGACATTCCTGGCCATTCCCTGACTGTACTTGTTGATGAGGCCTGCTGTCAATGGGTGGTGTTCCTGATGTTGGGGAAATGGATCCGATCCGTGAACCTGCACAGCCAAAACCACTCTTTGAACTGCTCAATCCATCCAGCAGGATCAACAGCTCTGGAATCCACAGGCAGATTTGGATCTTTTAAATAGGGGGTAGATGGTAAATTCAGTTAAATGCAAATAAAGGGAGACTACCAAAACTGCAATAAATGTTCCAGGGGGGAATTATTAAGAAGAGGGTCTAAAACCTCTGCCTAAGTCACCCTTGCTGGCAGAAAGCAGCAGGATGGCTCCCAGGGAGAAGACAGGACAATAATGATCCCATTTATTCCAGATAACAAATGGTACCTATTAGACTTTTGGATTTTGATTGATTTGAATAAAACAACAGGCTCAAAACTCTTGAACCTTCCCTTGTTTGACAACCAAACTCAACAAAGTCTTTTCCAGTTGCACAGGAAGGCTGATTTTACTTCAGTTCTGCTAACAAGAAACAGAACCAGAGGAGCAAAGAAATCAAAAGAAATTCAATTCACAAGGTGGAGAAAAAAATACCCAGAACACCACAAGAAATAGAACCTAAAGATGTTCCAAAAGAGCTGGAGAGGAATTTTGGGCAAGGTCATGTAGTGACAGGACAAAGGGGAATGATTTCACACGGATGGAGGGCAGGGATGGATGGGATTTTGGGAAGGAACTGTTCCCTGTGAGGGTGGGCAGGCCCTGGCAGAGGTGCCCAGAGCAGCTGTGGCTGTCCCTGGATCCCTGGAAGTGCCAAAGGCCAGGCTGGACAGGGCTTGGAACAGCCTGGGACAGTGGAAGTTGTCCCTGACCATGGCAGGAGGTGGAACAGGATGGACTTTAAGGTCGCTTCCATCCCAAACCATTCCACAATTCCATGTTTTTATGAGCTATTACTTTGATGCAATGTCCATTTGCAAAAGGAAATGACATTAAGTCAGAAGAACAGATCTGTTCTGGTTGGATGACTTTAAATATCTATTTTTCTGCTCACTTGCTGTATGGTGACCTCACCCAGGTGGTAGCTCTGTGGCACTGATGTCACTCACTCTCGAATTTCATAGAGATTTATCTGTCACAGGTTTCAAAACAAATATTCTGTCTCATTATGTACACAGGGAAAGGTGAGACTGTTTGGTCATTATAAAGTAAACTTACTTCATATCAACAAAAAAAAAAGGAATACATGCAAATTAGGACTAAAATTATTAATGCAATGATCTCATTTTGGTTTATCCCTGTTACACGTGAGATGAAAGTTGTGGTGGATGAGGCTTTATCCTGATGAGAAAATAATAATTGCCAAAATGATCCCCCAGTCTTCCTAAATGAAAAATCAAGATGTGGGAAGTTACAGGGAAAAAAAATAAAGGAAAAAAAATAATTCTAGGTACAGGTTTTTCATGTAAGTATAACCCTTGAAATTAGTTTCCAGGAGCAATCTTAAATGTGGAAGTGGAAGCTCACACTTGTATAAAGAATTAGAGGAATATAAAAAGAAAGGTCCCTTTATCTTTCACTTCATCAAAAAAAATCTGAGCTACTTCTTTAACCTCATCACTTAAAGTCAAGGGATTAAGACTCCATCTTTTACAAAATTAAAAAAGAGATTCTTTCTGCCTGCCTGGGGTACTGAACCCAGGGCAGTGAATTTGGTGACGCTTGAAATTGGTCTGAAGAAAAAGATGCAGAGCTCCAGAGAAAGAAATGTCTTCCATTGAAGCAAATGCAGAATTCCAAATGGGAAGAGCTGGATGCTGTGGGGAGGCATTGCCAGTGCTGGAATTTGCAAACTTCCAGACTGCAGGCTATGGGAGATACTGAGATCCTCTTTGATTCTAGTGATATTTTCATTATTTTAACATATTGCATTGATTTCTTTTGACTCACTGGTTCTCTGTTGCTCTTCAATATTTCAGAGTGTTTCTAAAGAGCCCAAGCAGAAACCAAAGTGCTCGGATACTTTAATATTTTACTTCATAACTTTATAATATTCAATACTAAAATACTTCTACCAATACAATTTTAAATTGCCAAACCTGTCTCTTATCAAAATCTGATGAGGAATATCTGTGTCTCATTTATCAAAAAATATCAGGTTGCAAGGGAAAATTAATTTGAGGGCTACTTTCCTTCCCAAATGCATCCTTGAAGTCAAAAAATGCTATGGAAGACCAAGACAGACTTCACATATTTATGTCTGGGTTTGTCCTGGTTCTGTTTGTCAGGGAATCACAGGGTAATTTATCTTGGGTGGCACATCTAGACCCAACACCAACTCACAAAAAGACCAATCTCAGAGCCCAGGGCCTCCTTGGAACACCTCCAGGGATAATCTTTCCTAAGATTCCCACTGGATGCCTCTTCCAGAGCTTGACCAGCCTCAAAGAGAGAAATTTCAAGCTTGATAAAAAATAATGGCTATTTTTTTTTTATTTGTTTGCTTGCTTTTAGATCCTCAGGCTGATACTTTGATGGGATGGAGACTCAAGTTCATATGGACATTCTGGCCTTTCCTGTAGCTAATAATGGAAAACAAAGCCCTTTTCTCAGCTCTCTCAGCTCTTAACTCGACCCTTCCCTCAGTGTAAACACAAATCAGCTCAAAGAATCTCTGTTCTTTTTTTTATATAAAATTTGAGGAAAAAATCTCATCCAGAAACAAATTGTGTTTCCCAAATTACACTCCTGGCCTTCAGACTTGGCACGGGACTAGCTCTTCCAACTCTTGGGGAATTTTAATCAGTTCTTCCTCTACTTCTGTCTGCTGAAACAAGACTTTTAGGAAAGGTAAATTCCCATTCCTCTTGAGAAGGGAGACTATAAACTCCTGCCATCTTCTCCATGAGAGGTTCATAATTGCCCATCAGGTAATAAAACGTCCCAAAAAACATAGAATAGTGTGTTTCATGCAGAAATTATGGACTAACATGCCTTTTCCATACCCCAATTTCCCCTTGATATCAGTATTTCTGGTTATTAGATAAAGTCACATCACCAATTTTGACATTTTGATGGTATTTTTGTTTTACCAGTTTTATGCAGATTGGCATTTTTCCTTTCAAAGTTTCTTCCTACTCATCCTACACACCAGTTTTCCCAAAATTACTTTTTCTCAGGGTAAATTTGAGACCAGAACCTCTGACTCCTGTGCACTGTGATTATCTATGGGAAAAGTAAAACTGAGCCAGCTCTAGGGAGAGCTTTTCCTTTGGATCTCTGCAGGGACCCAAGGGTATTGCTCCTTTGATATTATTTTTTTTAGGAATCCTCAAGCCTGTCTGTGTGCAGTGGAAAGTTTATTGTGATATGACCATGTGGTAATAATATATCAAAGTCCAGCATTAAAATATTTCTAAAACATGAAAAATGGGCTGTTCATAACGTTAAAGAAGGACAAGCAAATTTGCTGACAATGTGGGTAATTTCCTGAAATCAGAGTTCATCTTGTAGCAAACCCATGTTCTGTGGGCAACAGAAACAAGCAGAGCATAAATCACTCACTCACACACACAATCTCCTCTGTCCTGCTAATCTCATGGGTTTGGGATCACAGCAAAGCACACTGTGCCTCTTTCCATACCCATGGAAAACAATGGAAAGGCTCCTGTTGACACGGACATCAAGGGATGACTATTTCATCTGACTGTAACACCACCAAGGTCTTAAAACAAGACCTGCAGAGAGATTTTTACCCAAAAATCCCACACTGAAACTAGGTATGAAAGTGTACTTTTAATCTATACAACGAATACTCACATGTAAGAAAGTCCCAAAGCACAAAAAATGGATTTATCCATTTTTCAAACCTGGCAAATGGATTGTGGAAAGTTCCTCCTAATTTAATCAATAGTCTTAAATGTATGATCAAATATTCTGATTTTTTAGACGTCTGTATATTAGTTTAGCTGTTGGAGCATAAACTCTCCCAATATGTTTGAGAACACACATGTTAAAACTATGACCACATTTGCATTCTAATGTATGAATATTTTATAAATCATTGTGAGGGTATTGTATTTTTAAGGGCATTAAAACTCATTGTACTCCTTGGGTTTTTGCAATTTCACATTTCTAAATCAGCAACTTTTTCTTACTTCTTATAAAAATTTAAAACAGCATGGTTTAAATGTAGTTCCATTTTCTAGTTTGGGACACATCCTACTCTGAAGTATTGTAGAACTTGAACATTACTTTTCAGCAAGACAAGAAAATTTTGAGGGGCTAGGGGCACATCCACCTCTCACAACCTGATACTGCATTACCAAAAGAGAAAGATCCCTTTAGCACAGGCAAAGTAAGGCTGGGTAGCAAATAAATGAGCTACAGACATGAGATAATGGAAAGCACAGTAAGCAGAAGACATGTTTTATTATTACAGGTGGAGATAATGTTGGGGAAAAAAGTGTGGGAGAATGCCTTGGGCTTGTTTTAAGACCAACATAAAAATGCAATACCTATATGTTTGCTTTAGCATCTTTTTTTTTAAAGTGAGGTTTATTTTTGCCCCGTATTTATTTACTCTTCAGATGTAAAAACAGGCTTATTGACATATTTAAACGTGCCAAATACTTGGGATTTAACTTGACCGTGTCTGAATGCGAGGTCATTGTTTTGCTTACAGCAAAAAATTTCCTACAGTCACATAAAAACTTCCCCTTCCATAACCTTCAGTGGGGTCAATAAGAAATTCTTCTACTGACCTACAGCAGGTTTCTAGATTTTTATCATCTTTTAGAAAATAGGTAAAAAAGTCCAGGTAAGAACTTTGGTCCACGCTACGGTCTTCTTCACATGACTATGATTATTGTCCTGACACATCAAATAGCCTTGCAGGTATTTTTTTTTAGTTTCTACATCTCAAACTGCAAGAGAAAATTGTATTTCTAATCTTCTACCATTCGTCTTAATTTCAGAAAGAAGTAAGCCTGGAAAGATGTGCAAATGCTCCACAAAAATTGTTTTGAGGATTTAATGATCGTTTACCTGCTGTTAGCCAATATTAATAAAGATCTAAAATACATGCAACATAAATAAGAGTAATTATACAAATTAGGTAGCTTTTCTCTTGAATTTTTAAACTCAAACTTGGGGGGTATATTTATGGGGTATAAGAGTAATACCCCATAAATAGCACCATTTTAATCAGCAAAAGTCTTGCTAATGTCCATGGTAGGAACAGGAGGATTAAATCTTGGCTAAATTTTCACCTGTGTTCCACAAGAAATTGTCCGTTTTATGAGAGCAAAGTTAGAGAGCCCATTATAGCCATGAGAAAAATGTTTTTAAAAAGTTGAGAGAGAAAGCAAAATGAAATGTGAATATTAACTACACGCCCCAATTTCTCCGCCCACCCTCCAGTCATTTATAGGCAGTTCATAGAAGGTCTACTGGATTTGCTATCACACAGTGACAGAACAAAATATTTCAGTACTTTGCAAACTTGAAATTTTGTAAGTGAAAACTGTAAGGTCTTTGAAATGTTGGTATCCAATACAACTTCTACAAAATTATCCTTCCAATTAGCATATGCTCTTAAAATAGTCTCTGAGAACATCTTCCAGCACATTTCTTTTTAAATATTGTTATTTTTAATAATCACAGAATCATATGATACTTCTTTTTTAATAACAGTCTAAAAGTGAATGCAAGGAGCATATATGCTGTTAGAACATTTTTTTTATTTGATTATTCAAACGAATACCTGTGCTGCCTTTTTGTTTGTTTTTGACAAAGTTGCCTGAAAATACTGGAGTCAGATCTGGTTCAGGTAGTCGTAAGTGCTTTTGTTCATTTCAAGTAAGAATTATACCATATGCCATGCTTGAAATTAGAAATTAATCATCACCCACCACGCAGACAGTTTTGATAAAATTCCCTTTTCCAACTAAAACAGCCATACAACGCTTGTAGCTTCATTGAAACTCTGTGTTCCTTCAGTACAAGAAAGAAAAAAGAACAGAATAAAAGATGATTCCATTAAAGAAGGATTGCAGTAAAACTTTTGCATACTTGTACCAAGATAGCACTGGACAAATGTTGGGAAAAAATGGCTTATGAACCTTGCACATAGATATCCCTGCCTTGAGTTGCACCACAGTTTTACTCACAATTCTTTACCAACACTTAATTTTTTTAAGCATCTTTATGCACAAGAAATGGGTTCATTTTTAAATCATTAAAAATGATTTAATGAATTAATCACCCACTGGGCTCTTTTCCTAGATAGGTTATTCTACACAAGCTCATCCAACCAGGCCAGAAACAAAAATTGTATTTCTGCACTCTAAATCATCACCTAATTTTGGGGACTGAAAAAAAAAAAAGCCTTTTGGTGGAAGACAAAGTTCCTCCAGCCTCACTGGCAGCACAACATTGAGGTGACAAAATAAATGCATCAGCCAAAAGAAAGGAACACTGGGAAGAGAGCTGGGTCACCAGCTATAGACAGACTTCAGAGGAAGTAAAACAACCAAGAAGGAGCTGAAAGTGTTGTCTGATCTCTTTCAAAGGGAAAATTGAAATGAGATGGAGATAGCAATCAGAGCTGAGGCGTTTCTGCCAGCGAGGAAATGCAGACCCTCCTTTGTATCTGACTTCACAGCCCCCATCAGCATCCCCTCTTTGGAAAACTTGTCCAGTATTTAATACCTGTGTGGGAGCTCTACGTTACAGAGAGCAGGAGAAATTTACCATGAGCATTATCAGGTCATTCTTTTGGGCAGCAACAACCCTCAGACACAAACTCCAATGCTGAACCAATGTTTTAATTGTAAAATGTACTCCTGAGTTTAGAAGGCAAACCCAACATATATCCACCAAAATATATTTTGCTCAAGTAGAGTTTGCCTGACTAAGATTAAGGTAATGTGTATGTAAACACGAATTTACCAAAAATCTACATCTCTCCCTTTACAGAAACATCTGTGTTCACACGTAAGCAGGAGGAAAGACAGGCAGGTAGCAAAAAGTGGAAGGGGTTAAATAAATAAGGAAATGCAGCGCATGAAGCTAAATTTGGAGGAATATATTTGTTTTAAACATTGGTTGAGTAGGGCAGAGACAGAGCCATTGATATGCTGATCACTGTAACAACACAGAGCAGAGACAATATAAAACTTTGCTCCTGCATCTGATTCAAGGTATTGTTGAATAGCAGTTGTTGGAATTTATACAAATAACTATTCCTCTAGTCTATGTTTATGATATTTTATTAATCTTTCTACTATTACTATTATTATTAATAATACAGGAGTGCTGTTTTTGAAAGCTGCATTGTGTTCTCGCAGAAATCTGTGCTTTGAAGAATTTCCTTTCAAAATTGTAAAATATTTATGCGATAAATCATCAGATGATTTAAAATTAAATCATTCTGGTTGCATTTATGTTCATGAATCAAATGTGACTTTTCTCGCTTTACATAGGTCTGTGCTGTTTTCAACCTCAACCTTTGCAAGTGACATTTTCATTTAGAATCTTATCATTTCATAATTATTACCTTTCAGAACTCCTAGGGAGAGAACAAAAGCTTCCTCTTTGTATTTCCATTGTTATGTTTCTTTGAAGAACAAATTAAATTTCAATCCCAGCCAAAACAAACTTTTAAAGTAGAAAATAAATTGGAAATTACGTGAAAAAAATAACAAGCTGTGCAAGCTTAAAGCGGCCTCTGGTGAGAACAGGTATATTCTGGATAATTTATTACTGTGTTTTCTTTGTTTAACCAGTAGATCAAGCTCAGCCTAAGGAAACATGGCAAACATCTCACTGAAGGTGATCTGAGCTGCTCTAAACTGACACCGGGACTCTTGTGATCCTAATAAATGAGAAGGGATTGTTTACACCCCCAGAGTGACTATTCACCATCTTTCAGATTCTTGTTACCTTTTAATTGTCCTCTGAGCTGTCCAAAGAGGAGAGATCTGAACATTTCTCAGCTCCCTTGCAAAATGTGGAGCAACACTCTATAAAATATCACATTCACACAGTTGTGACTAATAGTAATCCTTATTATCATCAGTTTCTTTCAATTTCGCTCCAGTGGGCAGATTATTTTCTTTTTTTTTTAGGTAAATGTCATGGCTCAGATTCATAGAAAAGGCACAATGGTAAAGTGGAGAAAACAAAATATTTTGTAAGCCTGGGAGACGCTTTTGCTTTTTCAGGGAAATTTCAGAATTTTTTACGAAAACAAACAAACTTTGCGTTATTAAAAAAAAAAAAATCAGGCTGGAAGGAGGAGGAGGAGGGGGGAGAAATCAAGGGACCTGGAGAGTGTTCAAGTCCCAGCAAGGGACAGGAATGTAAGTGGCTCCTGGCAGCCCAGCCCGGATGAAGAGCCGGGGTGGCGGCACTCGAAGCCTGGCAGCGCGCGCGGCACTGATGGCAACGAGGGCGAGAGAGAGGCACTCACCTCCTAAAACAGTGACACCTGGGTGATCCACCCTCCTTCCCCAGCCTGGCAACCGCAGCTTCCCCAGCTCACAGAGGGGTTTCATGGGACCCACCAACGCCCTGGAGCAGCAAGGAGCTTGGGGATGACGCGGTCACACACAGAGCCCTGTGCCCCAAACTGACCTGGCGCCTGCTTTGATTAAAAGTTGTGAGCCCATCGTGTTTAGCATCCAAATCCACCAAAATTCACCCTTTCCAAGCTAAAAGTAGCTGCTCGGTCCAAAAGTATGAGCAAAACAGAATAAAATAATATTTTGTTTGGACTCAAAAAAGTAATTTATTGAAAATAAACGTTACAAATCTATTTTATCTTCCCCCTGGAGCCTTACAAAGAGAAGCAATATTCAGCTGATGTAGTTTGTGTATGACCATGGTTATACATTAATCTCGGTGATTTAAGCTGCAGTTGCTCCTGAATGCTCTTGGACAGGCACAAAGTGCCACCATGGCAGGGAGGGGACACTGGGACATCAAACCCTCCTCAGCTTGGAAATTTTTGGGATTCAACTCCTTCCTTAATGAGGTCTCCAACCAACCTTGAGCACCTCCAGCTGCCTGGTTTTACTTTTTACAATCCATGCCCTTCCCAAATCACCACTGCAGCATCCCCTAATATCTCTGCTACTGAAACTATCTTGCAGTTTTTCCAAGTTTTTTCAGTTCCTTAGTGTAGCATCCCTAAATTTTTTGTCTGATGTAGATATCAGCCACAAGGCCAATATTACTGTGTTATAAATGACATGGGA
>NW_005054298.1:1385542-1393875 GCF_000277835.1 Geospiza fortis | reverse complement strand
GGAAAGAGTCCCAAATCATGTCAGCCAGGGACATAAACAACTTAATTTTTAATCCTTTCCAGTGATATCACAGTTTCAGGAGTGAAAAGAATAAGATATTATTTCAGTCATTTGATCTTCTTATTTTGGATATGCACTGGATTACTTAGGGGTTTTAATCCAATTAGGATTGCCTCTCTCAGCCTAGACAAAAACCAATGGGAGATCCTTCTCAGTCAAGGACACAACTCACCCTAAATAAAGAGAGAAACTGATCCATCTATATTCCTTACATACAGTTATAAACCTGCTACTCTTCAATCCTGATCTTGAGAGAAATTGGTTTGGGTTTTGCCTTTTTTTTTTTTTTTCCTGAGAATAAAATGTAAATCTACTGCCATCAACTTTGTGTTATTCCAAAGCTCTAAGAAGAAAACCACCTGGTATTTTTCTTCAGCCCCTCTATATGCATATGCAAATCCAACAGCTTCGGGATCTGCCAAACTATTTACCAAGTTTGTCAGGGAAACAGCCTCCGAAACAATCTTCTTTCAAAATAATTTTCTGCGATTCTAAATTCTTCCTCTGAACGCTATTTTTGTCTCTGAAAGCATATTCACCCTCGCAGTCTGACTGCTTGTTAAGGAAAAACAACAAGAAAAACACTGAAATCTCACTGTTGGCCTATGTTCTACTGCCAGTGTTCAAACATCAGGATCCCAACAGTATCCCAGCGCCTGAAAAACATCTCCCTCTCTTTGAAATCTGCCTGGGTTGTGGATGAGAAATTGCCAGTAGAAATTACAACATTTGCCATGACTGAGATGGGGTGGGTTTTTGCATTTGGATTGAATGAAACCATGGAAAATGTTGTTAGTAACAACTCCAGTGTTATAAAAAATCACCAAGTGACAGATTTCGAGATTAAAAGGAAATATTAAAAATCCCCTTCAATATTTAAAGCTTACTTAACTAGTAGCACTTCACTTGACACTGACTCATGTCATTTTCTTTCATTCCTCTTTTGATCCATGCAAAGCAGTTACACGATTGCAAATATCTTATCATGTCACCTTCTCATATGGATATGAGATGAAAGAATATTATCTCAAGCTGAGTGATAAGTCCTGTACCAAAACTACGGGTGGAATCTGCACAATCTGATGCTAAATGGGAGCAGGGGGAGCACTGGGCATTTTTTTTTCCCCGATATTCTCTGTTGAGGATAGTTGAGAGAAAGGGTCTTATTTTAATAGGTTATTCAAGGCTCCTAATTAACCACTGAGATTTTACACCAGGTTAGCTGAGCTTCTTGTCAAGGCACAGGAATCACTCAAATTGCTTTTATTTGCATGATTACAGAAGTGGCAAACCATCAATACTCCTTCACCTCTGATTTTAAACATGCAAAGGGCATCAAAAGGCCTATTAACATGAAATAAAATTAGCCCTCATCTGTTTTATTTTAAAGGGACTCTTCCCTCCCCCTTTTCTCCCCCCCTTCCTCCTTCCTTTCTTATTTAGGGAACTGGGTTCCTTTCCCATACTTGGTATGTAGTACATCTTTTTTTCTCAGAGTTAATTCTCCAAGTCTGGTCTGTCAGCCAGTATAAACAACACTTGATGAATGAGACTCAAGGTGTTTAGTCACCTGAAGCAGCTGTTTGAAGTAACTCTACACACAGCCTGAGGCCCGTGTTTTCACAGCTGTGGGAACTCTTCAAAAGCTTTTCCTCTTGGCCTGCTCCTTTGCTGTGGCTTTAGACTCTTAGCGCAAAATCTGGACAATTTCAAAAGGGCACAATGAAACTAGAGACAGCAATTTTTGATGATTTTGGGCCAAAAAAAGGGCCTAGAATAAATAAATGAAGTACATTTGAAAGTGCTTTACCTAGGTGGGCTATATATCTAAGAACTGCTCGCTCTACATGTGCCCATGTGCTCACTTAAAAGGGAAGATGGGGGGGTTCAAGCCCTGCTCTCTGTTTACAGCTATTTTCACTTTCTCCTCTGATGCGGCAGATTAAAAACTAAATGTTTATGGGCCTGGAAAAGCGCATACCTGAAATAAACTCAGCAAGTTTCTCAAAGTTGGAAAGTTCTCCTAAGTCATAAACAGACCTGCAGTGATTGGTGATCTGCGCTCCCCGCTGGGAAGCTTTGGAGAATTGGCCTCGTGGAGGTCGTGTGATTGCTTCTCCTGGCTCCAGGGCTGTGCCTTCATGATGTGCCTCACTGTGTCCGTGTAGGTAGCCAAAGAAGTGATGGGCCCAAATGAAAAAAATAATAATAAACCAAAATTGAGCAAGAATTGGCGCTGAGCTGGCAGGGAAATCACAGTTTTGCAAACGCGGGACCCGATCGCGCAGCTGGGCCGAAATATTATATGCAGAATGAGGTCATGGATCAGAAAATGGATTTTATTTGGAGGTGGGAGTGGACTGCAAGCCTCAAAGAGTGGTGACGAATTCGCTGGAAAATCCTGAGGGCTAAATGGCCGGGCTGTACCTCCCCTGGATGGACAGCACATGGCTCCCCGTGGGCTCAGACCTGTGAGTAACAGCAGGGCCACCACACCAGCACCACAAGGTGAGCATCCCACAGGAAAGGGACATGGAAAATAACTCCAGCAGAGCACTGACGCGAGCCCCAGAAAGGGATGTGAGTCGACAGATTTAGTCGGGGAGGCTGTGTCAGGTGGATGCTTTACCCACTGAATAACGATTTCCACTCCTGAGCAAACCCAAACAAGGAAACACAGATACATCCAACCTCAGCTCTCAAATGTGTCCAACAAAAGGAAGCTCACCAGGAAGAGTGAGGATGGGACAAACTACTCCTGAGACAGTAGAACAAACATGCTCCAGCCGTAGCTGTTTTAGCTCCGCATGCCTCCCACACATTGCTCCATAAATCCTTCTTTTCTTGCCTCTCATTTTCTCCAGTTTACAAAAATTCTCATGTTAACAGAAAACGTTTAGTTTAAATTGATCCTCAGCCATCCTTGGCATGTATTACACACGCTCACTCTTTTATGTTTTATAGCTTATGTCATCCTGTATTCATCATTTAGTGAAGGCCTTATATTTTTGGCTTGCTGTTGCCCCTTATCAGATGATAAAATGTTCCCTCAGGAGGGAGAGAATTTTTATGAATTATGACGATAGTATAGAAAATAAATGACTTATTGGCACTACAGTCAGGCTATACATGGAAATGTGTTCTTCGAAAGTTTATAGAACCAGAGAATCACAGAATCCTGGAATGGCTTGGGTTGGAAAGGACCTCAAGGACCACCGAGTTCCAATCTCCTGCCGTGGTCTACATGAGAAAGGAGTGTGTGCCAACACTGTCACTATTCCCAGGGAAGGGGATTCCCTGAGGTGAGAGTGGCCATGGGGTGACAAGGATGGTGTTTCTGCCTAGTCAGTGTTTTAGGATGAGCCCTGGGGATGAGCTGTCCTGGGGTCTCAGCACAAAACTGCCTGTTCCTTCATGGCTTTCACCTTCCTGTGTCAGGAGGTGGTGGAGTTTCCAGATGCTTTGAGAATAGCAAGGCATAAACATTTCCAGATTAGATGATGAGAATTTGAACATAAATAAGACTTTTAAAATATATTCTATGGCATTGCCCACACCTGTATGCCCATAGGTCCCTGGGTACCTGTGGTTTTTTATGATACTGAAGGTTAGATGGTGAAAAATACATCCTGGTCATTGAATTCACCCTTTTAATTTGCTCCCATCCCCACTCCTGACCTACGCTGAGAGGTTTCAAACAGCCAGCACCAAAGCACATCTTGTACTACAGAGACGCAGCTGGGCTGGTCCCTTCTCTGCAAAAACATGACATAAATTCTGACACTGGTCACCATACATGTCAACAGAATCAAACTTTGCTAATGAACCACGGCAAAATTCCAAATAAATAGACAAACCCATAGCTGAGCAGCATATTGCAACCCTTCCCACCGTGCACACATGACAATTATACTCAGAGAGGCTTGGTGTCCTTCTCCTCAGCAGCAAATTAAAGAAGAAGAAAAGTTTTAGGTAATTGAAGATCTTAACTAGAAAAGTAGTTTCCACTGCCAGAGCCTGGAGCTACAAAAAACAGCCCACGAGCAGCCAGGGGAGTGTCCTCCTCAGGCAGGTACTCCAAGACAAAAAATTGTTTAATTTTAACTTTTGAGGTAAATCCTGTTCAGGTGAGTGAGGGCTCCCAGGCAGCATCTGCACAAGGCCACTCACTTCTACCCATCTCCCATCTAGAACCAGATCTGCCTTTTGATTTTGCTCCTTGAAAAGCAATTTCTCAAACCTACCCTAATAAACAACCAGCGACTCCCAGCGCAGATTCAGGGTTTTGTCAGTGCCGTGGGGCTCTCAAGGGGACATTCCTGGACAGCACCACAGCCAAGGAGGATGACACCTTCATGTTATGGACTTCTCTTGACCATGATCTCTGAGCCCCTTGGTCGGCCAGCCCAAGGGCTGAGCCACCTTTTGGGTTGGAATAGCTTTAAAGGGATATAGAGCTCCAAGTCTTATTTTTAAGGGGAAGGCAAATATTTCATACAAGCTGAACAGCAGAACCCTAAGCCCCATATGAACAGTAAGGTAAACATTCCCTGGAGCATTTTATGAGTTCCTGCTCACCACAAATGGCAGCATTTTACAACGCCATCTAAGTGAAACACATTCAAGAGGTCACCTATGCAGTGTGATGACTCTGGGATCCATTTGCTGTGACAGAGCTGTGCCCTTCCAGCCTCGTCAGCTGGATCATTTTTGAGGTGATTTTATAGAGTTTTTAGATGAAAAGAATGAAATCTGGGAGGACTGGCTTTAAAGCAATAATATACTTTTGTTATGCAACATTATACCTCCATTAACCAATATTCAAAATAGTTGAATGCATAGGTAATGGCAACTATATATAGAAATGGCATTTTGTCTTTAAAGAAGTGAAATCCATTAAACTTTATGTGATGAGATGTTAAAGTAAGAATTGTTAAGAGAACCTTACTCCACATATGCATGTAAATGGCTTTATGGGGATATCCTGTTGGAGATGATGGGTTCCTTATGAGCAACAGCTCCTGAGCAAAAGGTTCCCTATCCTGTAAACACAAAAATGTGAGACACAGCTGGGAACTTTGCCTACAGGCAAGGTTTCAGGTGAGTAAAAGGAGCAGCCAAAGTTTGAGGAAGAGAATTCACGAAGATCTATCAGTGCCTTTGCCCAGTAAAGAGAAATGGAGAGGGAAAAAAAAAAAAAGAAAGAAAGGGAAAGAAAAAAAAATAAAAAGAAAAAAATGGGGGGAGAAAAGGAAAAAGAATGTAATTTACTGCCTAACTGCTAAAAATGTGGTGCAATATTTCAGGCTGAACACGTATGTGTACATATTATATATAACATGGTGGTTATTAGAGACGCCAGAGACACCAAAATGCAAGGTTTTTCTTCTCTCTGTCTCTAAAACATTTTCCCAGGTTAAGTACAATTCCCATGGCCATCATAATGGTTCATCTGGCTCTCAGGCTGGATAGTGGTACTGTGCGTTGTGTTTGGCTGTGAATACTCCTGCACCCAATGATTTCCTTTTCCATGACATTTCTGAGAAACAAATACTGGACCTGATTCACGTCCAGCCGCAAGTATGAATCAAAACCCAATACAAAATTGGATACACGCTGGAAATTTGATAACTTGTGAATATGAATTTACTCCTGTAGTTGCTGAGCTGCTAGTGGAAATCTGGAGCATGCTTGGAATTGCAGTTTTTGCTGTCCAAAATCGTGCATAGCTTGTTCCCTGTAATTGTGTTTCTGATGAAGTCAAAGGCAGAAATCCCACTGAAAGGGCTGGGGAGGAAGGACTTTGTTTTAAAGACGTACACTTTATGGAAGATTTCCTACTTGCTGTCCTTTCAGTGTAAAATATGAGTCAGTCTAATCCCTTTCTTCTTCTGTGTATTAATAGAGACTTGAAAAAAAGAAGTTATAATTTTTATAAATTGGAATGTAGTGGCCTCTGTTTTCTAACACTTGCCAAAGCGTATGGGGTCAAACCCAAACAGTCACCCACCCTGGCCAGTTACATGTCTTATTTAAACAATAAATTAGTGTCAAAGTTTCCAGTAATTAATTTCTTTACCAATTTACATATTTCATTCCTTTCTTTTTTCTTTTCCTTTCATGTTTTGAAACTGTAACACACTAACATCTATTTAAAGCAACCTCCCGTACCCAGTGATTGATGTAAGATACAACAATTACAATGCCAGTACCAGGGATAATTCTTTGCAGATGTTGTCAAATTACAGGTTAAATGAGGAAAAAAGTTCCTTTCTTCCGGCCACCCACTCTAGCTCCCTTGAAATAGGTGCACATACTGTATATCCTGTGCTGTAGGTGCAGTAATTCCCTGCCCAGTCACTCATCTGGTTTAAATGACTTCCATTTGCCATTTCAAAGGATGACAGAACACTGTGTTCAGATTGTTTTGCAGGTACCAAAAACGCAGTAACTCTGCTTTGTGTTTTAGCTGGCAGAGAGAAGTGAGCTCGATCTGGCAAGGCTGTGCTGGTTTTCCCCTTAATATAAATAACATTTGCCATTGTGGAGAAAAAAAAGAAGAGAATTGGAGGTGGGGGGGTGAGAGAATGGAGAAAAAAAGAAGAGGAAAAAAAGTGAGGTTAGATTATTTTAACCCTTCATAAACCTTTGCACTCTTTGAGATAAAACAGGATCCTTGTCTTCATGTTATAATCATAACAGTGTGTGCTTGGTGTTGACAGCAGAAAGATTGAGCGTAGGTCCTGCAGTCTGGGGAGAGGTGATGAAACTTCTCCATTACCCATCCCTCGTAGCAGGAGAGCCAGGCAGGGTGACATTCTCTGAACACAGGAGAAGGAAGGGAATGAGCCGTGAACAGAATGTGGAAAAAATCAAGAACAAGCTGAAGAACTGGTTCCGCCTGCCCTTGTGTGAGGCCGTGATGGTGCTGTGCTCAGGAGGGGAGCAGAGTGTGCTGTTCCTGCGCTCAGCCAGCAAACCTGGCACAGCCCACAGCCACACCCTGGAGGGGCACCTGGTGGCACAGCCATGGGTGTGTGACACCAAGGGGAGCTTGGCCACCTGGCACCAGCCCTGGGCACCTTTGTTCCCTGCTATCTGGGATGGCAGGGGCAGGTTTTGGTGGCAGGAGGGCTACGGTGGTGGCTTCTGGGGGGAGTTCCTACAAGTGGAAGCTGAAGCAGATTTGCTGGCAGGACCTGGGACCCCACTTAAGACCCATTGTGGGGCAGTTCCTAAAAAATTGACCCCATGGAAGGGACTCACATTGAGCAGTTCCTAAACGACTGACCCCATGGAAGGGACTCACATTGAGCAGTTCCTAAACGACTGACCCCATGGAAGGCACTCACATTGGAGCAGTTCCTAAAGAACTGACCCCATGGAAGGGACTCACATTGAAGCAGTTCCTAAAGTCCCATGGAAGGGACTCACATTGAGCAGTTCCTAAACGACTGACCCCCATGGAAGGGACTCACATTGAGCAGTTCCTAAAGAACTGACCCCATGGAAGGGACTCACATTGAGCAGTTTCTGAAGAACTGACCCCATGGAAGGGACCCAGATTGGAGCAGCTCAGAACCGTAGCCCAAGGGAAGGACTTGGAGAAATTCATGGAGGGCTGTCTCCTGTGGAGAGAAGCCCAAGCTGGAGCAGTGGATGAGTGTGGAGACGAACCCCTGAGGAGGAAGGAGCAGCAGAAACATCAAAGCACTGACCACAGCCCCCATTCCCTGTCCCCCTGCACTGTGAATGGAGGAGGGAGAGAAAACTGGGAGTGAAGTTAAGCCCAAGAAGTGGGAGGTGTAGGGGGGGAGGCATTTTTAGACTTAGTTTTTGTTTCTCATTATCTTTTTTCCAGTGTGATTGGTGATAAATTGACTGATTCGCCCAAGATGAGCCTGTTTTGCCCATGACAGTTACTGCAAGAGATCTCTTCCTGTCCTTATTTTACCCTATGGACCTTTTGCTGTGTTTTCTCTGCCCTGCCCAGCTGAGAAACTGAGCAGGTTTGGTGGGCACCCAGCATCCCACCATGGCCAATCCACCCCACCTGGGAAGTTCCTCAGTTCCCTGACTAATTGAATGAAAGGAGAGTCACTAAAAATCCCACAGTGGGAGCCAGTGCAGGGTGGGCCAAAGCATCTCCATGGCACAGACACACCCCTCTGTCTCCCGGCAGACTCTGGAGCTGTCTCTGCATTCCCAGTGCCAGGTTCTTGCAGGCCTGCCATGCCTGAGCCCTAAGGCTTTGAATGGGATTTCCATTTTTA
>NW_005054298.1:1367388-1385532 GCF_000277835.1 Geospiza fortis | reverse complement strand
GCTTGTTCTCACAGTGTACAGGAATGAATCCTGGCCCGCAGAAGGAAAACAAGAATAATGTGCAAACAGAATCAGGGGACAGAAAAGCCAGGCTCTCACACTTCACGCTTTTGTCCAGGGATGTGGCTTGGTGTGTGGCCTTTTCCTCACTGCATCTTCCTCCCAGCAAATAGAATAAACCTGACAGGTGGGACAGGCAAACCCACAAGTACCTGTGGTAACCAGATATTGCTGTGGCCAAAAAGATCAGGGATGGGTGGAAACATGCTGCCAGTTATTTGGGTGATGGTGAACCTCCCCACTGCCAATTTGTAATATCATCTGTTTCATAATCAAACCTCCTCCGAGGCCTCTGCACAACTGTGTGCGAGGTAACTGTTGCATGCTATTCCCTAAATAATTATGTTCTCTAAATATTCACTAAATATTGCCTTTCTTTACTTTAGATCAGGACTCTTTCTCCTCCTGGCTATGCCAACATGCATCCCGAGGTATCACCACCCCAGCCAGTTTATTTTTAACCTTCTAAGTTTAATAATTTTCTGAAGTGAGCTGCAGGGTGGTTTGTGAGTACTGAAGGCAGGAGCATGTGATTTGTGTGCTGAGCCTCAGTGTCTTGGCTTTCCAGAGGAAAGCACAGCTTGCTGATGAAGTTTGTGGTTTTCCTGTTTGTTGTCTGAAAAAATGGAAAAAAAAAAAAAGCATGTGGAGGTGGGGTGCCACTGGGCAGAGTGGTGTCAAAAAGGGAAAAAAATTAAAGACCTAAAGATTTCTTTCCAAAGAATTAAGATGCTCAAGCCCCATTTGCTTGAGGGGCTGAAGAGGCTGCAGTGTCCTAAATGGAAGTGAATCAGAGATGCTGCTCTTTGAAGCACAGTCTCATGGTTTAAACAGTATTTGACCCAAGTGCAATGGTCATGGATGCTGCAAATGTGGCTGCAGCTGTAGAAACTGAAGGGTTTTGGTCTGCCCCAAAGTGAAGCCAAAGAGCCTTTGCATGTAAAAGAATGTTTAAAGCTCTCCAGCAGCTTCTGCCCAGCCAAACAGGCAGTTTCTGTAAAAGGATCAAGAGCTTCCTGCCAGCCTCCCTCCCTCTGTTTTCTTTTATTATACACTTTTGCCACATTAAGTGATTTTAAGACCAAAGGGCTTGCTTTCCTGGTAAAAGAGGGTTGTGAAACAGGAGGGATGTCTAATCTGTGACTTTCCGGGGTGTAGGATGTGTAAGGCTTGGTTGAGGTTTGGTAACGGGGTGGATATTCCCTCCTGTGAACAGACTCACCCAAACCGGTCGTTATTTACTGAACTCTTTAAAAAAAATGTAATGATTAACATGTTTCTGATTTTATTCCTGGTGTAAATTAAACAAAAAAAACGTTACTGTGAGCACATTTAAAGAATCAGCAAGCAGCAGTGGCATCAATATTTCATGGACAACTTGAAATTTTGCTCCTATACTCTGACAGCTTCCAAACCAGCTTCCTGCCACTGCTTTTGCCAGGGAGACTCACTGGTCCACAAAAGGGAAGAGTAAAATGGCCACAGGTTTATCAGAAAATAAAGAACAAAATCCTGCTTTTGCCAGGGAGACTCACTGGTCCACAAAAGGGAAGAGTAAAATGGCCACAAGTTTATCAGAAAATAAAGACCCCCTCAGCTGACAGAGGAAATAAATTCCTTTAATGTTAATGTTGATGTTATACCCCAAGCCTACAGCCAGGTGGATTCCTGCACTCAGCTCTGTCTTTACATTCAGTTTTATGTTTGCACAAAGGATGCATTCCATAGAAGTTTTGTTTGCAATTGCCCAGTATTGATTTCCATTGCAATGATTTCAAAGCCCTGACTGTGTTAAACAAAAATACTTCTTCCATAGGGTTATGACTGAGAAGCCAACACTGTCATATTACCGCTATAACCATGCATCAAATCTTTGTTTGGATAAAGTAACTTATTTTTTGAATTTATGGCTGAATTTATATTGCTATTAACTAATAGATATCAATAGTTAAAGAGATTTTATGGTGTTCTGACGTTCAGTATGTGATTCAGGTTTAAAAGGCTCTGGAAAATGGATGAACTATCTGAGCTGAACAACTTTCCAGTTGTAAAAATGCTTCTTGAGGTACAGAGGACTCAGATCTAATACTTAGTCTTGCTTGTTTAAGCACATGCTCAAATGTGGACGGGTCTTTCATCTTTTAATCCTGACAGAACAATGCAGCCTCCTCAGAGCCAATGCTAAATGAAAAAATGACAGACATATCTTATTAGGGACGATAATTTAAGTAATACTTATTTTTAATGCTTCACTTAAGCAATGCTATTTTATGTCTTCAAATACATACAGAACTTTTCCCTTCCCGTTGTTGATTTATCTCCCAGCCTGCACAGCACAGATTCTTATAAAAATAAGATTTTGAGATGATTTAAGTCCCCAACATGCTGTAAGAGCTCTATTATATATCCCCCAAACACGGTGCGATGGATCCTATTTTCATGCTATGCTTCCTCCTTCACAAGCACAATTTCCATTTGCCAGATAGCAACTCAGATAAAAGCTCTAAAACAAAACTAAACTTACACACAGAACTCTTTGAAAAGGATAATTAATCTTATTAAATACTCAGGAACCTGGAGAATCATCTGTGAGTGATACAAATAATAGAAAATTTCCTAAATAACTTTTACTCCTGGTAAGCTTCCAAGCAAGTAATTCACAAAATATGACTTTCTTCATTGGAGAGGTTATAAAAATTTGTTTGTTGGAGGTAGGGAAGGAAATGTAATTAAAGGCTAAATTCAGGCTCACATTTCATTTTAACGAAAAGAATGTGTGTGATTTGGATATAAGTCACCTAGGCACTTCCTTTTTTTTTTTTTTTTTTTTTTTTTTTTTTTTAGATTTTTTTAAAGCAGTGCACATTGTCAGCAAATGAGATTATCCAATAGCAGAAGTACATCTGGCTGAGCTGACTGTGCCAGGTAACCTTAAATAGAAACTCTGCTGCACTTAACTCTGTTGCAACACTGGGCTTTGCTGGTAATACTTATCAAAAGTTCCCCTTTGTAGCATTTCTATAAAAAATAAAAAGGGAAGAGGTGAAATGAAAACATAAAACTTGTTGGGGTTTTCTGTATTTATAAAAAAGGAAAAAAAAATCCCTCTGCAGTTGGAAATGCTTACAAAGGCATATATAAAATCCAGCAACTCCAGTTATTTTTAACTGCATATGGTCTGCATAAAATGAATCTATAGATCAGGGAAGCAATAATGAAGGCAAGTTAAAGCCCTTAACAATTTAAGTATTTTTGCTGGGTCTTGAATTTACAATGTCTTCAGGTAATGCTCCAACATCCAAAGGACAAACAAAACAAATTTCTCTGTCATTGGTCTTAAAAGAAAATATTAATTTGTCCCCTTGGCAATTATTTTAATTATAAGAGTGAGATCCTCATCTCACATACATCGCACACATGACCTTCCATCAGTTGTGACTTTTATTCTCACAGAAGTTGGTTTTCTGTGAGACATATTGTGGGGATTTGCACTGTCTGCTACATTTTAGATCAAAATCAAGTTCTGGATCCTCAGTTCCTCACAAGTCACTTTTAAACTGAGACAAAGCTTTCGTTTCTGGGGCTGAGCACTCAACTTAAAAAAACCCATCTCTCCCCAAAGGCAAGGGCTATATGAAAATAAATTAAAACCCAAATGTTGCTGGTCAGCTATTCTGAATATATAAATAGGCAGTTTCATGTGGAGAGAAGTGACCTGAAACTTTGGGTTTAATCTTTGACAAGTCTTGGAAATGCCCTTCTTTTTGTCCTCTCTCAAGTAAATTTTAGCTTCATTCTGTCTTCATTATACCAGCAAAGTTATGCATGAAACAAGCTACTGTACAATATGAATAAAAATGGCAGAATCTCACCCAAAGTGAATTACCACAGGGGAAATAGGACTTGGAAAAGACTGCACCAAGAAAGCATGTTTGAACAGATGTGCCATTACATGCCCATAATTCATTTG
Source organism: Geospiza fortis (assembly GCF_000277835.1). Classification (NCBI taxonomy): domain Eukaryota; kingdom Metazoa; phylum Chordata; class Aves; order Passeriformes; family Thraupidae; genus Geospiza; species Geospiza fortis. The sequence goes on along the minus strand of NW_005054298.1, from coordinate 1,381,502 downwards.
CAAACTAAACCATTTCTCCACACTTTTAAAGTCAATTGTGCATTTTGAACTGTTATATCAACTATACATTTGAATTTTCAACTTGAAACAAATGCACAAGTGTCAGAGAGAGCCACCTATGCAGGAATCTCCTTTTGCAAGATTCCCTTTGGGATATAAAATTCATACTCTTTGACCACAGAATTCTTTTTTTTTTTTTTGGATTTAATGTTTTGAGGTTAAATCCTCCAAACAGTTCCCTGCGTTGATGCATCCTGGATTTTCTTAACCTTATATACTTTAAGCTAAAGCTTGCTGGGAATTGTGTAAACTCAAACTATGGATCTTCACTTATTTTCCCAGATATTCCCCCTCCCCGAATATTCCCTTTTCTCTGATCCCTAAGTGAAAAAAACTAAAAATATGTTTGTACAGAAAAATTAGTGATAACGACCTTGGCTTGTGCTTCGGCCTATCACATCCCATGGGTGTGGGAGAGCTCCAGTGAAGGTGAGCTGAAGGGCAGATGTGCTTTCTGAAAGAGCTCAGGAAGTTTTCCTGGAGCCACACAGGAACAGCCAAGGTGCCCTCAGTGCTGCAACCCACCCCTCAAAGCACAGAAAACTGATGAGATTCTGGTCAGCTAAAAGCTTATAAATAAATGTGTGGCGCAGCTTCTTCTTGGCGCTGAAACAGCTGCCTTTGTGGGGTGTGGTGGTGGAAAGGAAAGTGCACAAATCCCTGAGGATCCAGGTGGGACTATATTCTGGGAATTGTGCACAGAACGCTCCAGGTGTGGAGGCTCAGAGAAATCATGGAATCACAGAATTGTTTAGGCTGGAAAAACTCTCTAAGATCATCAACTCCAACCATTCCCCAGCACTGAAAATGCCACCCCTGCCCCACATCCCCAAGTGCCACATCCACATGGCTTTTAAATCCCTCCAGGGATGGGGAATCCAGCACTGCCCTGGGCAGCTGTGATCCCACAGCCTGGAATTTCATGTAGCGTGGACTCAGAGCTGAACTTGGTTTTCATCTGGAAATAGGAAACAGGGATAAATGCCCATAAAATGCCTCAACAGAGAGAGTTCAGACTTTTCCATGGGTGACAGTGACTGACAACAACTCTGCAACACATGAGTCAGAGAAGGAAAAAAAAATGACCACAGAAACTGGCATTCAGCTATTTTTATATGAAAGAAAGGCACTGAACCCCTACTGGCTGTGGAGGAGTAGGAAGGATCTCAGCCCCCAGTGTCTGGTCCAAAGGACTCCCACCCAGTTAAGTGGGGGCATTTCAGGTTTGTGTACCTCAGAGGGGGCTTTGAGTCACCCTGGTGCTGCATCTGTGTCTGTTCCCCTCCTGCACGCAGGGGATCATGAAATCAGAGCCATCAGGTAGCATAACGAGGGGGAGGAAGGAGCTGAGTCACAGCAGAGCTGATAAAACCCACCAGCTGCTGGATCTGGGGGAAACACAGCCAGATAAGGGGAAGGAATCTGAACTCCTTGCCTTCCCACCCCCCATAACCCCCCAGAGACCCTCTGGTTTAACATAGCAGCCAAAAAAAGGACAAGAACTGAAACCCTGATGGTCCCTGGGCTCCCTGGAGGGTCTCCTGGGGTGACTTCAGCTCATCAACCTCCTTTGTTCCACAGGAGCTTCCCAGAGCAGCAATCTGCACAAGGAGCTGTGGTGACAACCTTGGGGACCCAGGAAACATTCCCAGGTGTCCCCCATATCCCAGATATACCCCAGGTATCCCTAAAATGTAACACCATACCTGACCACCCTTCAAGCAATCCAGTCCCATCGGCAGAGCTTCAGGCAACCAAACCCAGTTTCTGGGGGTTTTCTACTTCCAGAGGTGAGCAGGGTGAGGTACCCAACCTGTGTGACCTCACCAATCAATTTGGGAATTGTCAGTCTCCAGACAGATTGTTCTTCCCCCCCTGAATTATCTGCTGACTTTCTTTGCCCTCATTCCTCTACCCCTTGCCTGTGAAAAAGCACAAAACAAAGAAGTTCCTGGGTTTTTCCACCTTATTTACATTCAAAGATTGCATTTTTTTTATAGTGAACAGGACATACCATGCTTAAAGATTATTTTTAAATTAATCTTCTTTTAAAAATCAAAAAATGACTCCCACAGAAATCCAGATGACTGCACAGATTTGTGACCCAGCTTTGTTAAACAACCAACTAACCAAAGACTTGAACCAGAATTGGAAAATATATTTTTCCTCTCTGAGTTCTGAAAAACCCTGGTTTGGGTGTTTTGCCATGGGTTTTGACTTTCAGATGCTTCTGTGTCCACATGTGCAAGTGAAGTGCTGAGTCACAAGGAAGTTTTTCCAGTCGAGTTCTGTGCCTGTGTGAAGCTCACAGCTCTAAAATCATCACGGAAAACATCTGCATGTTTGGGTGCTTCTCTGAGCTCAGCTTGGCATTCAGGTTTTTGGAGGGGCTCCCAGGATAAAGTTCAGCAGCACTTACATGATCTGACCCCATCTGCCCAAAAGTGCTGCTCCTGCCCCATTCCTGATGCCAGGATCAGGACAGGGAGGCTCCTGAGTGGTGGCTGATCCCGTTTCACCACCCTGGGCAAGGAGATAGCTGATTGTAAGCAAACCAAATCCTCCAACTCCAAATAGCCTTGCTTCTCCTGTTTCTTTTTCCCCAAAATCTTATCATGTGAGTGCAGCGTAGCTTCTTGGGTCAATAAGAATAATAATGGCTCAGGATGCAGGAAAATGACTCACATGGAGCCAGTCCAGCTCTCCTAGCTGGTTCTAGTCAGGTCACCATGAATCAGATGACCCTTATCTTACTTTAAGGCTGTGAATAAAAACCTCTCCCCTCTACACCTCGGCCAATTTCTCTTACATTTTGCAGAGAACCTCCCTCCCCTCTCACATTTCCGAGCTCTTCAAGTCTGCCTATCACCTTCCCTGACAAAATTCCCCACGCATTCATCCCTCCTGAGTTAACCTCTGAGTAAATCCTCTCCTGTGCTCTGTAATTTCCCCTTCCTTATACCTTTTCCTCCTCTCTTTGTCCTGTCTGAATTTTGGTTTTATGGCTCTCCTAGCTCAGGGCCAATGCTGCCATATGCTTTGCTTCCTCATGTGTTGCTGCACATGACCTACATCCCACCCAAGCCAAAATTGCTTTAAAACCCTCAATGGATTTGTACCATGGACCCTTGAGGGATTTCAGCTGTATCTGAAACCAAAGCAGAAAATAGATCCTTTCTTAATTTTTTTATATCACGTTTATAATGTAAACCACGGCAACACTTTCCAAAACAGGAACGCTAAACTGCTCTTGCTTCCCTGACTAGACAGTTCATAAAGGTTTGGGTTCAAAACTGCAGTTTTTCTTCACTTTTCCCTGTAATAAAAAGAACAGATCAAATGGTAAATCCCATGTTAGTGACCTTTCTATTCCCTTGATAGTGCCTTTGTGGAGGCCCTGGCCTATATTATGATGAAAGCAGTAACTGAAAAACAAGACATGAAAGGAAAAATAATATTTTGTATTGTTATGTGAAAGAGAAGCCATTACAGGTCTGGCTGCAGAGCAAGAGCCAGCCCAGCTTAGCTTGAAAAAGATGTTCTCGTAACAGGGGAATAGTTTTTGTTTCACATTTCTGCCTTTTTTTTTTCCCTCAGAGACTGAGCAAAACAAGGAGCCTGCAGAAGAACAATTAACCTGCGTTCCACTTGAGCAAACTAAGATTAAGAAACAAAGTGGCAAAAAAGCATTGGTGAACTCCAGAAAGGATTACAAAAGCTTAGGGACGATCAGCCTGAACATTCAACCGTCCCCCAACAGCCGCAAACTCAGAAAGTCCCTAAAACACAACTTAGCCAAAGCCAGGAAGGCATACCAGGCCTATTCTTACACAGTTTCCCAAATTGGCCACTGCTGGAGACAGCCTGCTGGGCTAGAGGGAATTTTGGTTTGGCCCAGAGCAGCCTTTCCTATGTTAGCATTGAGGATCACTGGCTAATCTTTAATAAGAGCAGCCTGGCACCACCAGGGTTAAACCCACACAGAGCCCCCCACTCCAGAGCTTTAACCTCTGGCCTGCACCCTCTGCCACAGTTCTGCAAATCTGCCTCAAAAAGTGATTGCTGCAACACACCCCTGTGGAAAAGGAGGTGAAAGGAAGGTCGCACCTTGCAGCAATGAAGGTTGGGAAAGACCTCCGGGGCTGTGTGGCCTGATTGCACCTGAGGGAGCCAGCAAGAAAGATGGAGAGGGACATTTCAGAAGGGCCTGGAGCGACAGGAGGGCCTGGAGGGACAGGACAAGGGGGAATGGCTTCATCCTGCCAGAGAGCAGGGTTATGTTAAAGACAGGGAGAAATCTTTCCCTGTGAGGGTGGGCAGGCCCTGGCACGGGAGGCCCTGGCACAGGTGCCCAGAGAAGCTGTGGCTGTCCCTGGATCCCTGGAATGTCCCAGGCCTGGATGGACAGGGCTTGGAGCAACCCAGGGTAGTCAAAACTGTCCCTGCCATGGCAGGGGGTAGAATGAGATGGACTTCAAGGTTCTTTCCAGCCCAAACCATTCTATGGTTTTATGACCATCGAGTCCAGCCCAGTCTCCCCTCCTTGCTTTGTAGCTCTTAGGGTTCAAACAGGGCCAAGCTTGGCAAAACTTGGTCAGAGCACGGTCATTCCCAATTGAAATGGTTCCCAGCTCGCTGCTTTCACTGCCAAGGCTGTTTTCTGTATCCAACAGCCTCAGTGCTCCCCTCTCTCTGCTCTGGAGGCATCTTTGTTTGGAGCCAGCCCGCAATGCCGGTGCACACAAAAGCACTCGAGCAAAGAGTGAGTGCACAGCTGCCTTCCTGTAATTACCATCCATCCCTCTACCTGTGGGTAGGGATGGGAATGAACCAGCTCGCCCCCTTTTTCTCTGCAGAACCTCCAGTTTTCTGCTGCTCCAAATTGCGGGTAGCAGCTGATCGAGTTGCAGCTACAGCAGTGTGAAACTGCGGTTGCATCACCACCAGCTTGCAGACACTGTTACAAAACTGAGGCAAGACGAGGCTCTGGGAGGTTCATAAATGTTTCAACATAACCTGAAGAGAGTTACGAGGAAGCTGGGTCTAAATCTGGAGATTTCTGGATTTGACTACGTACAGCTTGAAAGTCAGTCTTGTCAAGCCTGAGCGTAGAAAAACCTTGTCAGCCTTTAGTTGATATGCACTGGAGGTTTTGTATTGAAGATCCTTGCTGTATTTTTAGGTTCATTCAGTTAGAATCAAAAGACAGCTTAGGGGAGACAAGACTGCATATACAGAGTACAAAAACAGTGCAAAAAAAAAAAAGAAAAAAAAAAAGAAAAAGGAATAAAATACACTCGCACGAAGCCCCTGTGAGCACAAACTGCAAGCTATGGTTTGCTGAGTTTAAATCCAACTGTAGCTACTAGTTATCTGCTGTTCTGATAAATATTCATGTATCATATGTTCATATCTGACTGCAGGAAAAGAAAAAGGATTCAGAGAGCTTTGTCTGCCCTGTGAGCTTTTTATCTGTGCTTTAGTAACCTTCTTATACGTTAGTAAATAAGAACGTTTCTCTGCTCAGACTTTAACACTTTTATTATCCTTGTAGATTCAGCAAACCTTTGTTCTGAAATGCTTTGTGCCCATTAGGGCTTTTGATTATAGATTACACCACCATTTGATTTTTTTTCCCCTCTCTCTCATGGGCAACATATTCTTCTTTCATTGAGCAATATTCAGAAACTTGGATATCTAACCTGTGTTTTAGTCTCAGGACAGGCACATTCTTATGGTAAAAACCTCCCCAATTGAACTTGGGATGCATTCAACTCTTGTATGGTTGATACTTGGCCAGGTTAATTATGCAATCACCCCAAGTAGAGGAGGACAGCAGGATACACGAGCATTTTTCAAAGACTTGTTTTCAGCACAGAGACAGTTTTCTGGAATCAAATAAAGAAAATGGGGACTGTCTGTGATTTACAGCAAACTGGCACGCTGGAAATGCAAGGATTTAAAAGATCAACAGGGCCAAATTTGCAGTCATTGAGGGAATGATTACAGCATGTGGCTACACATCCAAGTTTAATCAAGCTACCTTGGGTACCAGCAGCAGAGGGGCTGTGGCAGCAGCACCTTCAACCTGCTGGGGACCCTGGGGGACTTCTCAGGAGCTGACCCGACACCAAGTCTATGCTGATGGGGCTCCACAGACCTTGGCACGCCTGGAAGATTAACTTGGTGGGGTTTGCACGTCCTGAAGCGTGGAGAGGAGATCAGGCTTCCTGCAGCCACACCACGGTGGGGACACATGGGGACAACAGGGGTCCTGCCCTCGGTACCCCATGTGTGCCACAATTCGCTGCAGACAGGGGAGCAGCCCTCAGCATCTGAAAATCACCAACCAGGATGCAGCAAGTCAGACTGGCTTTAAAACCCAAAATTTGTCTTGGGTTTCATTGTTCGGCTCTAACGGGGTTTGTGATTTTTAAGTTTTTTTCTTAGGGAACACATGGGCTGGAAAAATACTTTATAAAGGGCTGCACATTCAGATTAACAACCTTACTGCAGCCACTGAGGCTCTAGGGACAATAGCAAATATCATAAGAGTTGTGCTAAAATTGCAGAAGTTGCCAATGTTTTAAAAAAAAAGTCCTAATTTGGCTTAAAATATGAGCTATTTATTAGCTAAATCTATGCTGTCAAGCTTGCTGGTGATCCTGGATGCCTCTAAACAAACTAAAAACACCTCCAGAAAAACCTGATTTCTCCGAGGGTGTGTGCTCAGTTACAACAATTTAGGCCAAAACAATTATGAAAAGAATGCAATGATCCTGACTTAACATTAGCCAAAAGTCTTAGAATTTTTTTTTTTTTATGAACTCCATAATGTCTTCAGAGATCATCACAAGGAAAAAAAAAAAAAGACTGAAACAACCAAAAACCCACGTTAGGAATGAGCAGTAAAATACAGCAAAATCAATTTGTATTTTAACATTTCCCATGGCCCTTGTACATGCAAAGCTCCATTCCTCCACCGTCTCTGCTGGTCAGAAGATAAAGCCATCCTTGTCATCTTCTGCTAATACTAAGAAAGGCAGCAAGAAATGAAAAATCAAGTCCCTGTCATATTCCATCGAGCACGCTGGCTAGATACGGATGTCTCGCCCCCATTTGCAATCTGAACCAAAAGATTTGAAGCCAAGAAAGCAGCTGGCACAATAAAAACAGTAAAAGCTCTAGCTGGCACCTCATGCTGACAATGACTAGCCAAATCTCCATGGGGAAAAATGCCAATATAGATTTCTGTGACAAAAACAACAAAATAGATTTTTGTCAATGTACATAGATTTGACAGGAAGTCAGACAAATCTATCAATAATGAGTGACATATATCTGCAATATTCCCAAACAAAATGGTACATTTGAAGACAAACTGAGAAAATAACTAATTGTGTTACGCGTGACACAGATTCATCTGGACTTCTTGATCACAACATTGTAATTCATTAATGCAGGTTAATTCCCAGTTTTCCTGGGAAGAACTGACCAGATACACAGACATATTTCTAAGTGCTTTCTCAAACATCCTTCAAAACACTAATGTGTCAGAGAGGGACAAATTAGTTCTGAGGATCCTGCAGTTCAAAATCAAGCCTTTACGAGATGGAAACCTGAATTTCCTACTCTGGAACAAACTTTTAAACCATTATCTTTAGTTCCACGCTTGGAAATAATATACAATATTACAAGTGGATGCTGGAGAGTTGTTATACAGGATTTTTCCTGAGAAATAGCACCTTGAACTATGCAAACAAATGTATTGCCACTGTTCTTCTGTCACCAAAAAAAGCTTGCAAGGAATTACAATTTCACTGCCAGATGCTCTCTGTGCTGAATCCACATGGAGACCAAGTCTCCAAGCTCTTGGGAAGACCTAAGTCCCGTTAAAACTTCAGCTAAGGAGGGGGAAAAATGACTATTTAAGAAACCCCATAGCTGAAAAACTGAATTTAACATTTGTGTATTCCAAGCCAAGCCTCTTATCACACACAGCACCTTGGTGAGTACATGGGGATGAATTATTTATCCAAGATCTCCAGGTACACACAAGTTTTCCCCAACCTTTAGGACAGGTTCTGACAGAGCTGGGAAGATGCAATTGGGTTCAGAAGCCACGGGGAATCGCCTGAAGTGTGTGTCTAGCAAGACAGCTCTGCAAACAGATGGCAAGACCCAGATAGAAAATGCTTTTTAAGTGAAAAGTCAGAAACTCATGGAAAAAAATGTCTTGCTCATAACAAATTCTATAGAGCCTTCAAAAACATCTGAAGTAGTTGTTATACATAAATGGAGGAGATGAGCCAAAGTCAGCTTGACTCAGGGGGAAGTGTCTCCAACACAGTGCTCTGATTCACCAGGAGGTGTGCACTGCCCTGGATTCCAGCAGAAATTGTAACAATAATTAAAAAGCTGTGAGAGCCACTCTATCTCCAGCCAGACTCTGGAGATGTGGGAAGTCCCTTTCTGTGGAAAGTTTACTGACTGATGGAGAGGAGCGCAGCCCTTGCCATCCCTGTATCCCAGAAACTCCCAGGTCAACAACTCAGCCATGGACAGAGAACCTCAGAGAGCCTCTCTGATATCCGCAGCTCTTCTGCAATAATATACTAATACAGAGCATTCCTTTTTTACTCATGTGTGAGGAATTGTGAAGGGACTTTGAATAAGTTAGAGACGGGGCGTCTGAGTTTTTTAGATGATGTGATTAATTTTTCTTATCTTTACATAGGCAGGAAGGGTGAGTTGGGCTCACATCTTCACTGCATGGCTCAGAAGTTCTACAAGAACTCTAATTACAAGACCTTTTAGGGATTTATTGATCAATAAAGCACTGCCAACAAGGATAACAATGTTTTTGACCCAATCCTTAAATACTTTGTCTTATGGATTCATGCTGCAGTGTAAGCTTTCTTAGCCAATCATGTTATGACACAAAAACCTATTGTACTGCATTCTAAACTTCTTCTTTACCTTCATAACTACTTTCATTTTTTCTATATCCTAAACTCTAAAACTCTAAACTTTCCTCTTCTTAACGTGTCTCTTAAAACTGCTTAAAACTACAAATCCACATTTTCACGTCCAGCACCTGAGTTTGAGAGCCTATTCCAAGGTCGCAAATAAAATCCTGTGTTTTATTCTAAGCTTTGGCTTACAGGCTCAAAGTCCTGAGAATTCCCTGCATTTCAGATTCCAACACTCATTATATTCACAATGTGATTCTAATTTAAGGTAAATTTAAGGAGATACCCTAAGTAATACAACCATGCAGCAAATATTCTGGGGGACATTAACACCCAATGGCTGAGCCCTTTCTGGCCAATTCTGTGTTTTGAACAAGCAAAGGGCTTTTGAGGAGATTTCCCCAGCCCCCCAGGGGTCAGGCTGGTGGATGGGGGCAGTGGTGGGTGCTGTGAGCAATGACCCCCAGACCAGCCCCGGATGGAGCCACAATTTTGCTTTGAAAGTGAACAGAGGCACAGCCAGACCCAGCCCATAATGACGTGCTCAAAATCTACACAGAATCTCTGCAAAAAAAATTAAAATATGGTCAAGACCATAGGAATGTTACTGCCTTCATTTTTTTACATTCTTATTTTTAGTAGCCTTATCAAAAAAAACAAACCAAACCCAAGAACCTGCAGTTTTGAATCCATTCATTTTTGTAAAGGTAATTCCCTCTTCAAAATGAAAAACGGAAAAGAAGTAGGTAATGCTTTAATTTGTTATTAGGAGTAATTACTGTCTGGCCTCGAGGGGTTACTTGTACACTGGTTTTAACAAGAAACCCATTTAACATATATTTATCTTTGTAAATTGTCCTGAATGATCAGCAAATACCTAATCATCTGCAAAAAGCTGTTTAAAACACCCTTACCCTGATAACAGGAAATTATAACCTCTGAGACCAAAGATGCTGAAGTGGTGGTTTAAACCATGATAGACATTTGCAAGGAGGCAAGAAATGGGTGTTTTCATATGTTTGCTATGAATCTTTTCCTTTGCTGATGAACACATCAGGACAGACCCGCTGTTCCCCTCTCATGCTTGGAAAGGGCAAGATCCAGCATCTGGTGAGTCCTGAAGTCCTTGAGGAGAGCAAGGTCCATGTGCCAAACCAACCAGGCAAAGCACAAACCACTGGTGTGGATGTTGAGAGAAATCCTCAGACTTTATTGAGGCTCAGGAATGCTCAGGATGAGCAAAAACGTAAAGAAAATTCCAATACCTGAAGAGTGAAGGGACCTGCTCAAGACTTTTTTTTGTACTCCAAGCAATTGCAAATTGTATTTCTTATTTATTGAAGGCCCTGTGACATGGTTGGAAATAAAAACAGACTAAAGCTGGACCTCACAGCTTTGCTTTGACACATGAGAACAGACATGCATGTCACATCATTCCTCTGCTCATGTGAGCAGACAGGGGATGGGAAAACACAACAATTTTCCTCTCTAGGGACTGCATAGCTCAGGGGATTGGTAATAGGACACAAGCATTTCAACCCTAAATCAATTATTCAGAATTGACTCAGGTTGTTAGTAACTGAGTTTGTTTGTCGGGCTGCACAAAATACACAAAAATTAAACAGATAAAATATTTTCACTCTCACAGTGAATGCTGGGTTTGGCTCAGAGCAGAACACAGAGGAGGATGGACACCTTCCCACCTTTTCCTGCTTTCAGTGTCTAATGAAACCAAAATCAAGAACCAAAGGTGGAAATGATCCTTAGAGTTTCCATAGAGCTAAGAATTCTCTCACACTCCGGACAAAACACTCTCACAAGTTTCTTTACAACATCTCTAAAGTTAAACAAGCTCACCCACATTCTGGACTACAAAAACCCTCAGATGAGCAGATTTAGGGGGTAGTTTCAAGAAAATTTTAACAATCTGCTTCCAGGGCTCTTTGTCAGTTAGGAAACAGTGGGGTTTTTTCTGTAGAAAAAGTAAATATCATTTTACACAAGCATACTTTCCCTCTCAAGAGATTCCATAACTCCATAATAATTCATATAAGCTTTATAATGAGCCAATAAATACTCAAGTGCAGGTAGCATTCAAACTTTATCCAACAATAATCACCAGCTCCATGATGCTGAGCTGACCATGGATACAGAACAGGAGGATGAAAGGGGAAAATGTTTGAAGGGAAAAATTCCCATGAGAGTTACCAACAAATACCAGGCATTTCTTTATACATTATTTTTTTTCTCCTTACAGACCCAGAGAATGACCAGGAAGCATAAAGGCATGTGAAAATGTGTAAAACAAACACAGAAAGTTTTCAAAACTTTCAGAAACCTCAGAAAAGCTTATGTTTGATTTGAGGAATGCAGAAAAAAAAAAGAAAATAAAGGAAAAAAAGAAATAAGAGTTCTGGTTTTTTGTGTTATCTCAAGTGTTTCAACCACCCTGATTAATCCACAGGAGTTTGCTCTGTGTGTACATTTCGTAGACAGGAGTTTTCATCCCAATAAAAAATAACAAAAAAAATTTTGTTTGTTCACAAACAAAGAATAACAAACCAAAAAATAACAAAACATCAAAGAAAAAATAAACAAGACCCACCTAATAACAAAAAAAAACCCTCCGAGTGACAATATTTTATGCACGTAAGTGACATAGAACTGAAAATTGAGACCCTGTGAATTTATTCCATGCTCAAGACCCCAGATTTTCCATCAGAAGATGATTATTTAGGAGGTTGGTGTGCAGTGCAGCAGTGTGAAGAGCAGCAGTGCTGTCTGGAGCAGGGCTCAGGGCGTGAGGGAGCAGAGCTGATGTTCTGCCTTGGCATGGGAGAGCAGACACCTGAAATCCAGATCAACCCCTGGGCCCAGAGCCTGCTCCATCACAGAATTGTTAAATTCTGCCCACCAGAATGCAGACAGGAACCTGTTAAATATCTGCATTGCTCACAAAACTGCATGAGGAACCATAAACAATATATATATATATTTAGTTGAACAGATAAAACGGCCTTTTCTGTAAAAAGTCCAGACAGTTTCCAATTTTTTAAACAGAGCCATAGATGCACAGGCACATGCAGACAACGACAGCAGACTTTTTAGATAAAATAGATTTAATACTTGTAAAATCTGTGTCTTGCTTCCCTGTTTTTCAGGGCAGGTCTGCTCAACCAGGGCAATGCCAGGTCTGAATTAGCTCAGCAGCAAAACAGAGAAAATTTAGGGGAAAGTTGGTTTTAGGGGAAAATTGGTGTCTGGGACCCAAAATCAAGTGATGAAACCTGAGTATGGAGTGGCATCACAGGCAGATGGATCCAGGTGAGACCTCCAGGCAGGGATGGAGGTGAAAGATGGGGTGAAAGGTGTTGGGCAGCAGGGACAGTAAGGGAATTATTAACAGGAATTACAAGAACTGGCCAAAGTTTTAACAGCCTTTTCCACCCAACTCAAGCTTTTCCAGAGCCTTTCAAAGTGCTGCTTTAAAGGCTCAGCAGTGGTGCAGGGACCCCCAAAAACCCTTCAGAGATTAACACAGCTGGTGAGTTTGCAGCACACCCAGGTTAACTCTTGTATACCTCAAGAAATCAAAGAGGAGCTTGCAAAAATATGGGAGGGTGATAGAAATAGCAAGAATCTTCATTTTGGAGAGCTGCTAAAATGGCCAATCCTGTAATTTCCATAGTCAGGATTATCTCTGAGGCTGAGCAGGTTCTGAGAAGACTAGAGCTCCAGGAGAGTTTGCCCAACACTCTCAGGCACAGAGTTGGGTTCTTGGGGTGCCTGTGCAGGGCCAGGAGCTGGAATTGGAAGATCCCTGTGGGTGCCTTCCTCATCAGGACATTCCCTGACTCCGATTCCCTGCTGAGGACCAACCTCACCAGCTGCCAGCCACAATTCCATGTCCATCCCAGTTCTGCACCCAGCCCCTAAACCAGCTCCTGCCCAGCTGCAGTCACGTGCGGCAATTATTTCACAGCAGTTCTGGTGAGGCTTGCTTTCACACCACAGGAATGACATTCCAAGCTTTTATTTATTTCTTTATTTGCCAGACCCTTAACGTTCTCCCTCTGCAGCTTTTTGGCACGTGGATTTATGGCACTGTCCAAAAGTCTAATGCTTTTCTTTGAATATACTTGTGGACGTTTCTGATCTCACTTTAATTGGGCATGCTTTAGGCTCACATAAAATATTAACATCTCAGCCAATGAAAGTCAGTGCCCAAAGCTCAGATGGTTCTGAAATTAATATAACCTTGTTTCTTGCTCACTGAAGCCACAAAAGATCAATTCCAGAATACTTTTTTTTTCCCAATATCTGATAGCTCATTTTATCTGGGCAAAACATGCCTGCTTCATGACCTTCTGGACATGCTGTGATGCACATCTATTGTTTGTGGAGTTGAAATAAGGACAGAGTGAAGCTTTTGATGCAAAGATTATGTGGGGAGACTTTGATTATTCCTTCAGCTGACTTATTCTTAGGCACTCACACCTAACGATTTTTCCATCTCAGAAATCAACAAGTCTATTATTATTTTAAAAGTTAAATAATGTTGATATAACTCTTTGTTTATTAGCTTGGTTTCCCTCAGAGCAGGAGCATTTAAACTCCAGCACTGTCTGTGAGTGCAGGAGAGAAGGCTGAGGGAGCTGGGGCTGTTCAGAGACGAGAGGAGCCCCAGCTGAGAGGGGACCCCATCCCTGGCTGTAGGGAGGGACAGAGCAGAGCCCAGGGAGTTCCTGAACCCAGAAATTTCCACCTGGACAGAAGGAAGGACTTCCCTGTGCAGTGACTGAGCCCTGAACTGTTCAGAGATTGTTCGGAGAGGGCGTGGAGCCTCCCTCACTGGGGACATTCCAGAACCATCTGGACACAACCCTGTGCCATCCCACTGCTCTGGGATGGCCCTGCTGGAGCAGGGAGGTGGCACCACAGGATTCACTGAGGTCTCTTCCAGCCTGACCCCTCCTGGGATTCCCACTGCCCCCCCTCCGAATTTAGGAGCAGATTTAGGAACTCCCATTTAGAAACCCACAGCTTCCTAAACACCGACAAGTCCAGGATTAAAATTCAGCA
>NW_005054298.1:1358474-1367378 GCF_000277835.1 Geospiza fortis | reverse complement strand
GCAGAGCTGCAGCAGGAGCTCAGCCAGACCCCTGGGTGATGAGGATTGGCTCCAGCTGGGATGGCTCCAATGCAAGAACCAGGAGTAGCCCATTGCAGTGAGGGATGTCAAGGCTGCACAAAGTTGTGCAATTAGTTTCTGCTTTAATTATACTAAAATTTTGCCTTTCTGCAAGGACAAAAAATTAGTGCATCATTTCTAAAGAGAAATGCCGAGGTGCAACAAACCAGTTTATATTGATATTGGATGGGGTTTGGGGCTACCTGATCCTGTGGGAGGTGTCAGGATGAGTCTTGAAGGCACCTTCCAACCAAAACAATTCTAAGGCTCTGTGATTGGTTTTCACTAAAATCAGCCATGTTTTCCTTAATTTCCAGCAGTATTGGGAGCAAACAGCCACTTGTAGATAATGTTGGTTTTTTTCCCATAATGTGCTCTGATTCAGAGCAGAATCCAACAACTTCCAACACTCCACGAGTCAGAGGTAGTTTTGCCACATGACAAACATCATCAATTCCTAGAGCAAGCACAAATAAAGGCAGAGCTTGAAGAGGTTGGGAATTGTACTTCCCTGGATTTCAGGAGAGGCTGGGAATTTTACTGCCCTGGATTCCAAAATCTTCCAAAGCAAGGATGCACAATGTACTTAAAACCATCTCCATTCCTAACGGTACCACCATGTGGGTCCTCTTTGCTAACTGAGTAACAGAAATTAATTAACCTTTATATTTGCTTGAAATGCATTTCCTTACTTCCCTTCGGTTTTGATAGTTCTAGCTTTCAAAACAGAGACAGCCAAGTTCAGAAAACAAAGTATTCTAAGTAAAATAGCTTTTTTTTTGTTTTGGGTTTTGTTTGGGGCCTTTTGGGGCGTGGGGTAGTGGTAATTTCTTTGTAGGAAACAGGACTTTTCCTAAAAAGAAAGAAGTGGCTAAGGGGGGAAAAAGAGATAATTTTTATCTGTAATAGGAATGAGAACTCAGTAATATTTTTATTGTTATTTTTAATTTCCTCCATCTGAATCCACTCTGGGAATAACATTCAAAACACGAGACCATTAATCATGTAAACTTCTGTTAACTCCTGACACCTCTCTTGTCCTCCCATACCACAAAAACCCCTCAAAATAAACAAGAAATTAAGTTCTGGCCCCTTGAGAGAGACCTCCCAGAGTCCTCTGGAGGTTTTGCCATGGCTATTCATTCCACAGAGAAAGTTCTGGGATGCCTTTCTGATGGCTCCAGCCTGTAACCCTGAGACAGATAAGCTCAGAGCTGGGGAACCGAGTCCAAGTCAGGAATTTATGGGAAAGCATGTGGAGCAGATGGTGGAGGAATGAGAGAGGAAAGGAGACACAGCTGAGAGAGAGTGAGTGTTGAGACTGTGTCAGATGGGAGAAGGAGGGAAATTATGCTGATCTGGAAATGTGCAGTGGAACTCTTCACTATTGGATCAGTAAATAACCAGGGAAAGGCAACATTTTCCCTTCAGGTGTTCCAGGGCTTCCATCTCCACCAGGTGAGAAAAGCTCCACTATTAATAATCCTTTTACTGATCCTGCAACTTTCCCACCAGTGCCTCCAAAATTCACATTTCAGGTTCAGTCCAGTCCTCCCTGGCTGGGACCTTTAACTCAGTTCTCCATCCACTGCTTACCATGGATAGTGAACTCCCACCAGGATGGCTTGCAAGTCAGTTTTCAAAGACATTTTCATTTCTTTTTTGTACAAGAGGAAAAAAAAATAGTAGCCCATCCTGTAAATTAGCTCCAAAATGCACTCGTAATTCTAGTAATTTTTAAGGATGGTTAGTGAAACACTAGCTTCCCTCTCTTCTCAGTATACCTGCTGCTATTCTCCTTTGAATACTTCTGAAATTATTACTACCTGAAATTATTACCTGAAATTATAATAATATTATATTATTATTAATACTTCTGAAATTATTATTGTTATTTGAAGTATTCAAATAATAATAATTATTATTATTATTTGAATACTTCTGAAATTATTTGAATACTTCTGAAATTATTATTGGATATTAGGCAGAGATTTTATTTTCAGCACATGCAGTACAACCTGAACTGAGAATGAATATATATAATCATTGAAAAAGAAGAAATTAATACAAATGAAAGGTTCTGATTACATGACTTTTATAAAGTATGTCTGCTTGTCCATTTAATATTGTCAGCTAATCCTGATTTCACTGGAAGAAATTCCCTTTTTAAACTGGAGACTGCGTAGGAGTCCACAATGTGCAGCTGAAGAGGGGAGGAGAAGCCTTTCCACTTCACCCCCAAACACACAGCCCCCAGCCAAGCCAATTCCCCCCACGGGCAGAAATCCTTGAGCTCCCACCATCAGGGATGCCCCAAAAGCACAGCTCTGATGCCAAGTTCCCTTCTCACACTTTCCACCCCCAGCCTGGTGCCAAGGAGGAGCCAAAGTCTTGCTGCAGGCAATAAAATGTTCCCAAGGGCCAGGGACAGATTTCCACACACCATTCCAGCCTGGCAGAGCCAAAGGGATCCCAGCCCTTGGTGATGCTGCTGTCTGTGCTATTAAACACAGGATCCAAGTGACAGAAGTGTCCCCATTTCCACCCACAGGCTGTCCCACAGCACCAGGGCACAGGAAAACACCAACACCACGACCCTGCAGGCTGAAATCCTGGGGGAAAAGCCAGGCTGGAGAGCTCCTTTGGGAAACTCACGGAGCTTGAGAGCGTCAGAGAAATGTTCTCAGTCTGCAAAGGTGTTTTCTCTCTGACAGCACCCAGGAATTCAGGCTGTGTCCCCACAGGGCTGCTCTGGGCTTTGTGGCTGGGTTTGGGATGGTAAGAGCAGGGCTTGAGGACACAGAGCAGCTTCACCTTTCCAAGAGCCATTTTTGGCACTGAAATTATTGCTTTTAATCTGGTGCTGGTCACCACGAGTATCCTGGGCTTGCCTTAGAGTTCCTTCCAGCCAGGTGAGAACAAGCAGGCTTCCTGCTATCACTACATCTCCAGCCAGAATAAAAGCATAAAAAACACCCCTAAAATTACAAATAAGCACATTCCACCTGTGGCACAGTAGCTGCTAAAGCCCTTTGGTTTCCAGGAATTTCCTTAGAGTTCCTTCCAGCCAGGTGAGAACAAGCAGGCTTCCTGCTATCACTACACCTCCAGCCAGAATAAAAACGTTAAAAAAGACCCCTAAAATTACAAATAAGCACATTCCACCTGTGACACAGTAGCTGCTAAAGCTCCTTGGTTTCCAGGATTGCCTGAATCAGAAGGATTCCAACCCAAAAGAAGTGAGGAGGTCAAGCAGCACAGCTTGATCCCAGTCCGAGGGCTGGTGCTGACCACACATTTACACCCCATGCAGGCAGAGATTCCGGGATGGAAGCTGTCATACACAAAGGCCAGACACCACAGCATCCAGGACACCTGCCAGTTATTCCTCATGATCCAACCAGATTTTCTGGGAATATCAGGGAGTGCACCAGAATTGCAATTGTCATTTACCCTCCAGCCCCAATAAAGTAAAATAGAGTGTTTAAAAGGGACAGATCAGTGACAAACCAAAGAAGCTCATACAAACAGCAGTCTGTTTTTAAATTCAAGTTTTAAACTTCTGAGGTTTCAACTCAGCAACATTAAGCAGAAATTTCCTTTTTCTGGAAGCAACATTCCTCTTGCTTTCTGCCCTGCCTGTGAAGCATTTCAATTTCAGAACCCAAACAAGAAGGAGATTTTTTTATTTTTTTTTAAATAGCAAGATCGGTTTGGAAAAATAAACCACCAAACACACCCCTTAAAAATCATTTATAAATGTTAAAGAAAATTTCCACGGGAATAAAAAATTCACTTGCATTTTGGACAGAGTTTGCTCATGTCTTTTATTTTAGGCAATCCAGTTTGCCATTCCTTATACAATTTTGGTTTTAGCCTGAGCACAGCTGTGTTCTTGCCCAGATGTGGCCACATCTGGGTGGTGTGAGAGGGGGATGAGAAATGGTGGAGGGGTGGGGAAGGACAAGGGAAGTGTTTCTTCTGACTATGAGACAAAATGAAGTTATAAAGTCTTTTCCTTCAGAAAAAGCAGCTCTGACACCGGTAAAAGTATCAATTCAATTTGAAGAGTGAGAGCTACTCTTCAGACATGGACTAAAGACAATAATAGAAGGGAGGATCTTTGCCTTTTTACTCCAAAAGAAAGGTGCTGGAGTCTAGGATCCAGCCACACTGAGGATACAGCACCAAAGATAAGGATTACCCCCTAAAGGGTGATATCAACACAAAAACAAATGGAATAAGAATAATTTGCCATGGAGAAATCAGATTTAAAATAGACACAAGCCTGTGTACTAGAGAGTAAAAGGCTGGAGAAACAGGGAGTAGGTTTGGATCTCTCAGTCTTAAGATGGATTTTAAAAAACTGAGGAAATTGATAAGAACAGGTGGTTGAAATAACTCAAGAAAATTTTTTCATGCATATCTACAGATTTGTGAAATGTTACAAGTATTTCCATTTAGCGATACGACAAGTGGCAATGGCTTTAAACTGCCGGAGGGCAGGGTTAGATTAGAGATTAGAAAAAAATTTGGCTCTGAGGGCGGGGAGGCCCTGGCACAGGGTGCCCAGAGCAGCTGTGGCTGCCCCTGGATCCCTGGCAGTGTCCCAGGCCAGGCTGGACAGGGCTTGGAGCAACCTGGGGTGGTGGAAGGTGTCCCTACCCTTGGCAGGGAGTGGAAGAAGATGGAATTTAAGGTTCCTTCCCACCCAGACTATTCTGGGATTCCCTATTTCCAAGCCATGTTCAATACTGACCCTAAGAAAAGTGTTAGTTTTGTTGCCCCAGACTTCTCTTCTAACTTACTTCCATAAGCTGCTATTTTCTCATAATCTCATATTTTAGTTTAAAATCAGTGTTGCTGGGGAAGGGTCATCAACTTATCTATTTCCAAGCTACAGCATCCATCTATAGGGACCCGTATAAATAATTAAAAGTTGCAATAGCCATAATGGCTTTTTAAGAGCACAAATGAAGACACATTCAGAGTCTTTAAGATTGTGCCCTCTGCATAAGAACAGAGTACCCAGTTTTAAGGATTGGACTGTTTCAGTTCTACCGGAATGCTCTTAAAGGAAAATGATAAAAAGAGCGTAAGGGATTTCAAGGAGGACAGTGAGCTTGTGAGGCAAACCATTTCAGACTCTACAGATGGATGGTTGGAGGATAAAGCGGAAAAGAAACCAGAAAATGAAATAAAAATCACTCTCCCATCTTCCCTACTATTTACACAAATGAGTAACAACATTACCCTAAATTTCTTGCATATCTGGTCATCTGATCTTCTCAGAAGACAAAGAGGGCAAATATTTCTATTTGCGTGATGAACTTAGAAGTGTGCTGCTAAACTACCCTGCTGTTTTTGTTATTATTTTGATCAGTTTATAACACAACTACTCCTGAAGTTATATATTTGTTTTGTCATTTTTTTACAGGCCAATTCCTTAAACTGGAAGTGAAATCATTGGTATGAGTGGTGCGTTTCCTAATGATGTCATTGGTTGTAAAGGATGAACAAGCCAAGTGAGCCAAAAGTCAGACAGACATTTCTGAAGCCATTTCTTTCAAAAGCAGCACAGATCACATACCTTACCCTTCACAAACCAGGAGATTTTAATAATTTATTTCCCTGAGGAGTTTTATGACCCCAGGGATAACAAATTTAGCTGTCTAATTATTAAAGTGCTTAAGTCTAGGAATAGATGATTTTTCTAATATTCCAATCGTTATCCTCATCAACACATCAGGGCTGAGATTTAACACACTCAGTGTGGCAAAACCCTGCTTAAAAGCACTGGCTGAAGCTGCTGAAGCTCTTCAGAGCAGTCATAACACAGTACAGTAACAGCAATAATCATACTCTTATTTTAATTGTATCCATCTGAGTTACAGTCCAACACAGAACAGTCCACATTAGCAGTGCTGAGCTGCTTTGAGCTATTAATGTCATGTTCCACCGTGGGGTTTTTCAGGGGCTTGTAACTTTTCTTCTAAACGCACCAGATTGTTAAAATTCATTGCTACATGTTTATCTACAAGTAAATAATAAAGGGACTGAGAGTTTTTAAAAAACAATTTTTGCCATTAGCGAGATAGTCTGGTTGATGTTTAACAGATCCTGTTCTAATCCTTCCTGTGTCAGAAATTACAGCTAATGTTAAATAAGGAAGCAGAGAGTTTCACAAGCTCCCGAGTACCCTGCCTTTAACAGTCCCCACATGTCTCAGCAAGATGAGTAATTGTCCATCAGCCTATGGTTCATTAGGGATCAGAAATCAATTGAGTGGGAGGGCTCAGCATAGCAGGTTATACAAACCTTGGCTGTGCTGGATTCCTGATGAATAGAGTAGTTGGGAAAGGGAAACTTTAATCTGATGGCTCCAAGGTAGTTAGGCTACTGACAGCCATGCAGTGCAAGGCTAATTGGGCTGGCAAGGAACAGAGGTAGAGGACAGGGTCCAAGCAGAGAATCAAATGCTCCTTTGGAGCTCCAGGGCCAGCAGAAAGCTTGTCTGGGAGGATGACCTACTGTATAAATGAAAGGCTCACAAAAATTAACCAAGTAGAGAAATGCTCCTTAGACGAAAAACATGTTTTATGGCTGCGGTTAAAAGTGTGCTGCTGCAAATAGCATCTCTGTGTGTCACAGGCCAGTTTCAGCCTGGATTTTATCACCTATTAAAATTAAAATCATTTTGGCTGAAACCTCTCTCTCCACGGACACTGTTTCCTCTCACTTTCTCCCTCCACATCTCTGCTGTTTTGGGAAGGTAACGCATTATCAAACCGATACGATTTCTTCCCTTTTCTAGGATTCACAGCTCCTTCCCATTACCTCCTTAAAAGCAGGATTTTACTGTAGTCACCCAGACACAGGGAATATGAGAAAAGTTCAGCATCCATTTCCCTTCTCCATTCTGTACAAAATGAATTATGGAACAGGCAAGTATTATAACAAGACAACGATTAAGAAAGATATTTGGGGAGAGCAGTGATCTCCAGCAACAGATGAGCTCTCTTCCTGGTGCCGAAAATACTTGATTTAGACTCCTTCAGCAGAATGAATAGGGCGAGCTAAAGTGTCTACATCTGCTCAAGGCTGCATGGCTTTAATCACTGCTGGCCTTAGTGGTCTGCATATGCTTGCAGAAATTCTTACAAGGAGATGAATAAATACATGAAAGCGTTTGCCCGCATGACGGCACAAGGCAGAGGTTCTGAATAATGATGGGTGAACCTCAGAGGAGATCATAGGTTCCATTTAGCTGAGTGCTGCCACATTAGGGTAAGAGCCCTAACTGCATCAACCACTTAAGCCTGCACAAGTGGGCTGCAAACTGCTGCAGGAGCCGCAGCTCTGCCACTCTTGCCTGAGTTTGGGTGAGAATAATGGGGCAGCAACTTTTGTCCTGCTGCCACAAGGCCAGCAGCAGCAGGGTTTTAGGAACTACCTCCAAGCAAAACAAAAACACCAAAAAAAATATCCTTAGGGAGAGTGGAAGAAACTCATGAAAGTTGTTGTATGGTATTTACAAGTTCAGGTATTTCCAGTGCAACTCTTCCTGTGGGCTTGAGGAGAGCTTTGGGGAACGTGGTTCCCATCACAGTGGAGCAAGGAGCCTGTTCTCTTCCTGCAGTCACTATAAAATACTGATTTCCTGCCGTGGACTATGGGGAAGGGGCAAGCACAGCCATATGAGGATACTGAGGCCCTGGCACAGGGTGCCCAGAGCAGCTGGGGCTGCCCTTGGATCCCTGGAAGTGTCCAAGGCCAGGTTGGACAGGGCTTGGAGCAACCTGGGATAGCAGAAGGTGTCCCTGCCCTTGGCAGGGAGTGAAATGAGATGATCTTCAAGGTCCCCTCCAACCCAAACCATTCTGTGATAAAACTCATGGAAGTCTACCAGGACTTTTTCCAATGAAGATAAAGATCTTCTAAAGTTGCTTTTGTGGAGCTCCCAGATGAGCTCAAGAGCAGTGATTTGTAACTCCTTCTAAAAGAAATTTAATGAGTGGGATTTACCACTCTGAGGTTGCAAGTACCCCGCTTCCATATGGGACACAGCCAGGAGCTCGTTGATGATTTCTCCACTTCTTTGAACTCATACTCCAAGCATGCAGCATCTCCTCTGCACATACTTCACTTTCTATGAAAAATATTATGTGATTTACTCCTATGAAAGGTCCTACTACATCCTAATTTGCAGAACTAAGTGCAGAGCTTGCATCCAAGAGTGCTGGAATGTTTACAAGGCCTCACTATGATTTCAGCAAGCTCTGGATCTGGCTTTATATGGGCTGGATCTTTATTACCCAAGCACATGCAAGAGTAGGTAGATTTTTAAAACCTCGTGTAGACAGCTGTGATGACAAAAAATGAGTCACATACAGTGTCCTGTAAGTAATTACTCAGATTTTCCTTTTCTCATTCTTAAGAAAAAGATATAAATTTTAGAGCACTAGAAGTAGTACCATTAATTTAGTTTTGTCGTCCATAAGGAAGAATTTTCTGGTTTCTGTAAGTTTTCTTTGAAGTGACTCTTGGTAAAGACATGAATACAAGAGGCTGGAATGCTCACTTCAGTACAGTCCAAATCTAGAGCTAGACAAAGACATTCCTGGTATTTAACTTTCTTTTTTTTTTTTAAGTTGTTGTTTTGAAACTTCCGTTTTTATGTGAAGCTTCATGACATCCTGAGTCAAAGCAATAAATGCAGCACATTTTCTGGGTCACAACACTCCCATCCCCTTGAAGAAATCATGCCAAAGAGCTGTGTCTGTATTCACTCAAAATAATACTTCCTCTAAAAATGCATGACATCTTATATGATTTACATCATGT
>NW_005054298.1:1279594-1358415 GCF_000277835.1 Geospiza fortis | reverse complement strand
CCAGATTATTATTTTATATAAAATATAAATAGAGTATATTGCTGAACTGGTGGGTTATTTAACACATGTATTTCCACATGGGTCTAGAAAGAGGGGTGGGGACCAACGTGTAACGAGCTCCTGCTTCCTGTGTAAAAACCAATGTATTCTACTGCTTCCCAGAGCTAACTGGGCTATTTACAGATGAGAATTAAATGCTTTTCTAGCTTTGTTCTGTGGTTTTTATTTGGAATGTGTGTATGTGTGCCCTGAGTACCCAAGTGCTTCATTTCAAGCACAGTGGCAATTGTAAAAGTAATGGTTAAAGAGAATTTTTTGGTCATCTACTGCAGCACTCTTTGGATGAAATGCAGGATAGGGAAAATGTTTGCTTAAGTAAAAGAATAGTGAGCAACCAGATCACAGCAGGCATCCTCAAAATAACTTAATTTGAACAAATTGCTATTATTTCACTTCATGTGCAAAGCCATTTAAAACATATACAAATATTTCTTCCAAATGATAAAATGCATTTAGTTAATATCAGACTTTAAACCAGAAGTTTTGGAGTCACTAAATCACAGGTGGCAAATAGGTGGTGTCGCAATGATCAAGTGCACTCTGAAGGTAAAATGGGGATAGGAATTAATAGAAAAGAAATAGAGGCACAGACATTACAGAGAGAAGGTTTAGATGAGATCTTGGGAAGAAATTGTTCCCTGTGAGGGTGGGCAGGCCCTGGAAAAGTGTTCCTAATGAAGCTGGGGCTGCCCCTGGATCCCTGGATGTGTCCAAGGCCAGGTTGGACAGGGTTTGGAGCATCCTGGGGTAATGGAAGATCCCTAACCCCCCCTGCCAGGGAGTGGAACATGATTTTTCAAGTTCCTTCCAACCCAAACCATCGTGGAATTCTATGATAACTCATTACTTTTCTTTTTAAATCTGCTGTGTTCCCATGTCTTGGATATTGAACTCTCATTTTCCTCATCACCCTCGCCTGGAAAAATGCACGACACACACCAACATGGAATAAAGAGAAATCAGGATAATCAGAGATCGTCACTTCTCAAAAAGAAAGGATCCAAATAGGTGGGCACTGGAAACATTTGAGGAAAGTTGCACAAAGTTGCACCAAAAGAGAGATCAAAAACCCAACTCTATAGTGTCTAATAAAACAAGGAGTCAGCAGCACTCAGACAAGAGGTACCAAGCTGCAACCTACCAAAACCAAGGGTTTCAGACACACATTGCACACTGAGCTGTGGAACTCACTGGGAAGGTGAGAGTTTTAAATGGGATTAGTTACCAGAGTGTCTGTGCAATAAACAACAGCAGTGGAGTGGACAGAACACAATGATGTGGCCACAGCTGTGTCACCTCGCCTTGTGTCACCTCTGACTCCCTGCCAGCATCAGCAGGGTGTGCCAGGGGAGCCTCTCTGTTCCCGGCCTGTTCTTACTTTTCTCCTTGACAACTGCTGGAGACAAGCTATTGAACAACTTTGGGCTTTGTGGAGTCACACCTCGCACAGGAATGAAGCAATACACTCACTCCTACCTGTCATATACTGACAAAACTGACACATTCTCCTGGATTTCTTGAAAAAAAGATATTTAGAAATGCTGTGGGGGAAAGAGCCATTTCTGACCCAAAAAAATCCCACTAGTTTTTGTACAACATATGCTTCCATGGATCTTCAGTGAAACAGGACATGAACTATAACAGATTATCATCCACAGATTAGGTAGAGGATGCTAATTAATCTTTGGAAATTAACAAAGGCTGTTTCAATGCTTTTCTGGGCCCTTTTGTTGCAATCAACTGTAATTCACCACAGGAATTATCCACAGAGAGGAAACAGGGGCAATCCAGTCCCTGATCACTCAAAACAGCGATTGGGTGATTTCTCCAAGATATTCTTCAGAAAAACAAAACTTATTGGGATCAATCCAGAGGTAATTCGGTGAAATTTAATGGCCTGTGGTATACAGGAGGTCAGACTGGATGATCTAATCATTCCCTTTGGCTTTAAACTTTATGAATCATGCTCGAGGTGGAACTGGTAATGGGAGTCATCTAATGGGAGTGGACATTGAAGCAACAGCCCTGGTGCTTAGGGGAGCAGAGAAAGCTCACAACATTTGGCTTGAGGAAGATGAAACCAATTAAAAAAGCTTCCCATAAGAGGAAAAAACTGCCAAAATGGATTAAAGGGAGAGGTGTAGGCCATGGTGTTTGGCATGAAAAAGCTGGGGCCTGAGTTAGCCTAAGCAGGGAGAGAAATGAGCATGGCCAAAGTCATGCCTGACCTCAAGTCTTTGGGGCAAAGCAATTTTTCCTGCTCTGAGCATCCCTTTACCCCCTTCACCCCTGAATGAACCCGCTGGTTCTGGCAGCCACAGTCCCTTTGCTGGGGGATTTGGGGATTTGCCGCGTGGAAGTTGGAGTTCCCAGTTCTCCCTCCCATGTCACTGTGCTTCCTCCCCATCACCTCTGCCTTTGGAAAAGTAATGGCATGAAGAACTTTCTTTTTTTAGTGCTCTGGGCCCTTCCATGCCACTCACAGCCTTTTTTCCTCCTCATAAAAGATGTCCAAAGCACCATCTGGGTTCGTTATTTTCCGAGCCTGAGAGTTGTAGACTCCCAATTGATCTGAAGGTATTCCAGTCACACAATGAAAAGGAACATTACCTTAAACAAACAAACAAAAAATAATAACAGCACTGGCTTCCTAAAGCAACCACCCATGACACAGCAAAAACTGCAGTTTGGGCTTGAAGGGGGAAGAAAACTTGGAGCTATTTAATAAAAACTTGGAGCTATTAAATAAAATAGCTCCAAGTTTTTATTATATCAAATAACTTGCAGCTCGTGGGGAGCTTTGTGTTTGCTGAGAATTAACTTGAGAACAACACCAGCCCAATTTGCTGCTCTGCATTTTTTAAGTTTTTCCCTCTAAGAAGTGTACATTATTTATAGAAATTGCCTGATTTACATGTGGCTCCTCCAGAGCCGCCGGACGGCGCATTCAGAGCTGCAGCATCTCAGCTTATCTCCTGGAAATATCTGTTTGAATAGCAAAATGAATATCCCTCTGATCAAATATACAAGTCCCTCTGCATGAAAATCAATCCTCTGCACAAGACAGATTTTGAAGATTTAAGTGGGGTCTAAGTACTGCTTAGTCCTTGTGCATGCACAAGAGTGAATACCACCCACAGGGAAAAATATGCCATGGAAAAATTAATAAATAACTTCCAATAACAAAGACATTTGAAAATGTCATGATCTTCTTCACATATTTCATACACAGAAAATGTAGTATAAATTCAAGGAAAACATTAATAATTACAAGTTATTTGCTCAGGCCTAACGAGCAGCAGCAGCCTAAAAAGTACTGGCAGATGTCTAGGCAAAATAAAGATAAACACAGTTGGGTTCAAACCACTTTTTAAAATTCTAGAGTGAGATTTGCAGGCTTTTTGGATCCTGTGACTTTATGCTGTTTGTTTACGAGTTTAAAAATTTTAAAAGAGGAAAACGAAATTGTTTGCTCTGCGAACATGAGCCTTACATCTTTCTTTGCAGTTCGCCTGTTTATCCAGATCAAAATATAATGTTCGAGACATTTTCCTTCTGTTGAACATACCACTGTCAGAAGAACTTTACCCACAGTTTATAGTTATTGTATGGAAAGTGTGCTTTGTAGCAGAGATAAAAAGTTAGACTGCTTTTATTGATAGAGTGGCTGTGAAACAATTTTTTTTTATTATAAAAAAATATTAAATATCTGCAAGGCTCCAATCTCCAGAACCAATTGTTGATTGCTTGTAGTGTAGGAGATGGTTGAGCTATGAAGATGTGGTTCATGAATTGGGAGGGTGTGACTAAATATGAGTGGTTTTATTTAACAGATCATTATACTATGCCTTTTTTTTTAAATGTACTAACCAGAAAAGTTCATAACCAACTCAGCTTCTGACATTCAGACATTTATATCATTGCAGAAGGAAAATATCATATATCAAAACAACAAAACACTGCTATCACTTACTAAATCCACATTGTTATCTAAGGAATACTACAAAGAAATACTTTTCCTTCTCTCCATTTTAACAGAAGCCTTATAAAGCTGCAAGTTTTGGATTTTGAATTTTCTGATTTCACACCTTTTTTTTTTTTCTTTGAACATGGACTATTTTCCAGCTAATTCTTGGAAAGTCAGCATGCTGAATGCACTTCACATCCCATCTTTTATTTCCAATGCAACTCTCCAAAGGGAAATTTTCTTTATTTTAGATTAATAGAATCACTTATATTTTTTTTTAACTGCAGTTTTTAAGGAAAGGTTTGTCATAATCAAATTGGAAACACTGTCCAGAAAGTAGCAGGGCGTGACACCACATAGCAATGACACATCAGGGTGATGATGAATATTATAACCTATAAAGTATCACATTTTGTTTGTTGCAAACAGAAACTTGCCAAAGACAGCGTGTTCTAGCTAGAGCTGTGAAGAAAAAAAAATCACTAATATTTGTTTCCAAAGATCTGCATGAAGCCATGGTAATTTTTATGAATATTTGCAAATGAAAACCAGATTAAAGTTTCAAAAATCTAATTTTTCTGGTTTTGGTACAATGATACATTAAATGTTCTCCAAACAGATCTGAAATTCAACGAGGTTTGAGAAATACTTTCCCCCCCCCAGCAAGTCACCTTTAGATTGAAAATAATTTTCTTAGATTATTTGCCTTTCTTTTCTTTTAATCCCTTCTGAAGAAAGAAATACTTCCCGTTTTCATTCAGAATAAAAATAACAGCGAGGCAAATTGCATTCCAAATGTTTAACTTTTCATGAAACAGGTGGAAAGTTATTACATGCTGGTGAGATTTTTTTTAAATAGGATCTTTATTCCTCGCTTAAGGGGGGCAGAGAGAGAGAGAAAGAAGAGATGAATGGCAGTGACATCTGAAAATATACAACTCCTTTATATTAAGAGAGTTTGGTCATATAAACCTTCTGTCTTGTTGCTCTGAGACCCTTTAATAATGTTTGATACCACTAAAGTTTATTGGTTTTATTCATGAAAGAAAAGAAAAATAAGAATTTTAAATAATAGGCTGATCATAAACCTGAGCTCAATGAGTGATGAAGGAGTATTTTCCTCTGGGGAATTACAGTAGTTGGAAGGGTTTGTTTGAATGTAACCTCAAGTTAAAAAAAAAAAAAAGGGAAAGAAAAAAAGGATTAATGTTTCAGCAGGTTGAAGGGGAAAATTATTTTCTACATTAGTCTTGCTATGAGCCATCCTGAGCATTAGGTGCTACTGTAATAAGTCAAACTACTATAAGTGAAATAATGTTCTTACATGTAGTTTCAGGCTATTTTATAGCAAAATACAGTGGTCTTTTTAATTAGAAGATGCGTAAGAAAAAAACAAAGTTCTCGATCCTGGAGTCAAGACCTGATTTACGCTTTGCTTCCGTGGAACAGATTCCATTTTGTTTTCTTTTAAACTTCAGTCAGGGAAATTATTCTCAATTATTTCTATTAAACAGGTTCTAAATGTTTGAAAGGCAAAAAAATCTCACGTGCAATACGAGAACAAACTATTTTGTCTCATTTTTTCGTGTGTAACTTTTAAAAGGCCTCCAAATTAGGATACTGCTTCATTAAGCTTTTGACATTTGTCCAGTTAAAACTATTGACTCATACTTTCGTTTCTTCCCCCTCAAATTACTACAGTGCCACAGCTGATCTAACTATATTTTCCATTTCTTATAAATAGCCACAAGAAAAGTATTAATTATCCTTGTACGATTTAATGCACCAACTGCCTTAACCTTTCAGGTTTCCTTAAACACCAGCATAACAAGGCATATCCATGGCAGCAAATGTGATTTATGACAGGAATCTTTAATTTCTGTTTTTAAATATGTTACCCACCGATCTGCATACATTTAAATTCGCCTGCAACACTTTTCTCTGTCTTGAGGCTGCTGTTTAATATTCAAGGATGATTTTTGTCCACATACATTTTGGTCTATGTCACCTCAGATTAAATTATTACTGTTTGCAGCCTTTTTGGAGCAGGCCTCAGGCCCTTATTTACAAGAATCAATGAAACAGTAATGAAAATCCATTTTTCATACTATCAGCTCTGGCCTGCTTTTATTTAGTTAGCTGTGTCTAAGCAAGCAATTCATTTTGTGCAAATGTCACGTTGATAAAACAGGACGAGCCACCAAAGGGTTAATCATAAAATAAAGCCTCTGCTTTTGCCAGCACCCCCCCACAGCAAAGCACATCTGTAATGGCAAAATTAAAAAAATATTTTCTTAATGCATGCAAAGTAATGTATATTGACACATAAGCAAGCCTTTTCATGATGAATATTGAAATATATATGCAAAGCACAGGAAATGTGTAACATGTTATAGATCTTTCAGTGTACATTTAGAGGAAATGAGCCATTTATATTCCACAATTTAGTGAATACCTACTGTTTATTGGTACAGAGCACATAGGAGTATATTTGTCTTAGTAATTTATTTAGGTAAATATATTTATTCTTCTAGGGGTTCTTGTGCTTTTTCTGGTTCTATAGTACTAGACATAAATATTTAACAATGCATTGTCTCAAATGTTATTCATGTAATTTATCAGGGGAAACAGTGGAGCTGGAATAACTTTCAAGGCTGCACCTTCACTTAAACCTGAGATTGATTTAAAATGTGGGAAACCGAGATGTTTCTCCACGTACAGTGAGGACAGGGATGCTTTCCCTGGAGGAGTAGGGAGGGAGTCACAGAGCTCAGGGAGGGGAAATGGCAGATGGGCCACTCCTCTCTCCTGGGCTGTCTTCTCTAACCTCCCCACAGGAAAAATGGGAGTGAATGAGGTTGGTTTTTTTTCCAAAACAATTACTCTTGCTCTGTATCACCTCATTTTCCTGCCTCTGAGGTCCCTCTCACGCTCCCTCAGCTGGGAAGGCACCTTCTGGCTCCATCAGACCCCTCCCAAGGTCTCCTCAGTCCCTGCCTGTGTCCATGGGACACTCCAGGAACCTCAGGTGGGAGGGGTTGCTCACAGCAAAGGGAATTTTTTCCCTCTGTCAACTCATTCCTGAGTATTGTGCTTGCTGGGAATGTCCCAACAAAGGCAGGAATGATGAATCTGACTCCATGTTCTCAGAAGGCTAATTTCTTACTTTATGATACCATATTATATTAAAGAATAATATACTATACTAAAGAATACAGAAAGGATACTTACAGAATGCTAAAAAGCTAATAATGAAAACTTGTGACTCTTTCCAGAGTGCCGACACAGCTTGGCCCTGATTGGCCAATGAGAGAAAACAATTCACATGAAACCAATGAAACAATCACCTGTGGGCAAACAATCTCCAAACACATTCCACATGAGCACAACACAGGAGAAGCAAATGCGATGAGAATTGTTTCCCTTTTCTCTGAGGTTTCTCAGCTTCCCAGGAGAAAAATCCTGGGAGAAGGGATTTTTCCAGAGAATGTGAATGCCACATCTGAGGGCTGCAGCCAGCCAGCTCCTGGGCATTCCAGGGCAGATTTTCCCTCCGTTATTCATGGGTGCCTGAGCACAGAGTTTGTGAGTGGCCAGTTAGTGCCTGCTGACATCCTCTGCCCCAGCATGGGATCCTGAGCTCCTCATGAGCACCCTCACCCCCCTGAGAGCACTTTGGTGCTGACATGGAGGCCATGAGGACATTAACTGATCATCTCCTCTCCTGGCTCTGCTTTCTCCCTGTCTACAGCTCCCACCCTGCCAACCTGAGCGGGTTTGTAGCCGCTTCTTCCTCACCTCCCATTCAGGCTGGCACTGCTACAGCCTTTTTGGCCCATAAATTCAGAATATTTCCTTTCAGACTAGACATCAAGTGCTGAAGCACTTGTCAGTATCTCTTTTTTTGTGATCACTGCCGATGCAACGCACACACAGTTTGTTCTGGATTTATTTACTCATAGAATTACGGAATTATTTGAGTTGAAAGGGACCTTAAACTCATCTCATTCCACTCCCTACCACGGACATCTTCCACTAAACCAGGTTGCTTCCAACCTGTGTTTCTTCCTTCTTCTGCCTCTCTTTGTCCCGCCCATTTGACTTCACATCCCCACCAAGGAAATGATTTGCACCTGAAGGATGGGAGAAGGTCCCACATTGTCCTGCTGGCAGAGTGGCACTGAACAAGTGTTAACTAGGAGGAGCAAGTGGGAGAGAAAAGAGTGCTGAGAGATTTGCAAGGGGAAAAATAAAGGTTCTTAAGAAATAATTATTCATGGCATAATCTTGAAAATGCAATGCTTATCACTAGACAGGCAACTGGCCTATCGTTCTCAAACTAGAAATTAAAATAAAAAAATACCCAGCAACTCAAGATTCATGGAGAGGAGAGGGAAAAAAAAAAAAAAAGAAAAACCAAGCCTCAGGTTTCTAACAAAAATACTTCAGACACTGAATAATGTAAGTTTGGGGTACTTTTAAATTTTGACACAATCTCCCCAGAGATTTAAAATGGTAAGGAAGTGTAGGGCAGCTCTACAAGGAAAAACTCAGGGAAAACAGAACTTTTTTCCCAAATCACAGTGCAACTATATAGAGAGAAACTGAGTACCACTTAGGTTAAGTGTGGAGGCTGGATCTTGGTACTGGCACAGAAAACATGGATACTCTGGGTTACTTTAGAATTGGGCTCGGGCCAGGAAAAAAAGGCACAAGAACACAGATAAAAACTGCACTTAATTTGGACTAACACTCCTCTGTAGGATCCCAATATATCAGACAAAAAATAATTATATAATCACTATCAATGGACAGATACCCAAGGGGGTTTCTGTCCTTCAAGGAAGAGGAAGAGATGTGAAGAAAAGCAAGAATTTTCTTTTTTGAAGGACAGTTGTGTACTTTGTCTTCCTCATACTTTACAAAGGATAGCTAGAGCTTCATATACATTAATATTTGCAGCAGAAATACTTCAATATATACACCCATATGTAAGGTGAACATGATCATAAGTTCTCAAAAGTACTGTGGGAATTCAGAACAGGACCCAAATCTATAAATTAGAGAGGAATTGCAACCTGCAAGTTGTGAAAAACTTTCTACACCCATGTGTCTGTGGGCATCCCAACAGCAGGACACCAATCCTGCTCCATAAAAAAATCCAGAGTTCATCCAAAGCAACTCTCTGCCCTTCCAGACAAAAGATCCAAAGAACATGTACTATTCCTGAATACTGTGACCATGAAAAACACTGTTTACTTGGTTGGTTGGGGTTATAATGCCATATAGTCTTTATTTTCACATGCTAAAACTCATTTCTACATCCCCATCTCTCTCTGTCTTTCCTGGAAGTGCATGCTGAAAGAGGAAAATAATTGCAGCCTTCTCCCAATAAAGTATAAGAAAACTAGGTGAAAGTCCTGAAATTTTCATTATAGCACAGGCTATAAACTTGAACTTCATAAAAAAAAAAGATATATGAAGTCACTAATAATATAAAAAAAAGTTGTCACAAGATCAATATCATATTACAGAGGTGGTTTTGCTTGTTTTTACCAGATCAACATTATTTTTTGGATATCACATGCTTGGTACATTGATCAAAATGTACACATTCCAATCTTATCCAGCACTTTCATTTCCTCTTGCTTTCTTTCTGGTTAGACATCTATTTTGTTTTTTGTGTTGTGCCATGTGCCTTGCTTGGCACTGACAAATTAATTTCCATTCTTTACATTTCCAGATTTCCAGCTGTGTAAATTTGACACCACAACTGCGAAGAACACACCCGTTTTACTTTGTTTTTCATTTTTTGCCCTTTTGCACTTTTTTAGATGGCAGACAAATCCTCCACTATGATACTGGATGCTTTCAGTTAATAATAACCATCACCTCCTTGGATGATTACAAGGAATAAATGACAGCATTACAGCAAACGTGTTCAGCATTTATCACAGTACACGACAGAACACGACCCTTGGAGCACAAATGGGCCCGTTACACTTCTGCTATTGTGGCTATTTCCAGAGAAAGACTCTTCTTGGCTCTACCAGAGCATATTAAGGCACTATCTGGCCAAAATTATTGACTGCCTGATGGGTCAGGCAGTCCTGGAACGGCCTGGATGCCGTTTGCAGAGCTGCTGACCTATTTATTTACTCTGCTCCGACTCAGCCTCTCTCAGAAGGAACCCTTAGGGCTTACAGTGCCAACAGCCCCGTGCTGTTTGTTTTTCTGTTCAGCCCACTACTTATTCAACAGAAGATCAAGAGGGGACTCTTAATTCGCATCAAGCTTTGTCACATAGCATAAAAAAAAAAAAATAAAAAGGGAATTTGAGCAGTGTTGTGGGGCTCAGTGTGCCCACTGGAAAATGTGGTTCCTACTCATCACGGGAGTGCCCACAATGCCATCCCAGCCATTACATTTCCTTCCTTCAGACCCAAATCACTCCATTCCAATGCTGTCAATGCAAAAAGCAGAAAAAAGTATTAGAAGGTGTGGTGGTGTTCACAGGGGTCCCAGGATGAGGGAAGAGACGAGGATCTGACTCCATGTTTCAGAAGGTTTGATTTATTATTTTATGATTTTATTATATATATTATATTAAAACTATACTAAAAGAATAGAATAAAGGATTTCATCAGAAGGCTAGCTAAGGACAGGAAAGGAAAGAATTAATAACAAAGATTTTTGTCTCGGACAGAGTCTGAGCCAGCTGACTGCGATTGGCCATTAATTAGAAACAACCACGTGAGACCAATCACAGATCCACCTGTTGCATTCCACAGCAGCAGATAACCATTGGTTACATTTTGTTCCTGAGGCCTCTCAGCTTCTCAGGAGGAAAAATCCTAAGGAAAGGATTTTTCATAAAATGTGTCTGTGACAAGAAGGTTCTTTCTGCAGCATTAAAGAGCTGGAGATGAGTAGAAAGTGCACCAGCTAACAGTTACCTTTAGCTGAATAAAGTTGTTGTGTTTAGGTATTTCTAATAGCATGGAAGGAACAGAAGAAAATGGGAAGGATGAGAAGATTTCTCATCTCATCCTGCAATCTTGAGGTCTGAAAATAAAAAGCCCTCTACCCCAAGCTAGACACAATTTCTTGAACACAAAATCTGAGAACAGAATTAGATGGGTTGAATACTCCATTTAATTCAGACAGCTTCAAAAGACAATATTCCGTATAACTTCAAATCTATTTCTTTTCAAAAATATAATTTAACAGCAAACTACACACCAGTAAGCACCTTCAGACTGAATATTTCTAGTTTTTAACAAACACATTTCTACTGCATAAATCCATGATGAACACGGAGCAAGCTGGCATCATAGTTTGGGTTTGTTTGCTATTATTTATTTTCATAAGTATATGTTCAGTTTGGAGTTTGATCACTACCTCTTCTCTGTAGATCCTTAAGAATGAGATTAGAATTAAAGTTTCTTCACTTCCAACCTATGTTGATACTTTATCCTCCTCATATTTTACAAATGGTGGCAAGAGCTTCATCTACATTAACATTTGCAGGAGAAATATTTTAAAATACACACCCAACTATGTACTGGGAAGAGCCTGTCAAACCAGGGGAGTGAAACCCTTGCTATGAGCACAAGTGCCACCTCCCTGCTGTGAACCGGGAACCAAAAGAGGTCAAACAACCCATTATGGTAAAACAAAATATTCCTGAGAACAAATTTCCAAATAACAAACATGCAACAAAACAAAAAAACAAAAAAAAAAAAGGAACTAAAACTGGCATAACACAAATATGCAATGAAAGCAAACTGCGTGCCAGTCCTGCAATTCAGAAAGAGTCTCTGAAGAGTGTTAATACTGAAATTCTTTAAAATTTCTGAATGTTAAGAGAAAGAAATGAATGAGCTGGTAGGGATAACTATTGCCAGTGAATTTGCAAGTGGAATCTCAGTGTCCCTGCAGACAAAAGGATCACCACCAACACCAGCCCAAGGAAAAGGAAAGCTACAGGAGTTTTGGACTGCACCTGTATCAGTTGCTGATCAGAGTGAAGTTGTGCTGTTGCAAATAAAACCAATAGAATTTCATTTACCCTTCAGTGCAATACCCGCTTTTTGGGATTCCTTACAATAGTCAGAATGCCTTGTGTCCTCATTTCTTCCTGGCCAGCCCCAAAATTATACCTTCTGCAGCTACTTTCCTTCAACCTTTATTCCTTATTTTTTTTTTCCTGGTTTATTTAATCTATTCTGAGATTTACCAAACTTTATTCACTTTTTCTGCCCAAACAGCCAAACATGCCACACGACTGAGATAAAACTCAGCGTAAAGCCTGTGCATCGTTATTATATTTCATTAATTACCCCCCTCTTTTTGTTGCTTTTTTTCTCTCTTTATCCAGGTGGAAAAAGGAAAACTAAAGTGTCTCAGACACCAGGGTTTTGAATCCACAGTCCCATGGACAACAGAGAAAGGAGAAGTCCAGACCTTTCAAGCACTTAAATGTCCTTTGATGCTTCCTAATTCTACTGATCTAGTGTTGTTCTATAAACTTGCTCAGAAGTTCAAAGCTTCTTCAAGTCTTCCCTCTTAAAAGACCTTTCTGAGCATTGAAAGGAAACAATATCCTGTCTTTTATGTCACCAGCAGCAAATTGTGGATGTCAAACACGAAAAGCGTTGTTAAAAATCATTATGATTACTAAAAGACAAATAAACAAAAATCCACTGCCACTAAAGAAAAATGCCATTTGGAAGTTGAAAAAAAAAAGTTTTGCTGGATAAATTATTCTGTGAATATTAAATATTTCAAATAAAAAATATAGCTGCATTAAAAAAAAACTGGGTGGTGTGAGTACACTTATTTATTTTGCCATGTGGATGATGTCAGTACTAAATGAAAAGGTTTTTTTTGAAGGTTTGGGTACGGAGCAGTATTTAGTCCTGCAAAAACCATTTTTCCAGGAGTGCCTGGGTGTGTACGTCAGCACAACTCCTTTTGAACCCTATCCCAAATCCTAGCTGCAAGGTGAGCCCTAAAAAGAGAATTAACAGAGCCTGCACAGGCTCTTTTCATGACCTGCACAGATGTCCAGTCTCACCTCCCTGTAATGAAGAGGGCTCCTGAGTCTAATGAGCATTAAAATCTCGGGGGTGTTTCTGTCTGTGCACTTCGAGGGCTCACTCCCCCTTTGACCCTGGTGCCTTTTTGGCTCCTCCTGTAAAGTGGAGGCCAAAGGACTGAGTTTTGTCCTCACCCTGTGCAGGGACAACTGGTTCTGCACCAGTTAAACCCTCTGTGACCTATTTACAGAGAAATACCCAGTGAATGACACCAGAGGTGTGAGCTGGGGTGGATTCCTGGGCTCCATTAGTGCAGCCCCCATTAGTCCTAATGACTTGACATCAACAATTATCCTCTTGCAGCAGGAGCAGGCGAGCACCTTTAAATACCCATTATGCTCAAAATTTGTTTTTAACTTTTGTTAATTTAAAATCTACCCAATGTATTTATCCTAATATCGGATCCTCGGGCAAGAGCTTGTTGTATGAAATGGATACACAGAGCTTGTGTTTAAAAAAAAAAAAAAAAAAAAAAAAAGTGACTTCATCCTTGCTTTTATGGGCCCACTCGATTCAAAGGAATAGCCCCTGGAAATAGTAACTGCTGTGATATGCTTATGGCTCCATTTACAGACTTTCTTATAGGTTCATAAATGGAGACTAGGAGGAGGAGGGAAAGGAATAAAATTTAATAACTGAATAAAAATGTAAATAAAGATTTGCCTAAAATTACTTGTCCAAGAAATAATTCTCCCTCCCCCTTAAGCTAATACTTTGATAAGCTCTGAACAGTGATCCTGATTTGGAGCGTGACCTTTGAAAATGCTCTCCAGCTTGATTAAAGATGTATTAAATTTGTTTAAATAAACCTCGTTGTAATGGCACATCATTTGTAAGAAGCTATTAGGGGGCTGGAAACTGTGCTGCTGTATTTGCATGAAAATGTGCCCTGCTCGAATTGAGGATCTCTCCTGAATTAACCGCAAAGGAAAAGCGACACTTTCATAATTTTTTTGACAAAAGAGGAAAAAAAAAAAAGCCCCACAACTTACAAAACTTTATGCTAAGCTCCATGAGAAAGGAGGTAACTGCATATTAAAGCAGGGCTATGAACACAACATACACTTCCACAAACCACTCTCCTCTGGTTTTGTCTTAGATTTTTTACTTGCGTTTCTTTCTTTTTGCCTGCTTTCCTTTTTTTTTTCCTCCCTCAAAAATGTCATTGAAAAGGAAAAAAAAAAAAAAAAGCCAATAACAAAATGTTTTCTACTGTGGTTTTTCAGCTGATGGAGAGAAAACCCATCCCTTAACAGCAGAAAGAAACAGTAATACAAGAACTTAAGAGAGTGGTTGACATTGATATTAACTTTCTCCTTTCAGTGGGGTTTCAGGCAGGCAGATTTTGCAGCCGTTGAGAAAAGGGAAAATGTAACCCTGGATATCATGGAATTTGTGTGATTAGGCAGAAAGGTGGATAAATAGACAGATAGATCCGATTCCTGCTTGAAGCATATAGATTGCCAAATGTACTTTAATTTCTTCCAATAGCTCCCAACTGAGTGAGTAACTGCTACGCTAATGAAAAAGTCTCTCTCCCTTAAATCAAATTTTAAATTAAAACCTTTCCCATTTCCCAGCTAAAGCCAGGACTCTAGGATATGTATGTGTACTCGGGGGCTTGGAGTCTTTCTTTGTGCTCCCTGTTCCTCACCACCTATTTCACATGTCAGCCTCCACGGCCATCCTGGCGCTCGTGTCCTTTGTCACACTCCCAGCCAACGTGGCCACGTGGCTCCATCTGCGCTCGGGGCTCAGAGCTGGGAGTGCCACCAGCGCTCAGGATCCTCTGCCCACCCCAAGCCCACCCTGCAGAGCACGGGGACCTCCACAGTGATGCATTGCAGACTTTAATTTTCCTCCTTCTTGTTTAATCTCGCAGACTCTGTTCTCAAAGCCTCCTCCAAAACCACAGAGGAACAAACGTGCAGAGTCATGAGAGTCTCAGTAAATCACCAGAGTCAGCAGCACTGCCTGATGCAAGAGGCCACTGGTGTGGGCAGTTTGCAGAGCAGGGAATGGCTGCCCTTTGATTACAGAACAACGTCCAAGGAATGAGATTTTGAGGATTAATATCTTTCTTTGTCGGCATTGCTCCTTCTTTTCCCCCAGCTGACTGTAAAAGCTACAAACAACAGAACCCTGAGCTTTTCAAAATCAGTGTGATGTAAAATACATATAATAATCTACCAGTAGATCACTCATTCTTTATGAATATCAAGCATATGCACCCACAGGTGACAAAAACTTTGCTGTGAGGTGAGCTGGGGCACGTTAATCTGCATTCTGTTCTACATGGACTCATGCACTTGGCACAAATTCTTAAATTGTTTGAACAAAAGGTTTAAAAAACGACTATCCAACCAGAACTAGAGGAAGATGGCAGATTAGAAACAAAACCTACTAACCCAGAGTGCAGAACTGTCAAATGGTGTGGTCACTCTGAAAGGAAAGACAACAAAAAACTTTAAGAAAAAGGCAAGAAATCCACCTTTACTGAATGGCACTAAAACAATGCATCCATAAATATCACACTTAGTAGCTAATTCTGGTATTAAAAATATCATCTGGTAGCTGCATTTTCCAGGCCAGCTGTAGACCATGGATTATTTTTCCTTTTACCAATTTTTCTAAAACAAAGTAAGAAATATCACCGGTGTTATGCTTGGGTCTGCTTCTGCCACATTCCTGTGTATTTACTTTCTGCACTGAGCTGTCATGACACTATAAATCTGTCTGCACATAGGGGTTCTGCCAATCACCCATCTCTGGACTCTGCAAACCTCTGTTAACACAACTCTGGTGCTCTGGGTGGATCCTCACACAGTGGAAAGGATCAAAGTGCATTTGCAAATGGCAAAGACCAACTCTTAAATTCTTTTCCAGGTAAATCCATGCACAACATTTTCCCACTTTTCCATCTCACTGTCCTTAGAGGATGCATTGGGTAATGACACACTCCTTTCACTGGAACCACACCCCAGAGCGGCCAGGACCATGAGTCAGGAGAGCAAACCTGGTTTTCCAGATTATTCACAATCTCTTTTCTAACTGAACACGAGAACAAAACACACAGGTGCTCCAGGAGGAGAGATTCAAATCCTGCCCCTGGGTATCCAGAGGCACAGGCAGCCTCCCAATTCCCCTGCAAGACCCCTTGGTGCACAGTGACCAAGCTTTGTGAATTTTTTTCTCACCTGGGTGGTCACAACATTTCCTCAAAAAGGGCAGGGAGATAGAAAACATCCTCAAGAAGGAGGAAAATTTAGATATCGGCATCACAATTGTTAAGTCACATCTCCGGAGCCAGCAAAAACCCTGATGAGTCATGTTTTATTTTGGGGGCTGGCCATCCCATCTCAGTGGGATTAGGGAGATCCATCAAAACCTGGCCTGCTTGGCAGCACTGAGCTGCAGCCTCAGAGGAACCCAGTTTCCTTAAAGCCTGTGCCATCTTCCCACGTCAAACAACCTCTGACATCTTCTCCCGTCTCTTTTTGGTTTTAATTTGCCATTCTAAATTGAGATACTAGAGCAGGTGGAAGCAACCCAGCTCTGGGCTAATTGGTTCATCATGCACGTTAGGATAATGCTCATTCTGGATTTCGATTAGGTCAGTGTGGAGACTGCCTTGGTCAGAGGCTGTAATGATCTGCTTATTAACTCTGGTGCAGGGTCCTTGACTGTACTCATGTTATTAGAGACTGCAGCTGCCTTCAGCCCTGTGAACCACGGAGTTTTATTGGGCTGTCTAATGTCCTGTGCTGGGCTAAGTGCTCGGTTTCTGTCCTGGCTGGCGCCAGGATTTTGTTTGTTCCTTTCCCATACCTCCAGCCACGCAGAAATCTTGTGTGTGTTACTCTGCTGGGCTTTATTCCAGTTCCACCAGCATTCATTAAATGCTCTGTACCATTAAGGAGGGTGTTTTCTTCACTGAACACATGATCTATTTATAATTTTCCTTCAAATTCTGCTATGCCCATCTTCTAGTTTTGATTTTTCCAATTTAGACTGAAAAAATTCTTCCTAGGGCCTGATCAAATCCAAAAAAGAATGGAGCGGTTTACAGAACATAAAAATCTATTTGTGACAAGGGGCATCACTTCTTTGAGTTGCAACAACAGGTATCCTGCTTTTGGGATATTTCAGAAAACCTGGTTCAGTTTTGACAGAAGTCTTTCCACATCTGAGCACACTGCTAGCACTTCCAATATTTCCCCATCAAAAGTGTTTCCAGAAAAGACATTTTCTTGCTTAACTGACTCAGATATTCTTCTTAATGCTCTCTCTACAATCAGATTTGATTACTGTGATACATTTTTCTGCTCATCTTCCTCTTGTGAGTGTTAGTTCCTTTCAGTGGTTCAGCAAAACTTCTGCCACTGCCTAAAACTGCTGACAACCACAACCCAGATTTCTAGGACTTGCATTGTTCTCTGCTCTGTTTCCCTGTTTGTTGATATGAAACCCTTGGTTTCAAGGGTTTGATTTTTAAGAACGAAACTCTTTTCTGGGTACAGGGGCAGGATCTTCTGAAATGGATGGGAATGTCCCAGAGGTGTTGGGCAACTTCAGGGGCTGTGAGAAGGGCATGAGAAAGTGATGGAGGGGTGTTCAATCAGTGGGAAAGCAAGACTTGATTCTGCATGTGTGCAAGGAGTAAAATGGAGCTTCAATTATTTGCTCAGGTGAAAGAAATTATAATTTTTCTAAGAAAAGTGGTTTTATTAAATAATTCCCTAAAGAAAATAGTTCTAACCTGGGCAGTTAAGGGATTTGTGCCACGATTTCAATCCAAGATATCTTGGTCTTCTGACACATCCCCGATTTTCTCACTATTTCCATCCCCACCAGTTCCTCTTTCTTTTTCATCCTAGGAGGTGTTAATACCCCTGAAGTTTCCAGCAAAGGCATCAAATGCATTTTGACCAGACAACTGGAGTGAACACCAGTGCTCTGATTCCACTGCACCCCATGGCTGTGGTCAAACTCACTGCAAATTTATGCAGAATGAAATGAGACACATATGGATGAACGAGCATGAAAAATACCTCCCCCTAAGTGCTCCAAGTAAAGATTTCATTTTCACAGAGAACCATGTCTTCAATTAAACTTAGCTCATGGAATTTCATCACGTAGCATCCTGGATGTCAAACTGCCCAAGCCAGAGGCTCTCTGACCTGTTTAACCCTGACAAGCCTTTGCTCAGCTCCCAATTTAAGTGCAAACTTGTGTTTTTAATATTAATTGGTGCAGTTCATTTGTCCACAACACACACTGTGTTTCACTACAGATTTTGGTTACCATCACTCTCACTGATGCTTTCAGATGAGCATCCAACCACTCCAACAGCATTTGTGAGCATATTGGGTTTTCACTTTTTGTAATGGGAAGGGATTTGGGTTCATTTGTGTTTTGATGGTTTTCTCAAGATGCCTCTCAAGAAAACCATCAAAACACAACAGATTGGTGACTGTTTCAGGGATGTTGTCACAGAAGTCATTGCTAACACCCTTCACTGAAGGTAAAGACTGGAGGTTAAATGGCCAAACCCATACTGCCAGAACTAAAGCAAACACAACTGGACACATTTTATTGGAATCCTTAGATAAATGAGCATCGCCACCTGAATTTTAGCCCAGTTTTGTTGTTAACAGGAATTTTGGCTACTCCTCTCAATACCTCCATCCCATTCCCAAACAATCCTGATGTCCCAAGACTCAAGGTTGTGTCACTCACTCACTCACTGAGGGCTCATCTCATTTCTCCTGGAGAAAAACCCCTCAGCCTTCTTACATTTCTAATGAAGGAGGAGCCTTGAAGATTTAGGTCCCCTTTTTTTTTGGACCTATGGATTGCCTGAAATCCTATTTCCTCGTGCATCCAGGGCCAGTGATTCCTCATTTGGGAAAGCTGCCATACTGAATACACTCATCGTTAAGGAACAAATTATAAAGC
Source organism: Geospiza fortis (assembly GCF_000277835.1). Lineage (NCBI taxonomy): Eukaryota > Metazoa > Chordata > Aves > Passeriformes > Thraupidae > Geospiza > Geospiza fortis. Next base: position 1,339,329 of record NW_005054298.1, on the reverse strand, counting down.
ATCCCAAGTTCACTTGCCCTACTGAACTTCCCCCTTGTCCAGCTTATATGGCTTTTAATTAAATAATGTTCCATGAAAAAAACTATCAGGAAGACTTTCTTGTAATAAATATCTCTTTCAAAAATGAAGGATAAAATTTAGTCCCTGACCAACATAAAACCCTTCAGTGTTTTGTTCTGGTATTGCTATTCACTGCTTGGTTTATTTGCATCCATCCAGTATCTCCTGGATTCCTAAAGCACCCATTGCAGTGGCATCAAAGGATCCATAATTTGCAAAATAATCTCTGCATGCAATAAAACTATATGAATCATGTCATCTGCAATGAATGTACCAGGGATCTGCATTTCAGAGCTACTAAAAATTTACCTACTTCACACCTCACTTCTTTTTTAGTAATTTACTTTAACTTGCATTTGTCTGAGGTTTCATGACTTCATTTTCTCTGCAAATTTCTGCTCCATCACGCCATGTATGGAAGGGGAAAAACACCCCCTCAAAGTTTTTTTCCTATTTTTAGATAATCTGGGTGGAGTGAGGAGAAAATTAAGCAACATCACAAGAAGTGATTTATCCAGAAGCATAAGAAATTCTGCTTTGAGTTTGAATCAGAGGTTTCAATCCTAAAACACAGATTTTAATAAAGTTCTGGGTATCAAATAATGCAAATAAATAAAAATTCCTAAATGTGCATATTTTTAGAGTTAAGGGAAAAGAGCAAAGAGTTACTAAGACTGCTAATTACTTGTGAATTCTTATCAAAAGGTACCAACAAAATGCTCCTACACAGAGGAAAAGGGTGGGGAATAACACGAGTCATAATTTATCAAGGATAATTCCTTAACCAATTTTCCTAACACCTGTAAAATTCTCCAATAGCTTATCTTGTCCTCGTGCCTCAAAAAGATAAAAAAGTCTCAATGTAAGCTTTAGTGATAGCTATCACAAATTTCCATGGGATAATCACAGCACAAAGCACTGCGCAAATGCACTGTAACTGTAAATTGTCAGTAATTGTGTAATGCCAGCACTGGTTATTATGGGCTGCATTTGATCCATCTGTATTCTGCTTGCTTCACTTTGAGTCCATGATGCCCAGACTGATTTAAGATGGGAAAGATTTCTGCCCCAGACACAAATAAATCACGAGGAGGGGTGTTGGGCTTGATTCTTGCAAAGCTTACAACAGGCCAAGTTAAGAATTTCAACTTTACACAAAGTTAGAAATTGAGGAATAGGTCTTGGAGGAGGGAGGGGCACCAGGGTTGTTTTGTGCATTAGAGATGGACTTCCCTTAGTTGATGCAATGACTGCTGCAGAGAAAAACACTTTCAGAGCTTTTTGTGTGTCTATTTTACTTGAGGAAGCCAGAAGTGAGCTCTGAACAGTGTCACTTTCAGACCCACCTGACTACAACAGGACACAGAATCATAGAATCCTTTCGGTTGTAAAAAGCCTTGGAGATGGTGACAGGACTGAGTATAAATGAAAAATCTTGCTGCCCTGCCAAGCATTTCGCAGACCAAACTCTGTGCAACAAGCAAAGCTGTATTTCTGTGCAGCAGCAGGTGTTGAACTTAAAAAAAGCACATCCCAAGCATTCAGTTGTTAAGCTCAGATGCCTTCCTTCTTTCCTTGTAAGCCGTGATCCACAGTTTCATCTTCTCAGGTTTGTTGGAACGGTTTTTCAAGCTTACCAGCAGTTTTCAGGAGCAAGAAGCCCTAAGAAGCCCTGCTACATCATCCCTCCAGACCAAAAAAACTTTTTCTCCCTCCCCACTGAACAGGCTCATCATTGTGTCCGAGTTCCACCCCCTGTTGGGGACAGGGACACCTGGGGTGAGAAACCAGGCTGCTCCAAGCCCTGTCCAGCCTGGCCTTGGACACTCCCAAGCACCCAGGGGCAGCCACAGCTTCTCTGGGAAATCTGTCCCAGGGCCTCACCACCTCTCTTCCTAGTGGCCAGTCTAAATCCACTCTGAGCCATCCCCCTTGTCCTGTAATTGCATGCTCTTAAAAAGTCCTTTCTCCACCTTTTTTGCCAGCTCCTTTCACATACTGCAAGGCCTCAATTAGGTCACCCTTAATCTGGACAATCCCAATTCTCCCAGTCTTTATCACAATAAAATCACTGGAGTGATTTTAATGGATGCAAAGTGCAATGGCACCTGTGCAGGGAGAGCTGCCACAGGATGTCTTACATGGTGCCACAAAACATCCCGCAGCCTTTTCAGATGATGTGCTTGCTACAGCCTCTTCCACCACCAGGCCACAAAGCACGTGAGCAGCCAGAGCTCGTTTGGAATTAGTGTGACTGCTGGAAAAGGCACAAGAAAACAAAAACAAGTGTGTAGAAAAGATAACATTAGTCATGCCCATGCTATGGCTATCAAGAAAAATTACTCAAAGTGGTCTGTGACACCTGAGTGGTGACTTCAGGAGGACTCACAGCCACCTGGCAGGAACTTTATCTTCCTGAAGAGTCAAAACTTCCAAGGTGCAGCACAGCAAATAAGACACAGGTGTCTTCCAACAAGCATGGGAAGGCAGGAGCTGCTGAGCACACCTCACTGCCAGACAGCTGGAGCCCTCCCAAGCATGCTGCTGTCACTCCCAGAAGTGCTCTCCTTGGAAGAGAATACCTCCAGGAATGTCCATTAAAGGACTGGAAATGCTAATTTGCTGGCACAATTACTCTCAAGAAATCTCCTGCCAGCAAGAAACAAAAAAAATATGACAAAAAATTGATAGAAATGTGTGTCTTACTTTTCACCTAAACTCCAAATACACTTTGGGTTTTGTTTTAATATTTTATTTTGTGGACTAGAGGTAGCATTTCAGGTTACTCCAAGTTGCCACTTGCACCCTGTGCACAAAAACCCATTTCATGTGGTCATTACCTTCCTCAGCATGTGTTTGAGAAGCTGGTAAAACAAACAGCAAAAAAATGTACACACAATTCTTTTCTTTTCTCTTTTCCTCCCTGTGCTGAAATAGCCAAGACTAATAATAATCTGGTTTCATTTGCAAACTGTATATCCTTAGGCTGATCATATGATTCAATGATTGCAAAACAGACATTAAAAAAAAAAAAGTATTTTAGTCGCTCGAGTTATGAAAAATCAAGAAGTTACTTAACATCTGCAGCCAGAATTAAACATTTTGAGGTACACAAGGTATCTGGGGAGAACACAACAGCTCCTTGACTTGCCTGAGCCCTGCTGCCAAAAGCTGGAGCAAATTTTGTCACAGGAGCATTAACAGTGGCTCTGAGAGAGGGATTTCCTCACAGCCCTCAGAGGTGGCCACTGACCCACAGGGCTGTGGCCTGGGGACTGAAAGCACAAGTTTGGGCTAATCCTGACCCTCGTTTGTCCAATCTGAGTGCAAACCACATGTTCATGCACTTTTATCGGGGAGGGTGGAAAATACTGCTGTGCTCAGGAGAGACAATTCCCCCCAAAACAACCCAACTTAAGTTAAATCTCTGAGGTACAGGTGATCTCCAGAAAGAAAATATGAGGATGGGTTCAACTGACAAGCCAAGGGCAACACAGTGCTCAGCCAGCGCCCAGGCAAAGCCTCAAGAAAGCAAAAATAAACCCAAATCCTCTTCCAGAAGTCCGTGCTTCAAAACCTCCCCTTTACATTTCCCCCATAGTTTTGCTGTCACTGAATAAAGCCAACAACAGCGGCACTCACAACACCGAGCTCATCAGCATCACCCCCTGCCCTCTTCCTGCTGTGGTGCACCAGAGTCTGGGTTTGGATGCAACCCTCCCTCTTTGCTTGGTTATTTTGGGATTTTTTCCTCATCAGCTGGTGTGCAATGAGCCCAAAAGGCCAAATTCCCCAGTTTGCTTTCCCAGGAAAGTGAATTATTTGCTGGCCTTCCAAAAGCCACAGGTATAGGAAGGTGAATCTTTTCATTTCAGGTACTAAAGACCCCAGATCCTGCAAAGCTGAGTAACAAATGCAACTGACAAAACTACCAGTGGCTCTTTTGAGGTGAAAAATGGATTTCACAATTAAGAATCAATTAGATGCAACCCCACACTTCGATGAAACAAAAATCCTTTATTTTCTAATAATTATTCATTGAGCACCTCCTGCATTGACCACACGCTTAGTGCTGTCCACTCTGCTTAATCATCTATTCAAAGGAAATTTCTCTCCCTGATAAGGAGTCAGGGTGGGTTTTGATGGCAAAAAATCATGGGTGTGCAAAGTTTGGTGCCTGACTGTTGAACTCATGGTGGTTTGGTAACAGTAAAATCGAGGGTACAGACACCAGGATGCATAATTAAATAACTATATCAATATATATTAAATAATTAATAATTATATTTATATAGTTATAAATTATATTTTTTTTCTATAATTAAATAATTATAGAAAAATAAATAATTGCAGAATTACAGGATGGTTTGGGTGGGAAGGGACTCTCAAAACAATCTCATCCCACTCCCTGCCATGGGCAGAGACAACTTCCACTATCCCAGGCTGCTCCAAGCCCTGTCCAAGCCTGGCCTGGGACAATTCCAGGGATCCAGGGGCAGCCACAGCTGCTCTGGGCACCCTGCCCTCTCCTCCTCACAGGCAAGAATTTCCTGATATTAAGTGTTGGTAGACAGAGTCTCTTCAACCACATTTAGCACATAATCAAAGCCATTTCAGTTTACACATCACAGAGAGAGAAAAATGAGAAAAAGCTTCTGCTTGCAGCGCTGGATCAGCTGCAGTCAGGGGTTGTCCAGGACAGAGCAGATTTCATCATTCCCCTTTACTTGTGATGCCTGTTTGGGTTCTTAGGAAAAAAAAAAAAAAAAAAAGGGAAATAAAAGCTTTCCCATGGTGTCTCAAAGGTAGAGAAAGGAGAACTGAGCTGGAATGGTGCATGTGGGGGCAAACACTGCTCCTGTGCTCTGCTGAGCACAACCCCAGGATGGTTTGGGTGGGAAGGGACCTTAAAGCCCATCCCAATCCATCCCTGCCATGTGCAGGGACACCTTCCATTGTCCCAGGGTGCTCCAAGCCCTGTCCAGCCTGGCCTTGGGCACCGACAGATAAGTTAAAAGCAATTCTGGGGCCAGACTCACGTCCTGCCTGTGCATCTCAAACACACAAACAGGCATCACCACAGGCCATGGAGCTGATACTCACAGAGGCAGAGGTTCATACAATGCTCCAGAATATCTGCTGGATATAAATATAAATAAGCACTGCTGATACAATTGCACTGTGGGACTATTTTGAGATGAGTAGGGTTATAATGCATCTGCAAAATCAATTTTTCTATCTTGATTTAAAAGTCGAGCCCAAAGCAATTTTTGTTACTTTGAAATTTTTATTTTGCTTTATTAACTCCCCCCAACAGTTGAAAAAGCCCTTGGAATACACTTATTTAAACGTGCCTTTTGTGTTTGTCTCTGCAAAAGAAAAGTTAGTGCTGAATGTTGCCCTTGCCTGTGAACTGCACTTCTGGGGAGAAAATTCAGTCCCTTCCATTTGAGAAATGAAATTTGTTAAGTGCCTGGGCCACAAAGCAGCAATAAGACTGTTGGCAATTTGAAAGACCAAATTAAAAAGGAAAAAAAAAAAAAAAAAAGCAAACAGCTGAGACACCGAGTCTAAAAATTATCTATGACACATGCATAGTAAAATGTTTTTACAAATTCTCCAAAGGATTTTTAATTATTACAGATTGTATTAATTAGGTAATTATGCAATAGATTGTTTTGGAACCATTCCCATCTATTATGTATGCAATATTATGTATACATGTTTTTTTAAGAACTGTCCTGCTTTGTAAACCTCAGCTCCAGCCTGATCCTCACAGGGGCTACAGGGGTCCAAAAAAACCCCAATATTTGCCAGGGTGGACACTTTTGGAAGCAGAATAACAAGTGTCCTAAAGGAAAAGCAGCACAGCACTTTTTTTAAAGCCACAAAATATTATCTTTAACGAGCATCTGAGGATTAATGACCATCTGGGATGGGCTGATGGCTCCAAGAGCAGCTCAGGGCCGTTAACTCCAATTCCTCGTTAAAAGGTGCTTAGGGGGTTTATGTGCAACCCTGCCCAGGTAAGATGAGCTCCTGGGCAGTAAAGCATTCACCTAATTGCTTCAAGTGACAATATGGAGTTATTGCCACATTTTGGACTAGAATTCCCACCAAAATGTTCATGGAGGATAAAAGAGAGTTTGGCAATGTTTTTTTCTTTTCTTTTTTTTTCCTGCTTCTCTCTCCTTCCACTTTGTGATCTGCAATTTGAATCTACAAAAGTGGTATCATAGAATGGTTTGGGTCAAAAAAGACCTTTAAGGATCATCTCATCCCACACCTTCCATTATCCCAGATTGCTCCAAACCCCATCCAACGAGGCCTTGGACACTTCCAGGGATGGAGCAGCCACAGCTTCCCTGGGAAACCTGGGCCAGTAAACAAAACTTACAATAACTGTGAGAGCAAATCAAGTAGTCATAATTTCTAAACGAGTTCCTGCAGCTTTTAATCAGTCAGAAAAAGATCAGAAACCTCTCAGGAAAGTCTCTTCTTCTTCTTGCCCTTGCCAAAGCCCCACAGGAAAGTTTTACTACCTGTGCTAATGAGACATGAACACAAAGCCCTCCCACATTTGGAGAGGAACAAGGTGAATGTGAACCAAGGTCTTTGTTTAAACATCCAGTGATAAATGCACGTCTTAAAACCCATATGAAATTAGAGCACGACTCCTCAGCCTTGCTGTGATAGGATTTGTGTTGCCCACAAACAACAACAAAACACAAAACAAACAAAACAAAAAAAAAAAAACCAAAACCCAAATGACTAAACCCACCCAAAAAAATCCAAAACAAAAAAACAAACAAAAAAAACCACTCAAAAATGCAACCAGCAGTAATATTGATCAGGAAAATACCTGATGACTATTTCTCTACCCCTTCCCACATCTCACTGACCACAGAGCAGCTCTGCTGGGACAGCCATCTGCAGCACCCCTGGGCTGCAGGGCAGAAGGCAGCAGTAAGGTGTTCACAAATCAGACATAAAAGCAGTTTTTTTAATTTATTTAATCAACAGTGATTAAGGGCAAGAGGAGACTCCATCCATGCCCTCAAGGCAGCTTGCCTGGGAGAGACTGAAGGGAGCAGAGTTCTGCTGGTGGGAAGGCACTGCAGGGAGGGTCAGATGGATCCCAAAACCTAATAGGAACTGAAAGCACTAATTGAGCCTGGAGAAGAGGCTGGAGGGTTCCCTATGACATTTGCAGGGGAAGAAAAGAACCGAGGAGAAGACAGAAAAAGAAGTTGGTTTGGGAACAGTTTGTAGACTTCAGTAAAAAACATTTTAAAGAATGTGTGGTTGAAGAGAGACCACAAATTCCACTAGTCCTGTAAAATCCCAGTCCTCACCATAATACCCATTTCTAACCCAGCCATCAGGTGATAAAATCCCTTTACCACCTTGGTGCTTCTTCCCAAGAACAGCTATTGATCCCTGATCAGTTCTCTTTAACCTCATTAACACTGTTTTAACTGGCATTCATTCCCTGTGCCATCCAAGCTAGATATTCCCTTGGACTGAGGAACCATGTACAACATCAGCTCATGCTTCCAATGCTGGAACTTGCTTGCCAAGTTTTCAAATGCGTTAAATCCTTAAATACACAGAACAGAACACCCTCACCTTGGATTTCTAGCCAGCACTCGATATTTTCACTCATTTTCTGATACATTGTTCATGAAAGTGGAATCCTGGTCTTCCCCCTCCTTCCTTTTGGCATGTTTAAACATTTTAAATTGTTACTCCAGTAGCCCACTAAATGATTTTGTTCTACTTCACCCACATTGCTTCATTTCTTGTATCACTGCTTGTCCTTTGATTACAATTGCAAATGGAAAATGTTTGAAAGTCGGTTTTGTTCTGAGAGCAGCTCGAAGCGAAGTGAATTAGTGGATCAGCCTCTTTGGCAAGTGAGCCCCCAGCTCTGAGGGCACTGTAATAAATTTAACACTCACACACTGAGGCTCCAAGTCCACATTGCACAACCAACACCTATTACAGTGTCTCATTTAAAGACAGTTGTAACCTTTGCCCCAGATTTGCAACACCTAAATAAACGGGGCTATTCTCATTAACCAAAACATTTCCTCAGTCCAGCTCTCATGAAACAAATTGGCTGTTGCCCTACTGCAGCATTAGGGGACAAATCTAAAAGCAAAGCAGGGAGAAGAGGCACAGAGGTTTATTTTGTCCACGTGTCTCATTTTGAACATCCTCAGTGCCCACAGTGACATTCCCCCAGCCCACAGCAGAGATGGCGTTGGCGGCGTCCCTCCCTCCTCATCCCCTCCTCTTTTCTTTCAAACACCTTGAAATTCAGATTAAACGACACTCCCAGAATCAGCTTCTTTTTCTGCTGTTTCTAACCCAGATTCCCTAAAGCATTTCCAGCATTCACTTGTGGGCAACCTGAGCCATCAGCCTGGTGACAAGTGGCTGGCAGCGTCACGGCGCCACGCAGGCCGAGCCTCCATCTGCACCCCCTGAGCTGTCCCCCAGCACAGCCCTGCCCAGGGGACAGCAGCACAGCCACACCTGGTCCCCAGCACCGATTCTGAGCGAGGAGCAGCTTGTTCAAGCTTGCTAAAGCTGCTCCTTCCCAAGCAGATGGGCTGGAGCAAAACAAACAGGAGCCATCCGCGGGCGCTTGGCAGAGCTGGCGCTGGCCTGACGTCAGGGCTGTCCCTGCTCCCCACAGCACAGCTGGAGCACGGATGACACGCTCCTGTCACCTTGTGTGCTGAATTCAAAGGGATGATGGGTTGGTTTGACCTCAGCAGCAGAAGGGAAGGACAGCTGACCATAGCACTGGGATGAGGCCTCAGCGCAACGTGGGGTGCTTGGCTCTGCTCAGGAACTGCTCCCAACTCTTTTCCTCTGGTGGAATGTGGGAACCCAGAACATCCCTCTGGCTGTCCAGGATGGGCAAAACCCCTGCCAGAGGACTCAGGAGCCCTGGCACAGAGACCAAAACACCTGTGGCTTTGATTATGACCCATGGAGCAAATTACCAACCGTATATGAAGATCACAAAGCCACAACAGTCTAAGCAGAATATTAGTGAAGTTATCACAGGGTGAAAAAGTAGATTTTAGGGTTTTGGTGTGGGGGATCAGGAGGCAAGATAGAGGGAACTGGGCATGTCCAGCCTTTCTCCTTCTTCTTCTTGGCTTCCATCTCCTGCTGTGATGGTGGCACTGTTGGATTGGTTCAGAGTAGGAGCTCACTGTCTAACACAGGTGATGGGTATTGGGCAGTAATTGTAAATATTGCACACATAGCTTTTAGTATAAAAAGATAACACCACCTGGGGCAGGCAGAGTGCCTCTGTCCTGCTGAGCGGATCTTGGCTGGACAGGAGAAAGAATTTTATAGATAAGGAACAATAAACAACCTTGAGACCGAGAACTGAAGAGCTCTGACTCCTTCTTCAAGCGTCGGGCTGGGAAAATAATTTCTAACACATCTCGGGATCACTCTGACCAGCTAGACATCCCAACAGTGGAGCAGCAGTTTGGAGGTCTGAACACCTCAGAGGAAGCCCAGAGTTTCCACTCGAACAGAATGAAGAGCCACCAGTGCCCACAGAGCTGGAGCCTGGCACCCCAGGGCTTCACTCAGCACCAGACCCACTGAGCTGCTGCAGGAGCAGTATGTCTGTCATTTCTTACCTCTGCACAAACAGCTCCTGGTGAAATCCTACAACCCTTTCTACTGCATCCCCTTGCTGGTGATACAGACTCTAAAAACACAGCCTGCCACCATAAACTGCCCAGCGTGCTGCTGCTGCCACATGCTTTGTCAGGAGATCAAAACATTCTAGCCTCAAAGACACAAAGTACAACTTCCCCAGTCCATCAGGGGAAGAAACACACCCAACAGAAGGACAAAGTTCTCGTGATGTGATTGGAACTAGGTGACCTTTAACGTTCCTTATAAACCAAATAATTCTGGGATTCTGTGCCCACTGTCAAGTTCAGTGTCAGAGGTAGGAGCAGACCAGGTCTGGTTTTAAACCCTGTGACAGAACTGCCCTTACACTGAAATTTCAGACTACTGGTGATCTCTTCACACCACATCTCTTCTCCACACCTCTCATGCAAAGCTCTGATCCCATTTCCATGTAAGTCTCAAATATTAATACCTCCATGGAAAGATGTGTTAAAGAGGGGAAAAAATGCCACCTTCACAGCTGTTCCATAAGCGTTTTATAGCTAAAATCCATCTTTATGTACATATCGAGGCAAAAGGTTTGTCTTTACTTAATTTTAAGGATTACAGACTTGAAATCAGGGCTGTTGCATACAGATCCAACGCACCCAGAGGTTTTACTCTTCAACAAGATATGAAAAGTTGTCAAGTAAGTCAAGGTCAGGCTGGACAGAGTTGAATTGTTACAGACATAAATATAAGATAAAGAGAGACCAAAAGATGTAGCTTTGGTATGTGCAGTGATTTTTTCCTAAGAGATTCAAGAAAAGTATCAGAGTTAGGAGTAATTTTAGGGTGCAAATACATGAATACATGGTTAAGAACCAAAGAAAAAAGCAATGAAAAAAGAAAGCACTTTTTCCTTTGCTTCCCAGCTGAAAGCAGGTGCATTTTAGAAGAAATCATTCATGTAAAACAGACAAAGTTTGTATGATATTCATATTTCTCTCCCATACCTTAACAATTTTTCTAATAAATAACCCGGGCTGTACACGCACCATTAATAAACCTTCAGAATCATAAAAAGGAAGAAGAAAGTTAAGCTAGTATGGCTAATTAAAATTAGTTTGTTGGAAGTTTAATCAATTAGCCCAGAGTTTTCAAGGCAATATTGCTGCTATTCACGCTCAGTGGAAGCACTTTCAGGCAGCCCTTTATTGCAACATCTCTGCTCAGATGACCTTTACTTCATAAAGCACTGAGCTAAACATTTCATACACAGGGCAAAATCTGTTTATTGAAGGATGCCAGGGGACTGTCTTTAGGAGTGTGATTTGGCTTCACTTGGGTAATTTACCAAAGACAGAAGAAAGTTGCAAACCTATTTGTAGGCTTCATTTGAAAGCCATGCCATTTCTTTGTAATGCTCCCTCGTCTCAAGATCTGAGCTGTGGTTCTGCAAATAAACCTTCTCCCAGACATGCTCCAGTGATTGTCCTGGTAAACCAAAAAAAAAAAAACCCACCACAAAACACAGGACAAACAAACAAACATCCTTCCACACAGCAGATGCTTTCTCAATTACTTAATTTGACTTTTGGGTAATTCAGACATGATTTCAGGGAATAATATTTTCCAGACAGAACTTATTTATTAAGCAGTTTGTGGTCGGGCATCAATTAACCAAAACAGGCAGCACATCTTTGGGAGGCATTGGTTTCCCAGTTCAGAGAGGGGGAGAGATAAGGGTGCTGACATTGCCACGGGGTCCCTAATTCCAAGGTGTGTCCCCTGTTGAGGACCCACCCTGGATCTTGTGAAAGCCAGACTGTTGAAACAGCACCTGACATTTCCCCCTGAACTCCCGGAGCATTTGCTGATTCACTGCCCACACAGAGGAAAAAAAGCACATTTACAGCTCACAACAGTGCCCTGCCTGGCTGAGTGATGTGAAACAGATTTCTGGGCTCGCTGTGGAAATCCCAGCACTTCTTTTTTTGCTAATTTGCAGCCCAGTTTTGAACTTGGCTTTTCTGCGGTGAATGGGATGAGCGGTTCCAAACTCTTCTTAAAAATAGGAAGAAATGCGTAAATCCAAAGATAAATAGTGTGAGTTCATCCCACTGTATTTGAGCTGCCTGAGTCTGTGTTGGGTGGAGGGGTGAGGCTGGGTATCAGGGAAAGGTTTTTTCCCCCAGAGGGTGCTGGGCACTGCCCAGGCTCCCCAGGGAATGAGCACAGCCCCAAGGCTGCCAGAGCTCCAGGAGGATTTGGCCAACGCTGCCAGGGATGATCAGGGTGGGGTTTTGCGGCGTCTGTACATCAAGTTGGACTCAATGATCCTTGTGGATCCCTTCAAACTCAGGATATTCCATGGTTCTGCTCTATGTTCTATCCTCTAGTGAGCCTTCCGTGGGCATTTTGTACAGCCCAATCACCAAAGCCTGAACCAGGACCAAGTTATCCCATTTATCCCATACAATACTGAGGAATTCCTCAGGAAATGGAAAAACAGCTCTGGAGAAACCTGGTCTAGTGGAAGGTGTCCCTGCCGATCCCATGGAATGAGATGTGCTTCAAGGTCCCTACCAACCCAATTCTGGGATTCCAGGATTTCCTTTCAGAAAAACAGGATTTAGTTATACCTCCTTTCGTTATCTTTCTTATACTGAAATGTTACAGAGTGCTGAAGCTGGTTTTAAACTTTAAATGAATCCCAAAACTCGTGAACAAGTTTGGTAACAAATGATCCAGTTTGCAAAGTTGCCTAAAATTAATTGGGAAAAAAAAAAGCCACTAAACATTGTGCTATAAAAATTCCATTCAGGACAGTCACTGCTTTCAATATCAAAATGGGATCAAATTTCACCTCTTCTACTTCCTCTTTTCTCCACTTTAAATGCAGTTTCCTGGTGATTATTTTTTAAGTAAATGCCTGCTACATACCCAGCCATAAAAGTGAAGTACCAAGCCCTATTTTTCCTAATTAGCTGTGATTGTCTTGTACGAATTCTGGAAGGAGCAACACACTGATAATTTCTAGAGATAAGAAGAATTTCTGGTGAAACAGAAGTATCCCCCAACTGATACGGGGGATATCCCCCAAATGACATTTGTTATTCTCTTTGACAAATTCAGTGGTTAATCAGGGCAGTTAACTGCAATGCACACTTTCTGCAAATTCTGGATATTCTTTTAAAAATATTCTTACTTGTAAAGAATTCAGATCTAACTCTAGTTTTCTAATCATAAAAACCTCAATTGTATTTGACAATTCCTGTGAAAGGTACATTCCCATAATCTATCAACTAATACACATTTTCAGGAATGGAAAATTATGCAATATGCTATTAAAAGACAACTTGTATTAAAATAGTTAAATATCTCAGAATAAAGTGAAATTCTCTGTATGAACACAAATCTCAGCAAAAAGTGGAATTCATTTTTAACACAGTTAAAAATTCTTTGACAGTTCCTTTAAGTTTAAAGGTTTGAAAATAATGAGACTTGTATTAACATTTGCCTATAATGACAAATATACCTATTCTTCAAGTAATAAAAGTGAAAAATACCAGCAATATCCTGAAAAAAGTCTTAAAAAAATCATAAGGCAGTTATGCTTATTCCTAGAAAGCAAACCAGACTTTCATAAATTCCAAGATAAATGCTGCCAAACCAATTTTTATCAGTTTCTCTCATCCAAACATTCCATTTGCCTTCTTTCCCTCTGTTTTTGGGGTGGGTTTTTTTTGTTTTGTTTTGGCTTTTTTCTGACACTGTGAAATTAGCAGTGTTTATTCAAAACCCTATCCAAAAAGGTAAGGCCTGGGAACAGGAAAAACTCCCTACATTTATCAAGTTCAGTAGCATCAGACAGGAGATATGAGAATCACTGAGATAAAAATCATTAGTTATGTTTTATGTAAAGTCCTGTCTGGCCTTTGAAGTTTGAGAATAGTGGGACAGGACAAAAGGGTCTCTGCAGCTTTTCCATAAACTGTGAGAAGGCTCCTTTTTGGGAAACTGAGAAACTTACTTTTTTTAAAATGACCCAAGTTATACACACATATTTATATATAAAGTGTCATGAGTTATTTTGGTGATTTTGGACCAGCATCACATAAATAAAACTTAAATGCATGAAAGTCAATATTTTGCTTTTCTACTTCTCAGCCTTTTCCATCAATTACACTAAATAATGAGAATTTGGGAGTTGTTATTACAACCCTAAAACTTCAATTACCTTCATTCCAAAGAACGTTTTCAAGCCAAAAAGATTTAAATTAAGAGAAGAAATTTCTAACTAGGTGCTGAAGTTGGTCCCTGTCCTGGAGCAGGTCCTCACACTCGTGGCCCCATGGAAATTAATTCTCCCCGTCACCAAGAATCCTTCTTTTTAACCCAGTGAGAACAGAAAATACTCAGAATTGAGACACAGAAGCAAAATATCAACTCAGTATTTCACTGTCTGCCTGTTCTCACCCAAGTTCACCATGGCCAGAGAGTTCACAGACTGCACAAAGAAATTCTGAAGGCAAAAAGCAGGTGTCTGGCTTAGGTGGGTCTGAAATGCTCTCAGGTGCATTTGTGGTATTGAATAGATCTCACTGCTAGAGAAGGATTTTAAATACCTAAATCACATGAGGTATCTCTGGCTGGAAAAGAACCCAGCTACCTGTTTGCCAAAACTTCAACTACACATGAAGATTAAAAAGAAGCCAAACAAGCAACACAAAAAATCCAAACAAAACAAAACAAAACAAAAAGGCAAATCAAGCTTTATATACCCAGGAGACACAGGGTTTCAGTTTAAAAAGAAGCATTAGAGCAATAATTTCAATAACTCTTCAATAAAACCACAAGACCATCAGTTTCTCAAGTGGCAACACCAACCTGGACTCTTGTCTACACACACAAACACCAAAGGTAAAACATTTTTTAAATTACTGGGGACCTGTGATGTGCATCCCTGGCATGTACAGGGATTTCCACAATCAGACTCTGTCTATTCTTCCATGCGCCTCCTAATTAGTTTTTCCTAACTATTATTTCAGAGGAAAAGGTCCTCTGGTCCACAAGCAGAAGGAAAACTCCATAATCCTTATTTCCTAGAAGTTACCTAGGATAACTTACAACATATCCTTGTGGGATAAAACCACAAGGTTTTTATCAAGTTTACTAAAGTCTTCCCCATGTTCCTGCCCTTCCCTGTTCGGAGATGCCCACATCTGCTCCCAAGCTCTCCTTTAAGATGAGGTGTTTTCACTTATGTTCATACTTTGCAGCTCATTATGTTTCCAGACCTGTTCTGTCTCGAGGAGCTTGAGCCATCTGAACCCCTTGGGAAATACATCCTTCATGTTTGAAGCTCTCCAGGTGTTAATTTTATCTAGGACAATAGAATCAGCCTTTGAGCTGGAAAAACACAGGAGATGATCTAGGGCTTTGGCCATTCTTTAACATTCTTACCCATAACAACCATGGTTATAACTTTCACCCACAGAATTAAAAAAAAAAAACAACTGGAAACTGCAAATGAAGTTCTTCCACCTCTTCTCTCTTTCTTCAGCACCAGACTTATGTGAACAAAGGCCTAATTTTCAAGGGAGTTAAACAGAAACCACATTGACATTTAAGGATATTTCAGTTACCCCTTTGACATCTAAATAAATAGCAAGATTCGCAACCGCACTTGGAGCAATGGGAGCAGCAGAAGGCTGAGAACATTTGGGAATCTCTCCCCGAAATTCATAAAAATTAGCAAGACTAATTATAAGCAACTTCACTAAGCTCAAATCTTAGACATTTCAAATGACATCAGGGCTGAACAAGGCTTTGGAATTTCTCAGGAGCACCCAAAATGTAACTGCTTATCTAAAATTCACCTTTTTTTTGCTTTTTCTATGCCCCAAGCTATTTTCAACTCACAAAGTTAACAGTTCAGGTTTTGTTGTGGTTACAGAAATTTCCACCATGATGCTCAAGATCATTGTCCCTTCAGTGACTGAGAAGTTTTACAGGAAATTTCCTGCTCTGCTTCAAAAAGGCTCAGTCCAAAGTGATTGTTTTGAAGGGGACACCCAAAATGGACAACAGCAAGCAGCTACTTATGAAAAATCAATTACATTTTGTTATTTCCACAATTTTAACTGTAAACACTACCCAGAGAATCCACATGATCTTACACTTGCCTCAATTCCACCAGGGTCTTACCATCTTTATAAAAATCTATTTCTGTGACTACAGTATAAATGGATATTTAACTTTCATCAAACACACACTGAAAAGCTGATGCCCTCCAATTTTCCTTGCTTATTTATATTCCTTCTTTGTTTTTCACATGTAAATCTTGTCACTTTAGTCCAATTCATAAAGAAACCTGCCTGAAAGGAAGTGCTCAAGTTTATTGTTCAGTTTTATTGACTGCATACCTGAAAACCTACAGCTTCATGTGATCAGAATGTAGATGAATGAACCCAGTCAAGGAAAAAAAATAAAAGAAAATTCAGGGATGAATAAATGGCAACACACAATTCCCCACAGCAGCCTGACCTGAGCATCCCAAGGGAGAATCATTTTGTTAAGAATGAGTGCAGCATGTTTGGGAAACGGTGCGCTGTCAATATAATCTTTACAATTACAGTCATATGATCAGTGCATCTGGAAAATAACAGTCAAGTGATTAGTCTGAACTTTGCCTGGATCGGGCAATTTTTACACGGCTCTGTCAAATGTCAGACCTCCTTCTCCCTCACCAATTTCAGCAATGTTGCACCATGATTTCAAGCAGTGAATCATCCAGCCCTGTGCCAACCATCTGTTTCGTCTGCCCCCTCAGTGTCTGGAATGAGATGACGGAGGGCAGGGCAGGATTTCCAGAGTGGCCATTAATGTTCCTGGAGGAGGGGCCCTGGCGACAGATTTTCCATCTGAAATCATGGACTGCTAAAAACTGGCAAGGGCTAGAGAGGAGTGAGTAGGAACATAATGCGAGGAAGAAGAATTAATAAAGGAAGAAGAATTAATAAAGGAACAAGGAAAGAACAGAAGGGATGAAAATACTGAGGAAAGGAAATGTGGAGAAAAAGAGGTAAAGAAAAAGTGATTATATGAACAAAGGAAAGCAAAAAAGAAAGCAGAATCCCCCCCTCCCCATCCAAATTCCCCTGCACCTTTTCTGTTGGGTTGGTTGTTTATTTTTTTGTGAGGAACAATTATTAAAACAGACTTGCAGTGCCCACTAAAAAATCCAGCAGTCTTGGAAGAGATAGCAAGACGAGAACAGGAAAAAATGACAAACAGAAAAAGAATAAGACAACTCTCAAGAGTTCCATTTTAACCCAGGTACCTGCAGAAGAGCAGGAATAAAGAAAATCCTGGACTCTGGGAAGGTGGAGACGTGGAAACAACAGGGTGGCTGAAGAATTCTTGCAGATATCTCCTTTCACTGGTCATGTCCTACAAACCCCAATTGTCACTCCAAAACATTTCTGAGAACCCTCAAAGTGCAGATCCAGACTTCCTTTAGACAGACAAATATTCAGATAGAGAAATAACACCCCTTCTACAAAACAATCCCTCAAATGTAAGAAAAAAATAAATATTTTGGGTAGAATGATGCAAAACCAAAACAAAGCGCAAACCAAATATACAAACTCCATCTTCACTTTCTGGTTTTTGAGTTACACGAAGCATTTTCCTACATTTTCCCATTGTGATACTGAGCAAAAAACTGAGAAATTCATTCCCCCAACTATCCCTGGTCAATCTTTCAGCAGTACAAGCAGAGATGTCCCTCAGCAAAAAGGAGGGGTTGTGAATTGCACATGAATGAAGAGAGATAGATCAACAAATCGGTCTCAGTTTCACTAAAGAAAGCAAAATATTGCTACAGAAATGTATTGTGCTTTGTTACAGTTATCAAAAATGCAACATAAATCTAAGTCTGTGACAGTAAAAGCATTTCTCTGAATATCAACTCATTTTCTCAAGTAGACTAGTTGGGAAATCCAACTTACTACTATCCAGAAATAATTAATTAGCTCCATAAACCTAAACTGTACCATTTGATCTGTTGTCAGAACATTTGACATCCATAAAATAATAACAATATTAAGCACTTCAATCATGTATAAGGAAGCAGTCTCTGAATTGTGTTACTTGGCTAACCCAGAGGTATTGTTTTGCCAAATTTGGCCAAATATATCACTATCAGAAGAGTTCTGTATTTCACACAAGTCTATGTGTAATGCTGCTGCTACTGAACAGCACAATATTTCTGTCTAAGCAGCATCAAAATATTTTTAATATGCGTATTTTGCGAGATAAAAATACAGCATCCAATTTTTCATAGTATTTGTAGCTTTCTGCGGTGACTATTGTTAAAAATAACTTCCTGAATGTTTATTTCTAGGATAAGACTTTTTAAATATTATTTGTGTACTGTATTAAAAATAACCTTGAAAAAAAAAAGAGAACAGTTCAAACACTAATTTACCTGGGATAAGTGGATAAATTAATTTTTTTTGGGGGGGGAAGATAGATAAAGGTTATAAAAACCTTATTTACAGCACTATAATTTTTATTTCCATTAAAAATTACAGTATAAATATGATAGCTTCTTGCAGGTGGATTTTTTTTTTTATCCCCCAAAGTAAATTTTGGTGAACAATTCCAATTAAAAAAAATCCAAAATATTTTATCTTATGTGACAAATACAAGTTAAAGATTTTTGAACAGGAATGAACCAAATTTTTAAGCAATCATCAAGTTGTGTTCTGATTTTTGCATCCTCGATTTTGCACCTGCAGTCAAGCACAAAATTGTGGGCACAGTCAATTGTGAGAGCATCTCACTGTTTGATTGTACCAGCAAATTAAACAGTAACTGGTGATGCCTGGCTGCTGTCTGCTGCACCCATCGTGGAGCTCAAAGGCAAAATTAAAATAAAAGCTTTTAAAATAAAATGTGTTCGCATCTGAAGAAAGCTCCCAGGGTTCTTCCTGCATTTAATGGCACATTCACACATTGCATTGGCTGGAAGTGGCCAAGAGACTCCTTTGTGGGCTGAACCTGCATTAAGATAATTTTGAAAAGCAAACTTATATTTGGATTTATGATCCTAAGGTAAGTTTTCCTCCTGCAAAGACCCCAAGCTGATTTTCAGCACTTCTTTTCTGTTGCTACCCTTTCCATCCTCAAATTTCACAGCAAAGGTAAGAAAGGTAAGAAAATACACATATAAACTTGGTGGATTGTTTCTGGGGCAAGACCACAAATCTGTTTAATTTTCAGCTTTAAAACCTATGGATATGTGACCATTCCTATAGTTCACTCCTGTATATCCAATTTTAAATACAATTTTCCTTTCACAACCCCAAAAATGCACCATTCACGTTCAGCACATTCAGAATAAAGTTTGCCCACCAGTTCAGCTTGACATTATGCTGCAGAGACATCTCCTTGTCACTGTTTTTGCTTTGTGACAGCTTTCAGGAGAAGCTATTACTACTCACAGCAGTAGATTTGACAGAGAAAAATATGACTTTCATAATTAATCTGCAGTGACTTTGTTGCTCTTAGAGAGGAGCAGGAGACTCTCATTTTTATCCCATTTCTGTTATCCCATAACACATTTTTAGCAGTCAGGAGCAGCAGCAGGCTACCATTAATAGCAAAGTGGACCTGTTTGAGACCTCTTTGCCATCCCAATCTGATTGTCTTCTTGCAGTTTTGGGAACACAAACTCTTGTTTCCATGTGGAATATGAGCATTCACTGTGCTCAATGCCAGGACACTTCCACCACTTCCCTATGGCTTCTGCAGTTTCCTTTCTTCAGGACTCCTTTGTTTCTCCTCTACTATCCCCTCCTTTTCTCCTCACCCAAAAGGAAATTCTCAAAATTCTTAGTTTCATGAGGGGCCATTTTGGTGAAAATTGTGCCCTTATATATTCATGAAGTTGATTATTCCAGTGTTTTGTAAATCACAAGATCATGGAATGGTTTGGGTGGGAAAATTTCATCTCATCCCACCCCCTGCCGTGGGTAGGACAACTTCCACTATCCCAGGCTGCTCCAAACCCTGTCCAACCTGGCCTTGGACACTTCCTGGAATGGGATCTTCACAAATAAGACAAGGAATATTTGCTCAGTGCTTCTTCCCCTGATGCTGGTACAGCTCAGTAAACCCATAACCCTTAACTGGGGTATACTGGAGAAAAAGTGATTGCTTCATTTTTATGGAGCAGGGCAGAGAAAAATAACACTAAAGGGACAGGCAAAAGATTACTGGATCAGTGGGAGCATCCAGAGATTACACTACTATGAGAAGACACACTGTTTTAGGAGAGAGTCAATGATACCTAAAATTTCATTAGGATGGCCTCTAGATTTTGATATACAACCAGTCAGAGTTCACCCAGCTCTGATCTGGCTTAAACTGAATATCATGTATGATTTGATTCATATTAATAAGAAAATAAATTTCCCTTTCCACCCAGAAAGATCAAATGGCATATAATAATAAAAAGAATCTGCAATAACTTTTATTTTTTGAGTAAGACTGATGAGTTTGTTCTATTTCTAATATTAGCCAGAAGTCTTAGGGAGACAAGAAAGATGCAAACATTTCCCTGAGAATTAATCAAACAAAACAGTAAATAACCTCAAAACTTTGTTTTGTTCTTCTAAAGATTGAAAAAATAGAAAATTCTTTGGTTTCTTGTCCTCCTTTCAGTCTCTGGTGGGTGAGGCTGCCCATGTTTGTAGTTAGGCAGCCAGCTAAAAGTCACGATAAAAGCAAATGTTGTAAGTACAAAGCACAGAAAAGCCCAAGTCTTCCTTTAATGCTTTACTAGCACTTCACTAATAGGCCCATGGGGTGCAGTCAGTCAATAATAACCCAATAAAATCAATAACGATAAACAAGAGTCAGTGTTCTAATAAAAGCAGAATTTTTAAAATCCAAACCAGCTGTTCCAGCGCTATGCACAAACACAGGCCTGGTGCAAGGGCTCGCTCTGCTTCCAAGGATCCGTGTTCAGCTGCCAGTCCCACAGGCAGCTTCCTTGAAGGAGGCAGAAGTGATGGACAACACACCATCAAAATTTACTGCCAAGGTGAGCACACACATTTATTGCTTGCTTTCTTCCATGATTTTAATGACACTCTGAGTTTGGTTGTTTGTTTTTTTTTTCTCCCATATTTACTTCATGAGGTTTATTTGAAACAAAAACTGGGAAGATTTTTCTGCACTATTTCCAAGCAGAATTGAAGATTATTTATAAAGACTTTGGTCAACTATGAAACACCTTCCTTGGGTTAAGGTTGAATCCTTCCTATATAATTACCCAGGCAATAAATTCACAGTTTCTGTCCCCAAAGGAACAGCCACACACTATAGAAAGTTATTTGGAGAGATGAGGAGGAACAGAACTGAAAAATCAGAGGTAATATCTTGGCTGTCATAAAATTAAGACAGATCTGCTCTTATTAAATGATTTTATCTGATCATGTCACTTTTGCTTTTAAATTCCACAAACGCCTAAAAATTAAAGTATATCAAAGTGGAGAAAAATAGAAGGAAGTATCTCAAAGATACACCATAAGTTACTCTATACTGCTCAGAAAAAGAGATTCTTCCAGCCTTGGAAGGTTCATTGCAACCTTGCCCGTGCTACAGGAGGGAGACCTAAGACCAAAGGCTCAATCCATCTCTTAGGGAAAAAAAATTAAAAATACCAATATTTATACAGCATTTAAGATTATTGAAATAAGTAAGGAAGATTAATTAATAGTCTCTGACTTTACAACCAAGTCTAACTTAATATTTTAACATTATTCCTTTGATGTGTAGGGTTTTTATTTGCTTTTGCAGGGGAGAGAATTGAAACACAGGTTTGTGCTTCATCCCAATTTTATACATCACAGAAAGCTTTAGAGTACTTTGATTGTCCCACTAAAGGAACCTTGGTTTCCAACAAGAAATACAAGACATTTGAGACCAGAAGTGGTTCAGCCTAGAGCACATACCACCAATGAGAAAGAAACTACTGCTAGAAATCTTCAGCTGGTGATATCACAAAACAGGGGAAAAAAAACGAAAACAACTCGAAAAAATACCAACTACCCGCATGGACACAAAGTAATGTTCAAATATGTTACTACCCCAAAGAGAAGGGAGTGAGAGACTCTTAGCAAAGGAATAGAGAAGCAAATGAGTTGCACACATCTACTAAAATTTGTCCTAAAAAATTTTTTGCAAGACGAATTTTTCACCCAACTTGCTTTGCTGAGTGTTTGGCCACGGCACAGTAAAGTCTGACCAGGAACTGTTACACAGTGGTTATACCAAAATCTGATACCAGATTGACACCTTCTAGTCAAAACTAAAGCTGAAGGAAATAAAGGTTTTAGTCCACTTTCAGTAGCACAGGTAAGAAAGGAAGTCACAAAGGATACAACTCCTGAGAAAAAAAGTCTGGCCAAAGACAATTTTCAGCAATTACACTACAGTTGGATATACTGATGAAAATTCTTCATCAGACAGACTTGGCTCTCATTTATACTCAAAAATCCACCCCTCTAATGGCACAAAGGACGTGCCCTATCTTTTCCCTATCTACCCTTAGACATATTTTCTTAACTGGGTGATGAAATTTATCTTCTAATATACAGCTTCTTCTGAATGCTCTCTGACAAACCCCATCAAAAAGTGCTCTGTTCTGCTCCAATCATATGTGGAGTAATGGTTTACTCATTTTCTGCATGAAAAGATGGGCACAGTACTTTGCAGAAACCATCAAACCTCTAATTTCGTGTGCTCTTCCTACAGTGCTCCTTTTGCCAACATCATTAATTGCACATGCCTCTGCCGCATATACTAAGAAACACAGGCCTGGCCAAAAGCAGCTCCTGGCACCATCACCGCTCTGATATATGCACTTCAGCTTAACAATATTATCAACACATGGCTTTGAATCTTACTCAAAAAACAAAAAGTTTCACCATCTTTGCTACTAGTGGAGAAAGGAAAAGTTCTCCAATTCGTGGTATTGTTTAAGAGGGAGCAGAGAACACCTCATTAGCACCAACTGAGGGGCCACAGCTTATCCTTTTGGCTGAAGTAGAGTGGTACAAGGTTTCTAATATCCTTCAAGGCGTCCATTATTTCACCACAGAGACACAAGGCCAAGCTTTTTGTGAGGCTTTTTTATGAGGGAGAGGTGTGGACATCCAATCAGATGGAAAGGCGCGGCTACGTGCGCGCGAAATGAATTACGCCGACGTCTGTTATAAATCTTTAACATAGCTCAGGAGATCAATTAAGATGTTCAAGCAGCTACAAAAAGGATGATTGAGGCAAATGGCAACATCAGGATGACCATATGGTAAGGGAATGCCAGAACTGCGTGGACATAAAACGCAAGCCATTGGAATACCACCGCTAACGAAACAGCGAGCAGGAAACAAGGCAAGATAGTCGGAGGAATATCAGGAGGAGGGAAGAACAGCTTGGGATGCACATGCAG
Organism: Geospiza fortis; assembly: GCF_000277835.1. Lineage (NCBI taxonomy): Eukaryota > Metazoa > Chordata > Aves > Passeriformes > Thraupidae > Geospiza > Geospiza fortis. Next base: position 1,316,081 of record NW_005054298.1, on the reverse strand, counting down.
GATTCAGTGGTATCAGGCTTAAAAAAAATGAAAAGTGCCTTCCTTGTTCCTGTAAGTCACAGGTCCAGGGTGTTGGCGCGACGCAGAGTTGACTATCCCGACAGCAACAGTGTGGGTGAAGGCGTGGCTGAATGCTTAAAATAATTATATTCAATACAGGATCATCACCTGTAAACAGCAGTGATTTTATCATCTTTCCCCTGATCCACAGGGATGGACTGAATTAACCGACTGGCCCTCTGAACATCTCAGACAGTTCCTCCCAAGACTGCTCCTTGAGCTGCCATTCCAGGTGCCACTGCCTCTGCAGGACACAGCGGCACACGGACAGCCTGCTTCCCGTGCAGTTGTGCCATTTGAAGGTGATGACAGCACCATTAACTCATCACCATGCCTCTAAGGTTAAAAGTCGTTCATTTCCTAAGTTCAAACTGCTGAACTGCAATAGAGAACTGAGCCTAACTTTGCACAGCAATCCTAAATATACTGGGAATGAAGGGAGCAGCACAAGGTGCAAAACATCCCCAACACCTGGTTAGGAAGAGGAAACAGTGCAGAACCCACCCTTTGCAGAGCCCTGTTCCTTCTCCAAGCAGGGGACAGCATCCTAACTATTCACAATCTCAAGAATATATAAAATAATTTCATATTTAGAGACATTAAATTCTGATCTGAAGATTAGGTTTGCTTAACCTGATGATTAAGCTCATTTCTCTCCCACACTTACTCTAAGAGCTGACTTTAAATAATCATAGTAAAAATATTTCTATCACATTTTATAAGGTTGGGATTGTTTTGCCCTCTTTGATGTCAGAAATATTAACAGGAAGTAATGGACTTGAGACCACATTTAGCCCAATTCTTAACAAACTGTCCTCAGGTGCCAAAAAATTAAGAGTACTCAATATTTTTAATGTTTATTTTTCAATGATCCATCTTTAGATTCGGCTCTTTTCGCTTACTAAGAAAATGCTGTGCAATAAATTTCAGAAATATGGTCATTTTCCATGTTAAAAAAATTTGATAGAAAAAAATAACAAATTTACAAGGTAATGTTACTGTCTACCCAGCATAGAAGACTTTTTTTAAGAGGGGGAAACTGAATAAATGATTTTGCTTTCAATTGTAGCTTGTACAGTGACTGAAGTCAAAACCAGTGAAAGATGAGGTTGTCAAGGTAAAGGAGAGTATGAAGACATTTTGAAAATTAACTTCTAGATATAGAAAAATCACTAGAAAGATTTTTATTGATTAAGAGTTATTCTTTTTTTAGTCTCTGGGCATGTCCTGTTCTACCCCCAGAGACAGATGGAAGGGTTTTACACATGGCTTTCAGTCTGTTGAGATTCGTGTGAGCACCTGCCAGAAATTCAGCAAAAGACCCAATAAACTCTCATTTGACTTAACAGGAAAGTGGGGAGAGAAGACCACGTTAATGTTTGAACAAATATTTTGTGTCACAGCTTAAGAGGAGGACACATAAAGGAGATCTAGATTAGATATTAAGGGGAAATTCTTCCCTGTGAGGGTGGTGAGGCATTGTCCAGAGAAGCTGTGGCTGCCCCTGGGTCCCTGGAGATGTCCAAGGCCGGGTTGGATGGAGCTTGGAGCACCCTGGGATAGTGGGAGGTGTCCCTGCCATGGCAGGGGTGGCACTGGATTGGTTTTGAGGTCCTTTACAACCCAAACCATCCTGTGATAACTGTATTTGATGCAATAATGGACCAGATCCATCAGGCATCCCAGTCCTCAAATGCTAAAAACCAAACCTGTCCATTCAGTCAGAGGAAACAGCCTATGAAAGGTTCAGGAACACCATTTTTTGGGCATTTTATCACCAAGCAACCAGAGAGTATTTGCTCCACTCCGACTTGGGCACAGAGCCCTGATGGCAGCTCTCCGACTCTCTTCAACAGAGCAAAAGCTGAATTTCTGCCTCTAGTGGAGGGAGAAGCAAATAAGTGGGGGAAACAGCATCCCCTGAGTGATTGCCAAGAATTCCCACAAAAAATAAACACAGTCTGGTGGTTATGTTCTTAACAGCTGTGTTAATGGGGTTAAAGAAACCTTAAAGAAACTCTGTCTTTTTTTAAATGAGCCCTGTTCCTAAAAACCTGATACGGTACGAATTTTGCTTTTAAACCCAGTGTGGTTTGCAACTGAGGAAAGGGCCACTCCAGCAGGCATGGAGATTCCCAAGGGAATGTGCAGGGGCCTCTGTCCCAGGAGAGCCATGGGCTGCAGGCAGGACAGTGAATTCCAGCGCTGTGGAAGGTTTCAGTATCTTCTTACACAGAGCTTGTGCCAAGCAAAGCCCTGCAATTGGGGTGGAGCAGCTCTGTGTGGCACCTCATTGTTCTTCCTTATATACCTTCATTTCAATGCTATCAACTTTAAAGTCAGATTTTTTTTTTTAATCAAAACTGATGCTCCTCCTATTAAAAACTCCAAACAAATAACCCAGCAACACAAAACTAAATTAATGTAGAATTTTAAAAAAAGTATTTTTCAGTCAGGTTTTGTTTTGCTTGTGCAAAGAACTCATAGGATGAGAGTTAGTGTAAGGAATCAACACCTCTGATCCTGTCCCCAAGTCTCTCCTCAAAACAGGCAATGGTCCCAGTCCAGTGTCAATAAAACCATTTTCCTTGAAATAAACCATGGCAAGGCAATGCTGTGAAAGGCACTAAAGCAAAAGAAAAACAACTCCACGGATTGCAATCTGTAGGTACTTCCCAGTGATTACAACATCAGCTCTTGCTTTCTCAACTTATTTATTGGTATTTCATAGCACTTATGTTCTTGTGGCAGGGGTTTGGTTATCCATTGTTGTAGCATGTTTGTTATTGAATCCCCTGGATTTCTGAGGAGGTGGAAAAGCAGCATTTACCCAGCAAAATTGTCTCCTTGGCATTGTTAAGACAGTTCAGAGCCTTGGAGTAACATCACCTTGGCTGCCTTTGGTGTGTGCTTTGGGCCTGGTGAGATCCGTGGGCATGAAAAGGGGATGCACAGCACCCAAAATTAATTTAACTGCTAATTAGCTTAATTAAAATAACTCAGAGGAGAGAGAGAGAGCAGCTATTGATACTTCCCAGGGAGTGCAAGGACATGGGTTTTGTTTGCACACAGCAAACCTTTTACCCAGGTCCCCATCCTTTACATGGATCTAACCACCTCTCCAGAGCCTCATCCTCTGACACCTCTCATTTGTAAAAAACAACAAATAAATGTGGAAATACACAAGTAACAGTCCTGTGCCTCTTTTTCATCTGGTCAGACTCCCCATCTGACATCTCTCCTGAGACCTCCTACACAGCACAGCCCGGCATCACTGCTGCCTCTGACACGAGGCCAGAGAAGGTAAGGAAAGGAAGTTGTCCCTTCATGACACCAAAGGGACATGCCATGGGCCAGGGACATGAAGGGACAACCACAGGAACTGTGCAAGGGAAGTGTTTTATCCCCTGGCTCCTAAATCCACTGTCTCCTTGGACAGAGAGCCTGCCTTCACATTACTCCTCTGTTAGCACAGAGATAACAAAACAGCCACTACCCAAATCCCTGGCATGCTCTCACACCAAGGACACCACTGCAGTCTCACCAAAAAGTCCAAGGAGATATTTTTCAAGCTATATTCAATCTGCCAAAACACAACACAATATTCCACAGCATCTAGGAGAGAAAAAATAAAGCAAGCCCTCAGCACGAACAGCAGTGGGGTCTCCCTGAGTAGCGCATCTTGGAGAACAGTGAATCATTCCAATCTCCCTGCAAATGTCAGCTGCCTGATTCCCCGTGTCATCTGTGGCTCTGAAATGGTTTCAAGCAGGACCTGCTGTTGCTGCAGGGGGTGAGCAGAGCTGTCACAGGAGGGATGGAGGGTGTGGAGCCAGGCAGGGCAGGCAGCACGAGCCCCTTCGCCCCTCGCTGCCATCGGCCGCTGCCACGGCTGCACGGACACAGGGGACCTTCCTGGAGCTGCAATCTGTCTGGAGCCAGCTCTGTGCCCAAGGAGGAGCTGCTGGAGCCCCGTGCACCCCTCTGCTGACAAAACATTGGTGGCACACTGTGCATAAACACCCATGCCAATTCTCAGTTACAGCACTCAATATTGTGGTGTTTGTGAGGGTCCCCAGGACGAGGTAAAAGATGAGAATAAGGCTGATTTATTATTTTATGGTATTATATTATATTAAAGAATGCTATACTAAAAATATACTAAAGAAAAAGGATACATCAGAAGGCTTAGTAAGACTGAACAATAAAAACCCGTGACTCCTTCCAGAGTCCCGATACAGCTGGGCTGGTATTGGCCACTAAGTTAAAACAATTCACATGGAACCAATCAAACATTCACCTGTTGGTAAACAATGTCCAAGCCACATTCCAAAGCAGCAATCAGATAATTATTGTTTTCATTCCTCTCTGAGGCTTCTCAGCTTCCCAGGAGAAAATCCTGGGCAAAGAGGATTTTTCAGAAAATATCATGGTGACAACCTGGCGTCTTCTGTTATCAGAAACACAAGTTCCTACTCCTGGCTGAGGTGCCAAAACAGGTATCCAATAATCTCTCTCCATCTTTCTTGTTGGCTCCTTCACAGACTGAAAGGCCACAATTAGCTCACCCCAAACTGAACAAACCCTGTTCTCTCAGCCTTCCCAAGGGTAGGTGTGGTGTCTCCAATACACAAATGCCTTGGCAGCCCCTGATTCCATCAGCCAGCCTGTAAAAAGACCATTTGGAGAACAAGTACCACCAGCTTCTGGGTGACAGCAGTGCAAGACCTTTTCCCTGCAAAGCAGAGGAGAGAAGATAAAAAAAAAGAAAATTCCTGGAGATGATCTTACTGCAACTTGTGCATGCATTGGTGGTTGTGTAAGAATTGGAATAATCTCCTTCCCAGCTGGCTTGTAGCAAAGCTAAAGGAGAGGTTTAAACCTCTGTAGAGACAACCTTCAACTTCTACTCCAGGCACACTAGATGCCCTCAGGGAGATGTGGTTGCAGCTGTGCCTGATCCTACCTTTGAGCAAGTTTTTTTCTTGCTGCCCTGAAACTGCCTGAAAGCCACTTCTTGTAACTATTTAATTAGAGGTGACTGCCACTGCAGAGTGCAGGCTTGGGAAATGAGTCACTTGTACATTGCCACCTGGAACTGTTGCCATCCCAAGCATGGAGCTCCATCCAGTGCAGCAGGGAAAGGACAGGAGAGGCTGCAGGAGCCTCCTGAGCATGTCCCAGGAGGGATCAGGTCCCTCTCTGCTCTACCCCCTGCCAATATCTCAGCTGAAGCCACAGGCTAGAGGTGGGAAATAGCTCAGCCATATCCTGCTTTGTTCATGCAGACTCAGCAAGTGTGAACCTGTCTTTAAATAAATGCACACAAACTGAAAATTATCTTCTACCAAGCAAGAAAGAAACCCTTCAGCTTTAGAGTTTCAAAACAGTCTCTTCACTTCATGTAACTTCTATTTATTTTTTTTTTACAGTTTGAACACAAAATTCAGCAAAATGCCCTGCTTTCTTCTGTCCTAACTTTGCCTGAAAATTGTGAAACAAAGTGACTGTTAAATTTCCAGGGGGGAGAAAATTTGGAACCAACTGTGGACAAAAGCACCAGCTGAAAGAACAGACCTGCCAAGGAGTCTCCCCTGGCCCCCAGACTTTAATACCAATGATCCCTGACACAACCTGATCCAAGAGAACCTTGGGGAGAGAAATGAGCAGGATTCCTCTACAAGGGAAACAAACACGGTGCTAAATCCTTCAGAATCTGAAGAATGGTTTTACCACAGCACCTCCACTACCCACATGCAAAATAAAACTGATGAGAAGAGTCAAAGGGAATGGGAGACCCCACCACTGGGCAGGAGACAGCTTAGTCAAGACAGAAGGCAGCCTTGAGTGTTCAAAGAGCTGTTCTTTGGCCCCTTCTTCTCATACCAGATGGATTTTCTGGCTGAGACTTATCTGTAATTTTCCTCATAGCTACTTTACAAAGGGAACAGAGCAAAGAAACCACTTGGATCTGGTTTCTTAGAGCAGGAGAGAGAATATCCTCAGCGCTGTTTTGGATCTCGTAAGTCACAGGAGGCACCTTACCCCTTACCTCCCAGTGCAAGCGTTCCTTGCATTTCCTTGATCACAATCCAGTTTTTGCACTTTCCACTTGACTCTAAATTCCACAAAAGAGCTTGATTGGGTTCAAAAGTGGAGCTCAGGAAAGCTTCAGAAAATCTCCTGAGTCTCTTCAACATGTAAGCTAGAAAATCCACGTGTTCCAGGGGCTCACACCAGAACGTGGGAATACCAGCTCGCCCCAAAGCTGGAACTGATCCAGCCACCTAAACACCATCAAACCAGGGATGCTGGGAAGGGACTCTACACACGCAGGTTTTTCATCTGGCCTCATCCCAGTGATGTTCTGGCACAGACCCAAAGGTGCCAAAATGCTTTGGTGTTCTAATCCGCGTTAAAGCCCTTGCACAGAGCTCTATTCCACACTTCCCAAATCCTCTTTTCTCTTCAGCAGACAAAGCCCCCCGATTTTCATACATTCCAGAAATGCCTTATGTTTGATCCTAAAAGCAATGATGACTCCACTGCCGTATTTTTGATGTCAACAATGTCACACATCCATGACCTTCTCACCCTGATCCCCATGTGGAAAGTGAGGGGGTTACAAAAGTGTTGCACAAATTGCTCCCAGCGAGCAGAGCTTTCTCCAGTAAAGTATAACAAGTCAAAATTCCTGCACTTTCTGGGTTTCTAACAGTGAATTCCAGTTTGGTGGGGTTTAAGGGTATAAACAAGGACCTGGCTTTAATGTGTAAGTTATCCTGGACTGCTGAACTAAAAGAAATAACAAAATTTGTGTGCCCCTGACAAATCTGGCATTGGGCAGCATCCCCAGCCATCCTGGCTGGGCACTGAGCTCTGACAGAGCTCCCACACTGACCCAAAATCTCCTTGATACCCAAAAAAAAAAAAAAAAAAAAAAATTATGTAGGGGTTGCTTGTGTAGAGCAGCCTCCTACAATGTGGTCCAAAGACAGTCAGGAGAAACTGGACTGAGAATTATTAATAAAAACCCATGTGCCTCTAAAATAGGATAAATTCTCTACCAAGCTTTGGCCAAAAAGCTTTTAAGACAACTCAAAGTCATTAAACCAGTCATTTATTCTTTCTGCCCATTGGCTTGTGCATGTAGAAGAGACTCACTTCTTTCATGGTATCACTCCAGCACTGTACTTCCTTTTCTTTACTTTCAAATATTCCCACTTTACATGAATTTTAATGCCACATATCGGTTAGGAAAGAAAAAATGTACTCAGAGCACTGAATCTACTAAGTTGTTTTTGGAAACTCTTGGAAAACTGTAACACTACTGAAAGGAACATCAAAAAATAAGTGATCCCTAAAAAAAAAATGAAAAAAGGAAACCCCCTACACACACATGCACGTCCTGATTCATTCCCTACTACAGCAGACTTTAAGGAGAATATACTACTATAAAAGAAACATATCCTCACTTTTGAAGCCGTTTTCAATATACACAGAAATAGTATTTATACCTCCTCCATGCCTTATCTTCTACAACTTACATCTTTTACTGATGCTCACAGCTGCCACCCCCTCAAACACTGGGTCTATTCTTTAGTGAAAACCTTTCTAAAAATACAGAGGTGGAAAATTACCTTGCACTTTAAATCTATTATGTCATTGAGGACGGGAAATGAGAAATAAGGGAGTTTGGAAAGACACTCTCAGGCCAGAGAGATATTCATCTGTAATACAAACCACGTAAACATGTCATCTCTAAGAGGTATGTGAGGCATAAAAGCAGTTTAATGATACACACGGCGTTTTGCAAGCCCCAAATCTTACAGGGTCATTGTCATTTCCATCCTGCCACAGAGGTTACAGGCAGCAGGGCCACAGCATTCCCCGAGACCTCAGAAGCGACCTCCAAATTTTTCCTGTGTCCCTTTCACTCCACTTCCAGCTCCTGTGTGGCCGGCCCAGCATCCTCATGATGCATGAGCCCCACAGTGTGTTCCTTCTGGGACAGGGCCACCACAGAGCATCCCATGGCCCCAGCAAGGCAGGGCAGGGACCTGCAGGAGGAATTACCCCAACTTGCCTTTGAAGATTAAATGTTATCTCACAGATTTTCTTTACGTGCTGACCAAATATTGTTTTTTCACCGTTTTGAGGATCGGGTCCTTTTAGATTTAAAAAAAAATGAAAAATAAAATATGTAATGACTGCTAACAGTGATTTTTATCCACAGAAAGCTCCATGTGCCAAGAGGCAGCAGCAAGGGTGCATCAACTTCAGTGAACTCACCGCCAGAGCAGCTTCCTGGAGTTATTACAAATTTCAGTTTCAGACTGGCTTGCAAGAAGACCACAAACCTTAATTAGTGCAGTGAGAGAGGAGTAGAGGGGGGAACAAGCCCAAAGCTTCCTTCTGAATAATTGTCTATTTGTTTATCACTATGGCTTCCATGGGCTAATTATTTGCTTAAGAAAACACCTTTAAAATTCCTCTAGTTAAAAAAAAAATAAATAAAAAAATAAAAAAAATTAGCCATTTGTTTTTCTAGTGTGGGGTTTATACTTCTAAGTTTCAGCAACACAACGTACCAGATACCTCATGTTGCAGATGGTTGTGGGGAACCAGAAATACTTGAGGGAGGAAGGGCAGGCTGCACTTTTTGTATCTCTTACCGAGAGCTGATGCCTTTTCAGCAAGAAATTCAGCAGAATCGCAGTGGCTCACGAGCACTTCTCCAAAACCTGAATGAAGAGGCAGCTCCAGAGGCCGTGTTAATTGTGCTGGAGTGCCTGCTAATGTCGTGCTGGAAGCTGCACTCGTGGCTCCAAAACAGAGGCTAAAACTTTATAGTTTTATTTAAAAGTTTGGGAGCTCTCAGGATATTGCTGGGATGCGCCCGAGAAGTGGCAAAACCCAGAGCTGCTTCTTCGTCCCCCCACAGCCTTTGCACAGGTACCTGGTCCCCCTTACACATGCTCCAACTCTCCCTTTTTTGTGTTAACAATTAATTACGACACACATTTCAATTAGCACTCCAGCCCTGTGATCAACGACCCGCGTGCCTTTGAAGCACGGGGCAGCTCCATCCCTGCAGGAGGAGCCACCAGAGCCCTCCGTGCTGGTTCCAAAGGGTTAACCCCCGAGCGAATTCTTCAGATGTGTAATTCAATACTTCATAACTGCTGAAAATTGGAGCCCACATAATTTATTTTCTTTGGTCCGGGCACATTTGCCTCATGCTTGGCTGTGGCTGACTTCAGAGAGAGACACACCTAAAGCCCTCAAGTGTCCCAAGTGGCCCGTGTCAGTTCTGCGGAGAGATTGTGGTGCTTGGAGGCAGCCCAAGGATTAGGTGTTCCTGAGAAGGCTTTTTTGGCTCCACGAAGCCCAGGGATGCCATGGGAATAGCCCAGGGATGCCATGGGAATAGCCATGCATCCACGGGGGACGCGAGCGCTGCGGGACGGCCCTGGCGCACACACGTGAAAATAAACACGTGAAAATAAACACAAGTGCCACCAAAAAGCACCGAGGGGGAAGGAGGGATTGCTGAGAGGAGACAGGCAAACAATTGCTTCATTGTGGAGCCCGAGCGAGGAATCGCAGATCCGAGCTCCACCTACAGTCCCCTCCGCAAAGCTGACTCCGCTGCCTGCTCCCGAATTTTTTTTCTTTAATTTTTATTTTTAATAGTTCTATTTTAGTTTTTTCAACAATTATTTTCACTGCACGAGCGACCTGCATTTCCATTTCAGCTGAACGTGTACACAGCCAAAGTTAATTCATTGTGCCAGTACTTTTAAGGTTAGTTTACTTTCTGTATTTTGAAAGTAAATAGCCTGCTTTTTCCTGGAATTTATTTTAGGATTCTGTCCCTATCACTGGCTTTCATTTGCCCCAGCTTTGCATTGTCTGACAGTATTTCACATTTTTATTGCAGCTTGATTGCAGTGCAGCAGTTTCATCATTACAGGGAAAAAAAATATATACATATAAAAAAAAAAAGTTGTCTAAATTGTATTCTTGCCCTCCTTAAAAAAAAAAAAAATTAAATCAAGCTTCGTACATGACTAGGGTTGCAACTTTTAAAAGCAGTAGCCAGCCTCTGAAAGCATCAAGGAAAATAATCATTAAAAAAAAGCCTTGGACACAAATTCCAGCTCTGATGCTGGTGCCCACAGGGTCCCTCCCATCCCATTACCTGGGATGAAGCTTTCCCATGAAGGAGATGGAAATCCCTCCTGGGAAAAAGCTGGATGCACAACCATTGGCCTTCAGGAGTTTGTCTGGGCAGGGCACCAGAGCAAGGCCAGCCTCCCCACACCATCCATGGGGAGGAAATGCCACCAACTGGGCAAACAGGACAGAGCTACAGCCAAAACTCATCTCCACCTGACCCAGAAGGGATTAGAACATTAACGGGTGGGGTCCAGCTTCTGGGCAACTCCTTCAGCCATCCTAATGGTTGGACTCAAGGATCTGAGAGGTCTTTTCCAACCTGAACAACTCCACAATCTCCTGCCATCCCCTACACCTGATGTGTGCACCTTATACAAGGAGTTCTGTCTTAAGTGACAGAAGAAACCAAAAACAGAATAAACGGGTACTTTGAGCACACTCTGCTCCTTTCTGATAGTTCAGGCTCACCCAAGCCTCTGTGCTGGATCAAATCAGTGAGCTCCACTTGGTACCAAGACTCCTGCCAACACCAGGTCTGGTGAGGAGTGGAATCCCCCTTCCAGTAAAGAAATTCCTACATTCATATTCCTGCCGTAATATTGTTTGGAAAGACACAAACTAGGATGGCATATCAAACCATGGAAGGAGGAAAGGAGGTGAGCAAGACAAAAAAGGAAGATTTCACTTAGAATAAGGTGGGGAATCACTAATTTGTTAATTTGTAAAAGGTTCTTAGGTGTCACTGTGATCTACTAACACAAATTAAGGGAATGGAGCATCTCCCTGCTGAGTGAACTGGAGTTGCTCAGCTTGGAGAAGAGATGGCTGAGAGGGGAGCTCATCCCCACCTGTCCCTGTCTGCAGGACAGAGCAGGGCCAGGCTCTGCTCTGGTGACCCTGCAGTGGCCCCAGAGGAGTGGGCAGGGACTGAATTCCCGCTCCCAGGAATTCCCCCTGCACAGGAGGAAGAATTTTCCTGCGCAGTGACCAAGCTCTGAGCAGAGAAGCTGTGGAGTCTCCCTCACTGGAGGTATTCCAGAACCATCTGGACACAGCCCTGTGTGCCCTGGGAGGCGCCACCAGTGACCCACTGTGGTCCCTCCCAGCCTGACCCATCCTGTGATTCTGTGAAAAACCCTCTTATCCGCTCAACATATGTGAAAGATCAGACAAGCAGTTTAAAAACTCTCCAGATCTTGCAAGAATTTTTAACGAACATTATTATTATCATCTCACTTCATGGGTCCAATATGTCCAAAATTTACATGGCTCCCAGATGACAGAGGGGTTTTACCATTCTTTCATCCTAGGTGACAGAGCCAAGTGGGAAAGAGCAAGGGATCTGGATGCCAACAGGAGTGTTGGAAATTGAATACTCTGTTCCATCTCCTGTGCAGCACTTTCCTCTCCGTGCACACTTTTACGAGGCAGATATTTGACCTGTTACACCATGATACATAAAATAATAATAAGTAGTCAGTGGGTGGGTGATCTCACCAGTGTCTTTAAACCTCCTGCAATGTGTGGGTTACGAGGTTTGAATCACACAGAAGTAGCACCAAAATTGCCTGCTGCTTCAAGGAAACTGCGGGAGGAGGGGTGGCCAACTGGTGAGGAATAAGGGAAATTAATAAAACCTGAAAAAAGAATGAGATGAGCAGAATAGAAGCTATAATGAAGACAAAGCAAGAGTAATTACTTGTATACAAAAAAAGTATGGTCAGTCAAGCTCCTGGTGATTTTCATCCTTGACAAATGCTCCCCATTTGTGGAGAGGATAAATTGATAAATATATGTTTAATCTTGTTTGGAGACTAAAAGAACAGGTGACATTGATCCTTCCCATCACTGTCAACCAGAGCAACTCCCTGCCACAGCTCCCACACAGCGCAAAAGAGATCAGAACCAACTATGAAGTTCATACAAAAGAGAAGGGAAAATGAAAAAAAAAATTAAATAAAGGAGAGAAAAAAAAAAATCTGTGCCTAGCCTGAATTTCCACCCCTACATCACCCAGAGCTCCAAGCAGCCAGGACTCACAGGAGGTTCCTTTGCCACGAGGCTGCATGGCCAGGCCCTACATTTATGAATGAAATTGCTGCTCTTTTCCAAATGTAAGATCCGAGACCATGGATGAGTGCCACCTTTTTTTTTTTTCTTTTTTACAAAACCCTTAGGAGCATGAGTGTGCTGTATTTCTTCAATTCAATGCTGATATATCTGATTTCCCTCCAGGACAGACCAAACATTAAATAACACTGAACAGGCTGAGCGCACAGCTAAAATACTCACACTGAAAAGTTTTCATTCTCAGCTTATTTCCTAGTTTACAAAAGCTCTTATCAAAAAAGCTCTCTAAATTGGAATTAGTTAGTGATCCAGGTCTCTAAAGCCCAGGGACTGGAAGTGAAGATTTCTTAATTATACCAGCAGGGGCTTGATTTCTATTCTTAGTGCAGCTGGGTAATGTTGTTAGGTTCTTGCAGAGCTCTGTTTCTCACTGGCAGGGGTAGCCCCTGGTTTACTCTAACAAAAATATAAAGCTCTTGAAATTCAAGTGTCTTCACATATGTAACAAAACACATACACTTCACATACACATCCAGCTCTCCAGCAGAGCCCAGGTTCCTTTAAGGCTCAGGAACTCATTACTTGGGAATTTAAACACCAGTCTCAGAGTTTTCACCCAAGAAACTTTCGTTTTTTTATTTTATTTTTCTCCCAATTGGATTTTAAATACCTCGATTTCTCTCTTTTTCCTTGTAGGATTCAATGTTGATCAGCTGTAAATTCACCTTCAAAAAGGCTAAACACCAGTCCCATAACAAACTTTTGGGATTAAGACCCAGATCACAACAACCTCCAGCGTTAAAAATATCCACTCACGGTGACTCAACATCTGTATAAATCACTTCCCTCCTCTGTTACAAGGACAGACCCAACCTAGAGAACAACAACCAAAACCAGCCTTGTACTTCTTGTAAAATAAAAAAATTCTAACTTCGGATTCATATCACCACAGATTAGCTCTAAAATCCTCAAAATTTTATTCTTGCTGATTAAAACACAGTGTAAAATATAGCAGCACAAGCCCATAGCTGCAGTTTAAGGCACTGAGGTTAAGGGGTGGGGGGGAAAAGGCATATTAGTTTATCTTAAGGCTCCTGGACAGAACCCAAAAACTGTGTTGAATCCCCAAGTAGGTCATATTTCTCTCATTAAAATATTTGACTCACACTGGCAATGTTCTCTGAAGATAAATGAACTCTGGACTCGGAACAAGGTAAAGCTGTAATTATTAAAGCAAGCATTTAAATCTCAATTTGACTGTTGCTGGTCACCTTCTTGAGAAGAGACTGATGGTCAGCCTTGGTTTTTTTTTGCCCACAAAAAAACTCCTGCAGGACGAGTCAGCTGCACATCACAAGGCAACTGGTGGTCACATGAGATGCTAGAAAAAGGCTTATAAATTTTCTGCATCTTTACGTTCCTATCTGCTCAAGCTGTTTTATCAAAACTCAAACTTTCTTGCTGGGAAACGGTTCCCTCTTTGGTACCTTTTCTGCCAAAACCCAACTGTAACAACAGAAGTTTATAAACAATGAAAATTCCAGCTGCTTGACATCAGCGATGTGAAGCTTTCACTTCACACTGATACAAATATTTACCCTGAGCTCTGGCAAAGCTTTCCTTGCCCATGTCGCCCTTAATCATACATTTTTCCTTGATTGAGTTATGCTTTCCAGTACGTGATTTGCTCTGGTTTTACTTTTTAACACATCCCAGAGGCTCCGTCAAAACCAGCTCTGCGCAGGCCGTGTCATTTGGTAGCTGCTCACGAGGACCTTGGCAAACAGCAAAACAGCGTCTCTTTCTAACTGCTCTAATAAATTTGTTTGTTCTTTTCGGACCACCATTTATTCCTTAGATCCCACGTATCCATAAAGCAATGAGCCAAGAAAGTAAGCAGAAACACACTCGTTTTGCCTTTAATCTGCTCCCTCGAGGCAATGCACTGACTTCTCTTACAGACACCTTGTAGCCGAGGAGCTGCAAAGTATCGATGACTCACTTTTTGCTGTTATTTATGAGACAGGAGGGGTATTATCACAGGGAGCAATAATAAACAATCGCTGGGTCGCTGCTTTAATACTCACAAAACTAAATATACAGGAGTCAAAACAAATGTAGCCCTACCTGAGCAAATGGGATCATCACAAACCATTCTGACAATTATAATTAAATATATTCTTCCAAGAGAAAGGAAATTTGAGAGATTTCTCAGCTACGTTCATAGAAAACCTAATAATTAAATATATTCTTCCAAGAGAAAGGAAATTTGAGAGATTTCTCAGCTACATTCATATAAAGCCAAGTGCAACGCTGAGGGAAATCTCATCTGCAGCATCTAACATGGAGAGAAATTTATTTCAATCTACTCCTGAAAGTGGACCCAAATCTTCACCAATATATTTTTGTTACCCTTTATTTTTATACATCTCCCAGTGAGAGAGGACAAAGAAAAGCAGCAAAGACAAACGATGCTCAAGGACTCTGGGCCCTGGGCATAAGTTCTCTTATTATCTTTTTATTAATTAGATAAATCTTAAACCCAAGCCTGCTAAAGGATGAATCAGCTCCCTGCTCTTCCTGTAGGTGGATCAGTAATCTATGGGAAGAGACAGAAAATTGCACCTGAAGTAGCTCCAAACAACAACCAAAGGTAGCCAACAGCTTATAGGAGAAAATCAACCCCATTTTCAGGCTGCAAAGAAAGAGAAACCTGAAATCCACTGCAAATAAAAATGAGGATCAAGGATGAAAATGAAGAACTCCTGATCTACCTGAAAACTAACTCAGGTATTCCCTATTTGGTTACTATTTCAATAAAACGCTGGTGCAGGACTTATAGGAGCCCAGATGAGTTGTTTGAAACACACTTTATCTTTGCATTTCAATGACAAGACTCTTTTTTTTTAATATATATTTCTTTCTTTCAAAAGTTTTCCTTCTACTGGTGTTTCACATAAAAAGCAAGAAATCTTAGAAAAAAATAGGTATGGTCCTAACAACTAACTCTAGTTCAGGTCAAAACCAGGCAGTATATTCATAAATCTTAATTCTAGCCTAATCTAAAAATTAAATATTTCAGAAAAAGCATGAATCTTCTGAAATACTTTAGTATTTTGGATTTAAGAAAATATTGCTTCATTTCCATGAGACAAAATGCTATTGAAATAGACATTTGGGATCAGAGGGTCTTGGGATCTACCACAGGCTCCCAGTAGGGCTTTTGGGAGCAGCGGCAAGAGGGAAAAGCAATCTGGGATGACTTTAGTATGACAAATTGTTCAGCAAGTGACAGATTCACACTTGGAGCTGGTCACTGCCCGTGACTCCAGCCCAGCATCTGCAGTGAATTTTCACCTCTGGCTGCAGGAGGAGAATCACCCAGGGTGGTCCCTTCTCCTTTCTCCAGCCCCAGCATGGCAGGGATAAAGAGAAAGATTTGGGACGTAATCACATTAGAAAAATCAACCTGGAGAATTTAGGACAGATTCGGTGTCTCACAGTTTTTCTACCTAACATTTGCATCGCCCAGCTTCAGTCTTTGAAGAGAAAATATTTTGGAGTTGCCAGGAGCATCCTGAGCATTTTAAAATCCTCCAGTAAAATCCCATTTAATGTCAAAGTCATTCAGAAACATCATTCTATTTGCAATATATATATATATTTATTTATTTTTACATTTTATTCCAAAACCACATTAGGAATATTTTAACATTTACATTAATGCAGTATGACAGGAATCCAATAATTGCACATCTTGTGGTACTGTCAGCCTTACAGATACGTGTTTTCATCACTCGAGTTATTGAGTTCATTTGGAAATAAAAATGTTTACACCTGGTAATGGGGTGCTAGAATTCCCCTAAAGCAATGGGAAAGTGAATCATCAGAAAGAGCTAAAATACAAAGAACCTACACATCAAAAAACAGCAAAAACCACCCCCAAAACACAGCAACAAAATCCATGGGCTCCTCTCACAGACACTGGAGATGTTTCCTTTACCTAACGTGGTATTTGTGTCATGGTCATTCCTCAATCCCTCAAAAGTCAATGCACATCAAAAGGTGCCTCTAGGAAATAACTGGTTCAATTAAAAGGAAGAAATTTAGGGCTTGATTCAGGTCCCCTAACAGGATGATCTGTGCGTCCCTTAAGTGGCGGGACATGGGAATATGGATGGAGCCCATCACCAGCAGGGCATGCAGCAGGAGCTCCTCATTAAACAGGCACTTGTGGCCAAAATTCCCTTTATTTACCACACCTTGTGGGGCAGAATCCCTCTCTGCTGGCTTATTTGAGGCTGGAATTAGCTGACCCTTGAGGTCCTTTCCAACCCAAACCATTCCATGACAATGGCATCCCAGATGACATCCATGGTAAAGTACACACAGGCAAAGTCAGGGAGGAGAAACCCAACCCATGTGGCTCCCACAAAAAAGCACCCAACAGGTCACAACCGCCCGACCTGCCAAGAAAAGAGGAGTCTCATGTGGCCTCACAGGTAATTAAATCCCTTGACTAATGAACTGACAGAAAAATGCACAACAATTGCAGCTTTCTGCAGATGAAATGTCCCACCAAAGTCCAAGGACACATTTCCCATCCCCACATGCAAGTTGTTGTTATTCCCAGAATTCATCTCATCACCAGACACTAATTAGAGGGAAAAAAATGCCAAAAACACATGAAAGTGAACAAAAAAAAAACAAAAAAAAAAACAAGCCGATCAAATGGTTTATTCTTCAAATTACTGAAATTGAATTTTAAGTCACAAGTGAAATACACATTTTGGACTGGAACCACTTTCTAATGTCACCAAGGCTCATTCCAACAGTGATAAAATCAAAAAACTTTCAAGACTTTTCAAACACTTTTCAAAACTCTACTCAGATATGATGTCCTGGTAGAATCAGTTGCTTTTATCACACAACATTTTCACTGAATGAAAGAAGCTCCAATTTAGACACATTAAGAGACCTTTGTTTTATTTTTAATTTCTTAGTAATTCTAAGGGTTTCTGCTGCTGCAACGAAAAATTTCCAGATTTCCCATCCCAAATTTCACTATGGATTTCAATGACTTCCTCTGAAGAATTTCCTGGAGTTTCAAGGGACTGAACAGAGGTAACAAATGACAAATACATAAGATTTCCTCCACTGGCTTCTATGTTCCCTTTTTTATCCTATAATCCTCTATCTCTCCATCAAATCTCATAAAACCAATTATTAGAGTCTCTTGCCTCTATTATCTCCTCACTGTTTTTGAATTCTCCCCAATATCAGAAGAAAGAGGATACTTTTCTCCTTCATCTGCAAACATCCATTTTCTCCTTCATCTGCAAACATACACTTATTTTCCTTCTGTTTTTCCAAAACTACAAGAACTAGAGTGGAAATTTGAAAAAAATGTTGGGTTTTTTCTATGAAAATAAGATATTCTTCCAAGTCATGGCGTCAGGAAATTCTCTGTTGTAGCAGTTCTCTGTCATTCCCAGGTGGAAAGTCAGTAGAGGGAGCACAAGAGCTCACAGCAAAATGTTAAAGGACTACCAAAAAAATTCTTATTTACACCCAGTCATTATTATTGGGGAGTTTGTTTTCTTGAATATCCCCACCGGCCTCACCAGGAAGGAAATACTTAAAAGTTATATAAGGCAATTTTGTGGTTTTGAGAAAAAAAAACAAGCCCAAGCCCCCAAAATTCAGCAGGGTAGATGAAGAGCTGGAAAGCTCTGTCTCACCAAAGAGAAAAATCAAGCAACTTTCTTAAAATAGGCATCTTAATCATGATGCTGAGTAACTTCCTATTTTGGGAACTGCCACAAAGCATTTCTGGCCATGTTCAGTGCAGAACTCGTAATAAAATGTAATAATCACAGCAGATTTCACCAGGATCCATCAGAAATGAGCAGCTCTGTGGAGGACCTGGGACAAACTCCATTACATAACTGAAAAGATGACAAAATTTGCTTGGGTTTAGATTCTGTAATTAAACACAAACCTCAGTCCACATTCATCCCAAATTTGCTGAATTCCCAAAGTTTTTCAGGAATTCCTCCCATCTCACTGCTGGAAACCTCTGGACTCAGCTGGAGCAAACTTGGAACCATTTATGATTTTTTTATCAAAACTATGGGAAATTCAATTATTTTTCATGGTTTTGGCTCAATATCAACCAGAACATTGCATTTCTGTGTGCGCTTGGTTTCAACATTTCAGTTTGATTTGAATGTCAAAGCACAATCAGGAGGACAAAGTCCTTCCTCATATCACTGGATATGAATCCAGATATAAATAATCACAATAATGATTTTACTGGTGCTCTTCCAGAATTATACCATTTTAAATGAAAAGTTTAATGTGAATTTTGAGGTTGAAAGGGGGGAAGAAAACCCAAACAACTCCACCATGGATGCCTGAAAACTGTGGAGTTGAACATTCCTCTCATTCCTGTGCATAAAACTGCATTATCCTTTGGTTTACAAAACCCTACCAGAGGGCTGAACAGTCACATGACTAAGGACACTAAAATTATGATCTTCCCATCATTTTAAACTAATTACATCAAATTATGCTCTTTAGTCAAAGTTCTCTG
This sequence comes from Geospiza fortis, assembly GCF_000277835.1. Taxonomy (NCBI): domain Eukaryota; kingdom Metazoa; phylum Chordata; class Aves; order Passeriformes; family Thraupidae; genus Geospiza; species Geospiza fortis. The sequence continues at coordinate 1,297,174 of NW_005054298.1, read as the reverse complement.
AAGACCCAGTAACTCATGGAACAGCTTTGAAACACTGAAATATCCCACTCCAGGTTATTTTTCCCAAAAGGAGAAGATTCAGCCAAAACACAGTATCTTATTGTTATATTTTTACTTCCCATCCAAACCAACCAAATCCCTGTGAAATAAAAAAATACTAATATTTTGTCTGCCATATTTTTGCACCGGCAGTTTGGAGGGCTATGATTTTGTAGGAGAAAGGAAAGGAGACGCAGGGAGAAAAGAACAGAGAGAAAGATCACCAAAATTTTCAGTTGATAAGTCTGGTGTGCATTAACCATCTCCAGAACTGCTCTATAAAGATAATTCCTTGTTTTCTTCTACACCAACACCGCTCACACCCAAAGCCCTGAGACAGATATTCCACCAATTAAAGGAAAACAGATCCCTGACAGTCTTTACATCTTTAGGGAATTTTAACTTGGCCACTAAAAATCCCAGAAAAAACTTTTCTTCCTTCTGGCTTTTGACAGAATCACAGAATATGAACCCAGCTAAAGGGTAGGGCTCATACTGAAGCCCACCCAAGCATCCAGAAGAAAAAGAAACCAAGGAACTTGTGGAATATTTAAATACCTTGGTATTTTCAAAGGCCGTGAAAACACCCAGCAGAATCTTCCACACAACTGCAGAATTGTATTAATTGTCCATCTGGGGTCTGAGCTGCTACCACAGGACTGAGCAGCTCCCAGGGAATATTTTAATATTCTTTTTTGAATGGAGTTACTGCACTGCTCAGTCTCTCTTTTCATTCATGAATCATTTCCTTCTGCTGCCCAGTCCCCATCTCATGTAAGCCAGGCTGATATTTCCTCGTGTGCACTCAAATATTTATTTGTATTTATTCAGCAAGTATGAACTGCCCAAGTGCCACCACAGCCCAGTATTTCTTGCACTTGTTTAGGGCAGGGACCCATCCTGAAAGGTCAGAGTGTATAAATTGTGTTTTTACTGGCTTTCAGTTAGCTCTGCATCTCATCTGCGCAGCTGGAATTTATCCTTCTGATAGCCAAGCTTTGCAAAAAAATCAAGTTCATTACATACATCATATAAATTAGATATGAATTAAAGAAATAAGGGTTATATGAGAAATAAAGATAATAACAAGGCTACCTTGTCACACACAACCAAGTCACCACCTTGAAGTCAAGGTGCCTGTGACCTTGGTCATTGTTTTAGAGTTCTGGTGGAGATTTACATTTACAAACTTGAGGTGCACAAATGATTAATTATAAATTAAATAATTTACTTAAAATTTAAATTACAAAATTAATTTAGATCTTTTTCTAAGGCAAAACAAGACACCAATACCTGCAGAAATGGAAATTTTCTGACGTTTTTTCCGGCAAGTCCAAGAGTCCAAAATTAGCACCCAGGAACTGAGCCCCACAAACTGATTTAAAATATCATTGCTTTACATAGAAAGTGGATGAACAGTCTAGATATCAAACAGAGTCCAGACTGATAAATACAATCTACACTAGACTGTGTTTCACATCACTAAATTGTAAGAGCAGGATAATGAGGATTTCTGAGTTACAGGGGAGTCTGGAAAAGCCCTAATTATAGAAAAGATTTCAGCAGCATTTTATTTTAAATAAGTTTAATATTAAACTGATGGCAAAAGCACTTGAAAATGCTAAACCAGGAACACTGAGGCATCGTTGATGATAGCAGCAGCCACACACAGGACACCTTTGTGAAATACAGCAGAGATGATGGCACCAATAAAAGATACAGCTAATCTTTCTTTATGGAGACTCAGAGGAATGCACAATGCTCTACTACTGTACTGGCAGGTAATCTACTGCCTCTTTAAATAAATCTAAATATTAGGTCTAGCAGGGATCAACCTGAGAAAAATGCTAAAATATAACTGCTAAAGTTAATACTTATTTAATACTTGCTTTTCTACAAGACTTAAAATGAAAAGGCTTTCCAACTATTATAAGATGTAGAGTGTTAATCTACATTTCAATAAGATATTTAAAGGCAATGCTGAAACTGTCAGGGACCCTTTCTTAAGCCTGGGAGAGGCCGACAAAGGCGTGCTGACAGTTCCCTTTGCCCTGACACGGAAGCATTATTTTATCAAGAAAATGTTATTATGCTGGTACTCATCTTGGAACTCCTCTTTGCAGACTTTCCCAACCCCCCAGCTGTATTTGGGGGCACAGATTCCTCACTTGAGGTGTGAGGAGCCCGTCCCATGGAGTTAGATGAAGAGATCAACATAAATGTACATTCTTCTGTTATGTTTTATACAGAAAGGCAAAAAATGAAACTACAGTGAAATTTCTACGACACCCATAAACAGTAAAAGTACTCTGAAACGTGCCTAAAATTCAACCTGTTTTTTTCCTCTAACAGCCAAACAATTATAGATGATTTTTGGAAGATATTTGCATTGTAACAATTTCCATATCTGACATTAACATTTATATATATTCGCTCTTTATGCTAAATACGCTCTTTTGTGTTTGCATTTTTCACATCTTTGTTGCAGACACTATAAAAATAGCACATCAAGCACCTTGTTAAATTAACTCTTTCATTAATAACGTGGCTCCAGTTAGAAAATAACCCCTTTGCTCTTGTGTGAACGTATACATGCAGCCCATAAACAGTTTCTAATTAGTCACACGTGGATTCAAATGCAGACTTGTACGCCATAAACCAACACTGAAGTGTATAAGAAACTGTCAGTCAGATCAAAAGTCAATCCAAAATCATCCCATTTGCAGAGCTGAGATGCTGTCACAGTCAGTTAGCCCAAAATGTTTAAAACAGCGACCAAACTTTTATTCTAATTGAGCATGAGTTGAAAGGCTGCACACTTTGATGTCTCTGCTTTTATCATTTGTATATAGCTAAAAACAGCAGGGTGAGGGGGATTTTTTTTTTTTTTTAGTTTCTCTTAGAAATAGGAGACATTACTTCTTATTGAAAATATACAGGTAGGTCAGGCTGTATTTGTGGAGCCAACGTATGGTTTTCAATCATGCATGTAATCACTTACAGCACCACTCCTCAAAAGTGCAATTAGTGGAGTTTCTTGTTACTATTTAACCTTTTCTTTCTGTCTGTTGTCAACCAAATAATTTTTAAAAAGCATATTTTGAATATTATCTGCAATGAGATCCTGCATCTCCCCGGGAAGCCCAAGGGCTGGGGCAGCACTGTCATTTTTCAATCCTTTCATTCTGCAGGAGGGGAGAGGGCAGCAGAGCCTGCCTGCAGGAGGGGTGCTTGAGCAGATGCCTACAATCTGAGAACATGCTCGCAGAAACTCGAGAGGCAGCAATGAAAAGTCCAGGCCTAATCTCATTGCAGCAGCACTCAGTTACAGCGGGGGAAACACACACAAAGTGCCAGGTGGGTGGGGAAGCAAAGGAGAGACTCACTGAGCTTCAGGCACAGCACACGCACACCCAGTCCAGGGTGTCCTGGACCACCCTTCCTCTTTTTCATGAGACAGAAAAACCTTGCAAGAAAAATCCAGCAGAACTTCCACACCTCCAGCTTCACTGGGATCACAAAAAACACCCCCAAAACTCCTTTTAACTTCAAGAGACAGCACAATGCTCCCAAAACCCATCACCTGCTGACAGTCTGTGCTTGTGCTGTGAGTTCCAGGGGTGAAGCTTAATGCTGGAATTTTCAAGGCTGCAACTGAAATCCTTGCTACAAGAAGGACATGGAGGGGCTGGAGCGTGTCCAGGGAAGGCAACAGAGCTGGGGAAGGGTTTGGAGCACCAGGAGCAGCTGGAAAGGGGCTCTGCCTGGAGAAAAGGAGGCTCAGGGAGACCTCCTGGCTCTGCACACCTCCCTGACAAGAGGGGACAGCCAGATGAGCTCAGGCTCTGCTCCCAGGGAACAGGGACAGGACAAGAGGAATTGGCTCAAACTGTGCCAGGCGAACACTTTAGATTGGATATGGGAAAAATTTATTGACGGGAAGGGTGGTCAGGCCCTGGAACAGGTGGCCCATGGCAGTGGTAGAGTCCCTATCCCTAGAGGGCATAGAAAGCCCTGTGGATGTGGCACTTGGGGATGTGATGAATGGTGGCCTTGGTAGTGCTGGGGGAATGCTTGGACTCCATGACCTCAGAGGTCATTTTTAACCTGACCAATTCTCTGATTCCTGGTGCCCCAGCTGGACTGAGGCTGTGCATCCCCGTGTGCACACCTGGATTTGCTCCTCTGCCAGCAGCCAGTGTGTGCCTGGAAAAGAGGGGAGACAGAGGGACACAGCCTTCCCACAATATCCATGGCCAACTGGCTTTAAACATCATGAAACAGCAGCAGGACAGATCCACTGGCTAAGCAGCCACATCCCTGATGAGCTGGCTCCTCCTGCACTTTCCCCAGCACTGCCTGGTCTGCTGTAACATCATATCCCTGGTGGTGGGGGTGGAAATGCTGTTCCTGAGGACAACCACCCTCCTACAATCTCTACAAAATTTCTCACTCCCAAAAAATCCTCTCCACTCATACAGTTCAGCACTAGTTCAAATCCTGTCTTTCTCCTGAGACAGGAATTTATTGCAATCTGAAGAAAGCAGCTTCAGCACAGTTCTGGTGACTGAAAGGAGAAATTTGAGAGGGGACCTCAAGGCAGCTATTCCTTGGCTTGGAATAGCAACCTCTCATGCTAAGGCTTGCACAGGTTTTGTGCCAAAACTCACAGGGGTGTATTTGTAACCAAATCATTATCAGAGCTAACCCAGCTGACAGAAAACAAAGTTTACCTGGCGCCACAAAAGGAAATAACAACTGGAGACTCCAGGGGAGGAAGTGGTGCACAGACTGTCCTGAAGCCCTTGCAGAAGGCACTTGACAGTGCAACAGCATCTCCTGACAGAAATTAGCATAAAGCTGCTATGACCTGAGGGTCATCACTGAGACCAAGAAACCAATATGTGAGGGACTGGATGAAAAAACACTAAGGCACAAATTCCAGTATGCAGAAACCAGATGGGAAAGGATTATGAGAAAATTATGACTTGCATTTTCCATATGAAGAACAGAGGAAAGGCAGACCTATTTTGTTCTCACCTTTTTTTTTTTTTCCTTTAAGGACTAGCATAACTTCACTGCTTCCAATAAGAGATAAAGCAACTTTTGATGGTTTGTCCAAGCATACCCCAAAAAGGGGAAAAGCTGGGAACTCTGCACAGCTAAAGTTCTGTCACAGACATATTTTATGAAAAATCCTTTCGTTAGGATTTTTCTCCTGAGAAGCCTCAGAAACGAAATGTAAATAATTCTCCACTGCTGTGGAATGCAAAAGGTGCATCTTTGATTGGTCCATGTTGGTTGTTTCTAATTAATGGCCAATCACAGTCAGCTGGCTCGGACTCTGAGTTACGAACTTTTGTTATCATTCCATTCTTTTTCCTTTGCTTGCAAGCCTTCTGATGAAATCCTTTCTTCTATTCTTTTGGTATAGTTTTAATATAATATATATCATAAAATAATAAATCAGCCTTCTAAACATGTTGTCAACATTCTCATCTCTTCCCTCCTCCTGGGACCCCTGTGAACACCACCACAGAGGTCCATTCATAGCACCATCTTAATTCCCACAGTGTGTCAGCCAAAAGGTGATTAGGGAGAGTCTCCTCCAACATTTCTCACAATGAAACTGTGCCCAGTGTATTCCCTCCAGAAATACCATGCTGAGGGTGCCAGATATACCAGGCTTAGGGTGGCAGTGGGTAAGGCAGTCTTTCCTACCACTCAGCTTTGGTCTGAAATCAAGGAAAGGCTGCAGGATCTGTGGGAACAGGATATCTAGCAGCGATTGCAGCCATTATTTCCCCTCTTTTACAGTGCTACCTTTTAAACTACGCTTGAGATCTTTGTTGTTGTCTCGTACCCTGTGGCACCGGCCTGGCGCGATGAGACCCGGGCGGGATGCAGCACATAAAAAGCATCCACTGCAAGTGTGACAAATCGCAATGACAAGGTTGGGTTGGAGGTAACTTGTGAATGATCTGGTGAATTGAGAACGCCTGCGTGCTCTGCCTAGGAGCGGTGGTGGAAGGAGAATGTGGGCAGTGCCAGTTGCGTGCTCCAGGCAGGAGCCTTGCTGAGAACACAGGAGAAACACACCATACCTTATTAACACGCCCAGCTTCTCAACGAGCTCGCCGCAAAACAAATATACAGCATCAGCAATCAACCATATTATTATTAATAATGCGGCTCAAACGTGTGGAGGAGGTGGATTTGGTACGGATCCAGCATTTGAATGATGTAGCTTGAAAATGAAAAGCTCTGCTTAGGTGCCCAGAGAACACAGGCGTTGCTGTAAAAACCCAACACGCGGCATACAAAGGCGTGCAACTAACTAAAACCCAGCTCAAGTCATGAATAAAAACAATGCCATAATTCTTTGCACTCTAGAGCATCTTTCAGAAGTCATTCTGCATGCATTCCCTGGTAAATACAACACCCTTGCAAGTCAGATGAGGAACAGTGCCCTGGTTTCCAGGATGGGAAGCAGAGTCAAAAATAATCCCACACCCCAACATCACTGGAGGATTGTTGATGAGGGCACATGATGCGGCATTTTAGTGTGGCCTTTGGGGTAAGGATCTCTCCAATTCCTCCATGAAGACGAAAACCAAAGCCCCTTCCCTGAACCATCAAAATGGTGATGCAGCGCATCACAAACTCCTTCTTCCTTTATTTTCCTTTCCTTTTGTCACCTCCTCTTACGTGTGCCATTTTCTTGATCTGCATAAAACCTACATGGGCAAAACTGTGTAGTATCTGTGATTAAACACACCTCAGTTCAAATGGGAACTTAAATTTATCATCATAAAGCTCCTGATGGCACAGTATGATCAACACTTACAGACTGACAGAAAAAACACCCAATTGTTGCTGTTACAGATAGTTCCCTGAAGAGAGTCAAGAATCCAAGTTTAAACCAAAACAATGACATGATGCTTCAGTGTTTTCCCCCAAAATGTAAAAAAATGTCAGTTTATAAAACAGAATTTACATGTTTCTACTGTCACAAGTTATGTAGATCATGTGGCATGTTCAGGACCTGATTTTAACTTAAAGCACCCCTTAATAATTGAGATATTTTTCAATAAAAACCCAAGTATAAAAACGAACAACTCACTTCCAGACAAGAATATCAGCTGGGACATCCATTCACTTCCAGACAAGAATATCAGCTGGGAAACCCCCTTATCACTCCAAAACCCCCTTCCTCACAACTCTGCTTTTCTCTTGATAAGCCTTTCCTGGAGCACAACAGAAGTACTGGAACTCCAGGGAAGGTCTGGTATTTAACAGCGATCTAAGACTATGGAGGTGTTTGTTATATTTTCCCAAAGTTGTCCAACACCTTTACATTCCCTCCACCCAACAACCAACAGGCCAATATCCTCCTTTAACACTTAAATACTGCTGCTTTCCCTCTACTTAACCATTACTGGGGGATTTAAATGACTTCCAGACATAATTTTAATATTAACTTGCATTAGATTGAGGCCTCCACATACTTTTACTCCTAATCTTTTTCCATTCTGCTGCTGATAATCTCAACCCAATATAGGATGTACCTCTGCTTGGGAGAACCAGTGTTTCATGAACTCTGTTCAGGATTTCGTGCACAATCTATGAGATATAATTTTACCTGTGTTCAACACTGTTCAGAAACAGTTTCTAAGAACATTCACCTAAAATATGTAATATGTAGATGGAGTCCATGCCTTCAAAAAACACCCGCTATTAAAAAATGCCATTTTCTTCTTTACCTTGATCTAAATAAAGTGAAATTCTATATTCTATTAGAAACTAGAGAATAAGAAAGACTGCTGGATAGTGATTAAATCAGCAAACAAACACCTTGAAGCTCTTTATTTTGTTGAAGCACTCAGTGGTTTAGTCCCTCCCATGGGAGCACAGACTCTTATATTTATATTTTTACATAATTGTTGTGGGCACAAGAAGTACAGAACCAAAATGTAAACATCACTCTGTGTTTTATAAGTATTTTAAATATGACTGTTATGGGACAATCACATTTTATCCTTCATTCAAAAAAAATTTTGCCTTATTAACTGTTGTAAAACCAAGAGCATTTTTTCCTGCTTTTTGTTATGATAAGCCAAGATACCCCATCCCTGTTGATTGATGTTAGCCATTGGCCACTGATTGCGATCCAGAATGTATTTTCTCTATTAAAAAAATTGCCTGATACTTTACCAGAAACATTATTCAGAAGTTATACTCCCCTATCTTAAATTTTCAAGAACTCTGTCAGGCAGAAAGGGAGAGGAAAACATGTTTCCCCCCTCCTCGCTTCTCATAGAGCTGATGAAAAGTGCTCCCAGTTTTGCCGTAGATTTGTTACATATCTCTAATAATTCCTGCTAAATGTGGTTACCAGCTTTAGTGACAGTTTTGTTGGGAGGAAATCACAATCCCTTAAAAATAAAAAATTAATAAAAATGTGCGCACATTTTATTAAGTTTCTTTTTGAAGATGTTATCCTTGCTGCAAATACCTCTGCATCAGAGAAGGGGGAACACTGAGGAAATCATGGCAGGGAGGAGGATGTGAGGCATAAAGAAGTGGGAGTGAATTTCCTCGTCCTTGCTGGAATAGTGGTGGGAATTCTAAACTGAAACGTCTACAACAGGCACAGTGCTGTCTTTAACCTGATGTGGATATTCCACAGCTGGATGGCAACCAGCTGCAAACAAAACTAATTAATTCAGGAAAGTTATAGAGCCTCAGTCTGCACTGCTTTAGAGAGCACAACTGGATTTGTGTTGGGCCTGAAACTCATCCCATCCCACCCCTGACATGTCCAGGGACAACTCCCACTCTCCCAGGGTGCTCCAAGCCCCATTCAGCCTGGGCTTGGGCATTCCAGGGATCCAGGGGCACCCACAGCTGCTCTGGGAATCCCAGCCCAGCCAGGAATTCCCAATTCCCAATCTGAAATCCATCCCTGCCCCCTGGCAGTGGGAGCCATTCCCTGGCTCCTGTCCTTCCATCCCTTGTCCCCAGTCCCTCTCCAGCTCTCCTGGAGCCTTGTAGACACTGGAAGGAGCTCTAAGGTCCCCTGGAATTCTTCTCTTCTCCATAGCTGAGTTCTCAACTCTAACAGTTGATCTGTTCTGGAACAATCCCTTTGTTCTGACTATGGCATCATTATCTCCCACCAGAAGCAGACACCACTACTTCTAGTTGGCAAAACTAAGGAGAAATGAGGATTTTACATGATTTTCCAGCAGCTCCTTGAGTTTAATGCACTTTTCCTTTAAACAGGCTGAACACCCCAGCTCTCCCAGACTACCTCCAGAGCACAGGGGCTCCAGCCCTCAGCATCACTGGACAAGCGAGGGCAGCTTCAAACCAGCATTTTTGAGCTGGTTTTTATTTCTTTTATGAATCATCTGAAAGAGGAAGAGCTTTGCAAGGGGGAAGCTCCAAAATTGCCATTTCAAGTGTTTTGTTTTGTTTTCAAAGTATATTCGAATTAGGACAAAAGGAAGAGGAGGAGAGCCTAAGAAGTGCTTTCAAGTAAAAAACAGACAGACAACTGGGAGGGCAGAATTTTGGGGGAAGATTTCTGTTACATCCTGTACGTCCAGTCTCCAGGCAGAACGAGCCAAAATGCTGAACTCTATCAATGCCATTCTGGCTTCTGAATGGATGTGACAGTGAGAGACTGTGGGAAGCAACTTAACACAAATGGAAAATTTGCAAGTGAAGAACTATAATAACCGTCTCCCATAACAGCCAGATCAGGTTGTGAGGAGGTTTTTTCTTTGCTTTTTTTTTGTTGTGGGTTTTTTTTGTTTTTATTTCCTTCCCCCGTTCTTAGTGCAGTTTAGCTGGCATATTTTGTTCAGGGTACTTCTGAGAATGACTAACAATTTGCTGCTGCTGATAAATAAGATGGGTCACAGCACGGAAAAAAAGCACCAAGAATCTCAGTGAGCTCCATTCATACACATAGAAAATGATTCAGGTACAGAAAACACATTTTTAATTATTTCCACATCCACAGCTGCTGCAAATCAGAAGTTTTCTGTCGAATTCTGTGCAGTGCAGTAATTGCCCAGCTGGGGATAGCAGCTCTTTCCCACCCCAGGCATGTGCCTCTGTACAAGCTCTACCACAGGCCTTCCCCATCTTTGTTTTAAGGGAAAAAAACAGAATTCAGCCACCCCAGCACAGTATCATGAAAAAAATCAGTTTAAATGATGCAAATACCCGACAGGTTCTGGATTTACCCTGCTGTAGCAGCCCTGGTCCATCTCCTACCACAGCCTATAGAAGCTGACCCCACTTTCAGGAAACTGCCACAGGAAAAAAGCTGAAAATTTTAAAGTTCATGTTTTAATCTGACTTGCCACTAGAAGATCACGCTGCCAAAACCTTTCCAAATTCCAGCAGCACAGACCTGTGCCCCCTTCCCTAACCAAACTCAACAACACGAATTCTTGACATCCCACCCACAATTTAAGGGACTCAGATTATTCCCCTTAATTGCACCCAACAGTTTTACAAGTTGTTCTCTTCCAGAAAAATCTCTTTATTCTGGCATTATTATCTCCCACCATAAGCACACACAGCTACTTGTACTTGGCCAAAAAAAAAACCAAACAGGATTTCAAATGGTTTTCCAGCAGCCACTTGAATGAAATGCATTTTCCCATTAAACAATTAGTAGGAACTAGTGCTGATACATACAAATTCCAAAGCCATCAGATACTACATAAATTCATGCTGATATTTGACTCATCGTTACATATCCCTTTTGTACTATTTAGAAAAGCCAGATTAGATGTACATTACCATACTCATTGACATTTAGGCAGTTTACTGCAGGAAAATGAGGAAAGAAGTCTAGAATAAAAGATTTTTCTTCCTTTTTTTTTTTATTTTTGCAACTCAATACCAACTTTGCTGCAGAGACCCTTTTTCCTTTAGTTCATACCCAAAGCCCTCTGTGTTTCATTTACACCACTGGTTTTGCATTTCCATGAATTACAGGAACAGCTGCCATATCTCTGCATTAGATTCAGCCAAAAAGTCAATGGTATTTCAATTTCTTAATTGACAAAATCACATCCACAAAAAATACATAAACCTTTAAAGAAACACATCGCAGAAACCTCTGGAAAGCACCAGTGAGCAGCCGGCCAACCTTGCTGGGGCAAGGGGTGGTGATGGATAACAGAACAGCCAGACATTAACATGGAAATGGAAATAAAACTTCGAAAAAGTCTCTCCAACACTGCATAGAAAATGCTACAGCTCCAACAGCCACTTACCCAGCCAAAGCCAAGCCTAAAAGCAAGGAGCAGCTCTCAAAGACACAAGAATCATCTCTACCTTCCACAACCACTGTGAATTCCCTCTGTTGAAAACACTTTCCAGTTTCATTACAATAAAACCCAAATTTAAAGCTTTTTGGTCCTCATGGACCACAAAAAAGGAGTTAGTGGGTCAAACTCACCCTAAAGCTCAGAGCCACACCAAGCCTCAAATCTCTCTTCATTATTAACACCAGACAGGTTTAATCCAAATCCTCCAAAACTGAGGCAAACAACAACATGGACTCTGTACAAACACCCTCAAAGAGACAAAAGCTGCATCACACCTACTTTGAGCTGCAGATGATGGTCAGAAGCAGGAGAAATGGTGGTGGCTCTCCAAGATCTCTGTCTGATGTGATAGGAGCACAGAGCAAACCCTCCTTCCACGGCACCCAGGATTTCACTGCAGGAAGTTCAGCCCCAGCCATCACTGCCCCAGGTGAGCAGCATCAGCCTGACCCCATCCAGGAACAAGACATAAATGTATGTCTGGGAGTGTGGAGGTACAGCCTGCCCAGCAAATGGAGTGGCTGAAAGTGATGCAGTAAAGCTTGAACTGAGATGATTTTTCTCTGGGCATCAGCCTTTGGGAATTACTCAAAGTAAGGAGAGAGAAGAGAATTTTTTCCTTGCAGGTAAAGTTCTCTCTTTTCCTCATGGCAGGGGATCACACAGACTGCAGTCTCACCCACTGCTCCTCTGTGCAGAATTCTCCTTCAACAGTTTCCACCCCAGCCTAACTCCTGGGTTCTTTACATTCTCCTCTTTAAGTCCTGTGAACTTGTTCATGATGAAGAAGATTTTTTTTTTGCAAAATGCACCAGCATCATCCCCATGCCTTCTATAAACATCACACTTTATAACACCTCCAGGGGTTAAAAATGTATTTTATTTCCCTTTGCCACCTACCTCAAGTGCTGAGCCACTGCCCAAATGATATTTTTGTGGAAACTCTCTAATGAAGGGCCTGCTAAATGTGTGCAAGCACACAGTGACCTGCCAGATCCCTTCTGGGGCACCCAGCAGCAGAGAAGTGTTTGACATCAGCCATCCCCAGGTGTTTCTGTCCTTCCAGGCAATGGAAATTGTTCCTGTATCCATATTCTCTTGTGCCCCCCAATCTGTTGGGTGTTTTCCTGCAGTGCCTGCTGTGCTTCCCATGCTCTGTCCCAGAGAAACAAATGAGCCTATCACAGTCCAGTTTTCAGCTTCTACCTTGCAGTAAAACCTTTTTAAGGATTTTGGGAGAGGCTGAGCTTTCCCAGCTCCTTTTAAAGTTCTGTCCAGAGCACCCCTGGCTGCAGGAGTTCAGCTTCCATCTCTGGATGGAGTTTTTCACCCCGCTGCCTTTTCCCAGCACATGCTGTTGATGAATTTTGGAACTTCCTGACAAACAACTCCTTAAAAAGTTAATTCACTGATTCAAAATGTGTTGATACATTCAGGAAAACCAACCTTCTAATTTCCTCAGGTTCTGAATTTTACTATCAAAAGCTTTCTAAAAAAAATTTTTATAAAATATTTATAGCACCAAAACCTCTCCTAAACACAGAGTTTACTCAAGTCAAGCTTAAAGTGGTTTCCCCTTGAGCTGGGCAGAATTGATAATTTTCAAACAAGCCTCCCATAACACACTACTTTGAAATAAAAATGTGATTTTCATTAATCTCCATCCAGTGTCCATCCATCCAGTCCCTGCTTTGTCCCTGGCATCCTCTCCCAGGGATTGCCACCCCAGTATGTACAAACTCCACATTTCTGTCTGGGCCCCACCTGTGAGTGGAGCTCTCTCTGCTCCAAGAGCAGTTTGCACATCCTTCCCCCAGGATATGATTCCCCTTCCTTAGCAAATACTAACCTTTTCAAAAGTTACTTCCAAATGTTCTGTTTGCTTTTTTTGTGTGTGATTTCGGCTGGTGTCAGTCTGGTACTTTTATGAGTCAGCTCCCCATAATTGCAAGAGGCAATTAGCACGGTTCATCCATAGCTTTGTTTTATTTCCGTGCCTCAGATTAAAGACATGTTTCTCATACACTCTGGGGTTTTTTTTCCGTGGCATGTTATATTCAAATCTCTGCAGCACAGCTTTATGGTTATCATCCTGCAAACCAACTGAAAACAGTCCAGAAAGTGCAGTGTTTCAGAACTTTTCCTCATAAATAGAGTGGGTTTGGTTCACTTCCTTTTCCCCTACATTCCTTTATTCCAAGTAATGTTCAGTGACCACTCTGAATCACTCACCTGGAACAGTTTTGTTGTTTGGTGATGCATCTCCCTTTGCCTTTGCCCACCAGAACCTCCTATTCTTTTGTTAATTCCTCTACAAACTCTCTGCAGAAGCACTTCAAATACAATTGCTAATATCACAACAGCATTCCAGAATGAGTAAAATGTTGTCCTAGTAAGTAGCTGGACAGAAGAAACAGGAAATAAATAAAATTATGCAAATGACTGCTATGAAAATTAGTCACATCTTTTGAAAAGGTGGTGAAATTAATGGTATCTATTTCTCTACACCAATAATTGTCATGATCTTGGGTGCACAATATCCAGGGGGGTGGTGAATAAACTTCAGGACTGAGCATTTTGGCTGAATCCAGGATGAAAGGGGTTTTTCCAGGGCAAGACCAATGCTTGGAGCAAAACCCCACATTAATATGGCCAAGGGAGTGCACAGACAGGTGTCAGACAGGGACAGTTGTTTAAAGAGGGTTGGGCATTTTTTTCAACTGCTTTCTCAAAACTGTAGCTGAAAATCTTGTTTTTCATAAAATGCATTTGTAAATTAAAAGGACACAGCTTAAAGAATAATTATTCTTTGGTCCCAAACACATTGAGTAATGAGGAGCTGCTTCCTGAGCAGCTGCCCACTGTGCAGTAACTCAACAGCGGCTATTCCATGAAGGAACCAGGATGCAGGTGATGCCTCAGGTTTGGCTTTTCTATGTTTCAGGCTCTGTGCTGCTTTAGTGTGCAGCTCTGAGCTTCACATTCAGTGCTGCTGAGCTCTCTGCACAGAGCAGGGAGACAAAACAATTCCTGCTCCAGCTGGGCACCAAGGACAAATGACCCAAATCTCAGCCCAAGAGCACAAACCCCGTGGGCTGGAGAGAGAAAAACAAGCAGGGTGGGACTGCCTGGGCTAAAGCTGGAATGGGACAATGAAGTGCAAGATGCAAATGGAGCAGAACTGATCCCAGGGAGAGCCCCCAGGAGCGCTCGTGCATTTTGGGGCCATTTTGGTTCATCTTGGGCGCAGCCCTGGCTGGGCTCTGGTGCTGCCCAAGGTGGATCCATGCAGGAGATCCTTTGGATAAATCCCTGCTTTGTTCTGTGGCTCTGCCCAGCCTCTGCTCCAGGGCAGCCTGAACAAGGCATCACAGGGAAGAAAAGAAATCTTCCAAGAATTTCTGCCAGTCACTTGCAGATCGTGGAGTCAAATGTTGACTGGTTAAATGGAATATTGGGAAGGAATTCCTCGCTGGGAGGGTGGTGAGGAGCTGGAATGGAATTCCCAAAGAAATCCATGTGGCTGCCCCTGGATCCCTGGAAGGCCAGGTTGGACAGGGCCTGGAGCACCCTGGGACAGTGGGAGGTGTCCCTGCCCATGGCAGGGGTGGCACTGCACGGGCTTTAAGGTTCTTCCAACCCAAACAATCCTGTGATTATTCCATTCTTAAAGATAGAAAATGAGGAATTGCAACACATCCATGCCAGTGTGTGCAGATGAATTACAAATCCAGCAGCTCTCTGCCCACACCAAAAATTCCATGTGTGCTTTGGCGGATTAACTGTGAAAGCTCCTTGTCCCTCTGCATCTGATGAATCCCTTAAAATACAGTTTGGTTTTTTTATTAAGAGGGGGAAGCAGCAGAGTTTGTCATGGTATGTGTAAAATAAATTTATTTTAATAAATTTAACCTGAAATAGGTTATAATTTAAATAATTAACTATGTTTTTATTCTTCATCAGCAATTTCCTGCTTGTGCTATTACTACTTTATATCTAAATATAATACATATCTATATACAATTTGATGTGATATATATTTATATGATGTAGATAACTCTACTACATACAATATATATAATATATACCTAGATTTAAAATACAGATATAATAAATAGATATAATAGATACCATATTGCAATCATTAATCTCTATAGAAAATATAGAGATTATTGACAATAGAGTTATTATATTATTATACATATATTGTATATGTATACATATTATTAGACATATATTGTATATGTATACATATTATTATATAGATATGGTATATGCATACATCTACATATATACATATATATTATATATTATATGTATGTAATAAATTTATATAATAGATAATATATTGCAATATATTATCTCTATATAAAATATAGAGTTTATTTGCTATAGAGTTATTATATTATTATAATGTCTATCATATATTCTATAGTATTTATCATAAATAACATATAGTTACATATAATTATTATATAATAGTATTTATATATTATTAATGTTTAAATTATAAATACATTTTGTATATTATAATGTATAATTATATATATTTTATATTTATATAAAATATAGACATTCTATTTATTATATAATTATTAGTAATAATTATATATTAGTAACATATATTTTTAATAGAGATTATACACATTTCATATATAGATATACTTCTACCTACACTCACATAAATCTACATTTCATACACACAAAATGCACATAAAATTAAGCCCATCCCTGAATGTTTTCAGGAGGATTTTGTTTCCTCTGCCTGGAGTAAACCCCCCCAAGCAGCTCAGGGTTCACCCAGGATATTTCCATTTCCAGCGCCACTAAATGTGGAGGTGCCTGACCAGCAGCCTGACGTGCGCCTGTCACTGGGGACAGCAGGTCCTTTCATCTCCTTAATGGACATTCCTCTCTGGCCTACCTGACTATAATCCTTTAAATTTTAATTCACTTTACATTTAGCCAAGTCATAAATACCATTTAGGTACCAATATTCTGCTTTATGCAATCCCTAAGGTGGTGCTTTTATTTTAATGAAGCCATTTGCAACTTAAGAGGGAAAAAAATATTCCATCTTTGATTGAATATATTTGTCAGTTTTATTCCCGACTGGCATTTTTATGTGAAAACTTGAATAAAACTAGGGGATAGCTGCTTACCAACTGGGATAAAAGTTTCAGTCTGTTTTTGCCTTCAAAATTAGCTGAATAGATGGTCTTTGAAATTCATTTTGAAAACATCAAAGTTAACCTTGACCAGAATCAAAACTGAAATCCAGAATTAAATTACATTACAAATGAAAAATTTCCTTGGTTATTTAGTATTTTAGAAGAAATTACACAAGAGCAGATAGCAGAACTTTCTATTAAAAATGTTACTTTCAGCATTATAGAGAAGCAGCGACTTGCTGCACTTCCATAATCGTATGAGAAACCAAATATTTGAAGTGTTCAAACATTATTTGTTTTCTCAGGTGTTTTATTGTGTTTATATTTATAAGTACCTGTCATTTCACTGGAAGAAAGTGTGTGTTTAAGCAATCCTTTTTTTTTTTTTTCCTTCATGTGTTGATGCTGAAAATGAGGAGAGTCGAGGTGAAATCACAGAACTGACAGCAAAGTTCCAAACATGAATCTGCACAAGACCCTGGAGAATCTCCCTGTAACAGAGTAAAAAGGATTTTATTCTATTTTCACAATCACAGACCAAAATAAGAGTGGAACAACCTGGGACAGTGGGAGGTGTCCCTGACCATGTTAGGGGTGGAACTGGATGAGCTTTGAGGTCCCTTCCAACCCAACCCAGTCCAGAATCCAATGATCACTCCCAATCATGCATAGAACCATCCAGATTGCCGTTACAAATTATTCCAAATAGAAATACCACCCACAGAAATGCTAAACACTGCAAACATCAAGAGAGAATATTACATTCTGGTTTTCAGCTCCCTTAAAATCACAATAAATTGTTTCCCTCCACATCTCCTCACAGCACAGCAGCTGAAAATGCTTTCCCAAAAAAAGCTGCTGAAGAATGTGCTGTCAGAAACACTCGTAAGGACAATTCCAGCTTTAGTTTTATCCCCATAGAATCTCACTGAGGCAGGTAAATGGCATTATGGTTGTTTTATACATAGCAAATTGCATCAGGGATCCCAGAAGGCAGCGAGCTGCCTGGCTCCTGC
>NW_005054298.1:1230493-1279584 GCF_000277835.1 Geospiza fortis | reverse complement strand
AAATGTTTTAAAATACCACAAATACTTAATATTGTGCATAAAGCAGATCACAGATACCCAGCAGCCAGGGAATGCTGCCTCCCTCGAGTTGAACACCACCTTGGTGAGGAAGAGGTGCTCCAGAATAAGTGAAAAAGTCATACAGAGTTATTAACATCAGCAGCTGGCTAATCCTTACCAAAAAAATCTGTTATCTGAGGGGAAATAAACTTTTTAAACTCTTTTAAATCCATTTTATACAAGTTATTGCAATATAAAGACAGATTTGGTTGAATGCTTAATGATTTTGATGAAGTGGATAATTTTTTTTCCATTTATGTGGACACAGGTGATTATACACTAACCTGGACAGCGCTGAAGCACAAATTTGTGCCCCAACTAACTGTACAGTGAAGATGTTTTCATCATTACTGCCAAAAACCCTTCCTTGGATATTTAAAAATTTAAAAATCCATCCAGTCTTTCAGTTTCATCTTGACCCACACCATCAGCCCCTCCTGCTTTTTGAGGAGGAGGCAATGCTGGGGAAAATGAGCACCCCCTGCTCAGCCAAAAGGCTGAAAATGAGATTTCAATTGATATCAATTTCCATGGTGCTGCAAAATCTGAGTAGGAGAGGCTGGAATACCCTGCTGAGGCAGCACCAAGGCATTGTTATCCTGCTTCCTGATGGAAAGGAACATTCATGTTCATCGCCCCACTTCAGGAAACACCTAGGAAAGCCTTTTGGGATCAGCAGCAAAAAAATATGATTCCACCCCCGACTACCACATTTAGTTTGATCCACAGCTCCTGAAATCAGTGGGGAAAAATGCAATTAATGTCCAACTAATTGATGGATTGGGCCAGCACTCCAGTTCCCTGCACATTCAGATGTCTATTGGTTTGAACCCGGCCAAGAGATATTAGAAGTTTGGTTTTAATTAATTGAATGCTAATGAGCGGTGCCAAAATTCCCACGAATGAAATCCTCCTTGCAGCAGGGTTCCCTGAAGCCCTGTGGAGTGCCCATGTGGGCACTGAGGTTCCTGGTCAGACCCAGGGCTATCCATGCTGGAGCTGCTGTCTGTTCCAGCATTTAAAGCGAGCACAAAAGTCTCCAGCAGAAGGGATTTAGGTCAGTATTTACATATTTGTCCGGTGACATTAGGGGTGCTGTCAGCTAATGCAACAAATGCATTTGTTGTTTTGATTGTTTATGTTTTGGTTGCTCAGGGTTTTAGCTCTGTTTAGATTGTTGATATCTAGCAATGCATATACTTGGAGTAAGGGCAGAGGCAAGGTCAGCGCACTGACAGATTCATTTCAGACCTTGCAGAGCTGCTGGATGCTCTTGAGGCAGTTCTTGCACCGACAGATGAGCTCAGGAACAGCTTCTCTCATCACCAGGGAGAGTCCAAGTTCTCATCAAAAAAACGTTGTCAGGCAGGGAGAGCAGGCAGCAGGTTTTGTCTGGTGTGGGTCTTGATTTAAGTCTGACATATAACTAAATAACAGGAATAACAGGAACAACAGACAGCCCTAGTGAAACTCTGAAATGTTCCCGCTTGTTCTTTTATTTTATTCAAAAAACAAAAGTATTTATTAGAGTGGTCATCGGTGTTCTACACTGATTTTTCTTCTTTTTTGTTACATGTTTTCCTAAGCTGCAAACCAGAGTTATAAATCTGGCAGGTTTCCTATGAAACAGGGATATCCTGTTCAGCAGCAAATCCCAAGATTTCCTGGAGGACACAAGCACAGTTAATTATTTCTATTTTATGGGTTCAATGAGACACAGCCAGGGTGACCTGGCTTGCCTGAATCCCTCCCACCTGACAGGGGTCAGATATTGTCACCTCAGCACCAGGTGAACATTTCAGGCTGTGAGTAGGACTGTCCACATCCCCCAGTCAACTACTATCAGATTTATTTATAATTTTATAGTTATAAGGGTAGATGATGGAGTGTACAGGACTCTGGTCTAGCTTTAAATATCACTTTATCTTGGCTGCACCCCTTATTTGTGCTTAGAGTTAAAAGCAGATCATACACATCCGTGCCAGATACTGAAATATCCCATTATTTTAAAAGAAATAAAATTAAAATGTATACATGCAGTTAAAATCCCAACAAATACAGTGTTTTCCTTCACATGCAGGTTTGTTAAATACCTCCCAAGCCATCTTTCCCCAACATTCCACCAATTTTCCAAAGAATATTTCCAAAGCATCCCAGGGACATATCTCATCCCTGCACCTTCAATTCCCTACTGGCAATCAGGATTGAGTTAAGGACCGCAGGTTTTTTGCTTTTTATGGCTTAATAAATGTTCCTACAAGTAAACATGGACCAGGGTGGGTTTTGTCAAGCACAAATAAACGTTTTGAAATCTGATCTAGCAGTGAGTGCAACCAGCAAGACCTGAAACAATTGTTAGACCTGTGGCCACCCTGGTCAGCTCTTGATTTATACAACTTTATAACATGGTTTTCTCAAACTTTGCTGTGTTATTTTAGTCCAATCTGTCCCTTTTATTGTACTGATTTATAATCATTCCTTTCACTGCTGTTATGGATTTTGACCTCTTCTAGACTCAGTTGTTGTTTCCAGCTGTCTGCAACTCGTTTTAACCCAAGATTTAATCCAAGTGGTCTCCCCTCATGGCTCTGCAGTCCATGTTCATAGTGGCAGAGTTTTAGACATCAATTTCACCATCTTGCCCAATCACAGACCATCACAGCACTCACCCTCCAGATGCCCATACACTGCAGCCAAGAATTTGGGTTAGAAGGAAACATTTTAGGCCCCCTGTCACACAAAACCGCTGTGTGCCAAGTGGGCTGTCAATAATTATCAGCAAAACCCACATGATGGTCTGCGAGAGAAGATCCTTGTACTACGAGGTGCTGAGACTCTCCAAGAGAGATGAAGGAGATTCCACAGAAAAATAACCTAAAAGGAAAGTTCTGTTTTTACCTGTTTACTCTTTAAAAAGGCATTTTCATCCTCCAAATTAAAAATCTCTCTCCTCTCAACATACAGATAAGCACCACCGTGTTTATTCTACCCTTCCCAGAGCAATGCTGTCCATAATTAGTACAAAAATTGGTGTATTTGGCAATTTCAGTGCTAGAATGAGTATTTCCTGAAGGGTGTCAGGTTGAAGTCGGGCTATTTATGACACTTCATAACAAAGTGAGGCACAAAAAGCTGAGGTCATCCCCAAAATCTGCTTTATCTGTCCCCCACAAAATTAACAGTGTGTCTGAGTACATTGGAAAATGTCACATCACACACTGCCTCTTTGGAAAGAAAGAAAATGTTGGAGAAATCCACACTCAGAAATGAATCACTTCAAACTTTAACCAATATCTTAATTTCTGCCCCCACCACCCTTCCTCTGACACGAGACCCTGTCTTGCAGAAAACGTAAAATCCAAAAAGGAGCTAAGAACTCCACGTGGATCTGTCTAAATTCGACAAACACACTGATTTTGTGGAGATCACGTACTCAAGAGCTGGAATTATCTTTCTCTGCTTGATTTTCACCCATTACCAGCCCAGCTGATGGCCCATCTCTCATCATTCCCACGAAAGACAGGGACCTGCAGACATCCACGCTCATCTGACTTTGGCTTTATTTAGGATTTTAAGGCAACCAGAGCACAGGCAAATTTATAGGCCAAGAGCTAAGACAGAAAATTTACCACAAGACTGAAAACTCCTATCTGCTCTGCCTCATTTGCATGGTCTTGGGCCACCTCAAAAAAAGGATAAACTAAGTGAGATTCATTCTTTCTCTCTTTATTTTTTTTCTGTCTTTCTTTCTCTCTCTCTCTTTCTTATAATGTATTTTACCTTCCCATTGCCCCAGGCCATGAGGGTGCACCAAATTGGTTTCTGGGCCTCATCTGATGTCTGTTAATTTGTCAAGCCACAGTAACTCACTCCCACAGCCAAACCCCAAGCAAGACTCAGCCATGGCTAAAGATGCTAACGTGCCTTATCAAACACCAGAAAATGTCACAGAACTCTTTCTGTGGTGGTGGTGCAGGGTCCAGCTGGGGATTTGGCCACAATCCAGAGCTGCATCTCAGCACCAATGGCAGTGATTTTCCCCCAGGAACCCCAACATCCAGGATCTTCTGCCTCAGACAAGTGCGCTGACTGATCACTCACAATTACTGCCTTGAGCTGCAGCCTGCAGTCCATGGGAGAGCTCTGCACACAGCATTTCCCTCCAGCCATGTCCACATAAGTTAGAGACATGCTGTGACCTTTTATATTTATTTTCCCCCCAGAAAAAAAAAAAAGCACAAATTTCTATTTTTTTTTCCTTTCTGGTTTAACTCTGGGTTCACTCTGAGATGGGGTTCTCTTTTTAAGTTTTACTCTACATTTCACAGAATATTACTGCTTACATATTTAACTTGATATTCATCGTTCAGGGTGGGATAAATTTCCCATCCCTATTATTTGTTTGTGTGTTTTGTTAAAGCTCATACCACACCTTACAGCCCTGGGCTTCACCTCATTATTTCTAAATACCCTCCTTAATTGACTGAGATAACACAAATAATTTCCTTTTTGATACACAACCTTGTGTGCAGCCACAGGAGGAAGGCAGGATCTCTCCTGCCTGCTGAAGGAGTGCCAGTGGCAAAAGCAGCTCAAAACATTGCTGTGCCCTGACACTGGGGCCCAGCTGGACAAAGGATGACCACAGCCACAGTCCTGGGCTCATCCCACAGCCAGGGAAACAGGGAAGGGGGATTGGGAATTGGAAGGGAACTCTGCCCTGCTCAGGGGAGACCCCACCTGCAGAGCTGCCCCAGCCCTGGGAGGAGCTGGAGCTGCTGAGTTCCTCCTCCCAGAGGGGGAATTCAAAAATGGGCAGAGGGATGGAGCAGCTCTGCTGGGAAAAAAGGGCTGGGAGAGCTGGGGTTGCTCAGCCTGGGAAAGAGAAGCTTTGGGGTGAGCTCACTGTGACCTTCCAGGACCTGAAAGGAGCGTGCAAGAAAGGTGGGGAGAGACAATTTACAGGGGACTGGAGGGACAGGACAAGGGGGAATGGCTTCACACTGACAGCAGATTAGATATTGGGTTATCTATTAGGAAAAATCCTTGCCTGTGAGGCTCAAAGCAGCTGTGGCCACCCCTGGATCCCTGGAAGTGCCCAAGGCCAGGCTGGATTGGGGCTCTGAGTAACCTGGGACAGTGGGAGGTGTCCCAGCCCATGAAATGATCTCTCTGGTCCCTTCGAGGCTGTTCTGTGCTTCTGTGATTCTTAAAAAAAAGCATGAATTTATTCAGCTCAATTTATCCTGTTCCAGTCCTCGCCAACTGGTGACTGAGGAAATTAGAATATTCTGGGAGTGGGGTAGTGGGGTGGATTCTGCAAACCAGCCCAGGCAGGTCCTGCTTTAACTTCTCATTGGTTTAACTTCAGCTTTTGAGAGCACAGTGGGTCCTGGAGATGTGCAGGTCTGTAAGAACAATTTACAGCAAGAACATCCCATGCTTTTTCTTCCTTGACAGACCACATAATACCCAGCCACTGAGCCCTGGATCAGCCACAGCAACAGTTACTTCCAGCAGTTTCAGTGAATACCTGTGAGAGGATTAACAGGGCCATTAGTGGCAGTAATGATTATCTACTCCCTGTCATGAGGTGTGACAAAAAAACTAAGGTGCAAAATTAAGCTCTTTAACAACTGAAGGGGATTTTTGGCTTAGGTGGTTAAGCAAGAATAGAGGATAGACTGTGCTTCACCTTACCAAACAAATATTAAAGATCACTAAGACACAGTGCAAGACATTTAACAGGGCCTGGGTGGCCAAGAGAGATGTGAAATAAGAGCTGCTTTTTAATTGCAAACAACATGAATGATTTGCACCTGATGAAAAGGTTGCAAATCAGATATCCCTGAATGTTATTAAATATCACAGTCACTGGATCTCTTGGTGTAAAATCAGCCACTCTGGCTTAGGGTAATGATGTCTGAGTTTATTTTATTTCCTTATTTCAGCTGATAAAAGGCTCACATTGGGTTTTTGAAGGGTGACAGGATGGAAAAGAACTATTCTGCCATGTCCTCATCCACAGCACCCACCCTGTGCCCTCAGCCTGGAGTAGCAGTGTGTCCTTCTGCCCTTGGCATTTCCTTTGGAAGGGACAGTTTTAGTCAACTCTGATCAATTTTGGACCAAATGTGATTCTCAGTAACCTGACTGCTAGGCTGGGTTTGGGACAAAAAACCCAAGATTTCTCCCACTCTTCTCAACAGCACTGGAGGCTCTTCTGCTCCAAATTTGCTGTGCTGGAGCTGCTTTGCTGCAGGACATTCCCTGCCAAGACATGCACTCCTGGGAAGAAATTATTTTCTGGATTTAAAGCTGTGTGGGTCCAAAGCAGTCCTCCATCTGAGCCAGCACATGAAGTCAAGCTTTAATTCATCCATTGATGGCAAGAGCGACTTCTACACAACCACGTTGCCACTGAAGAGCAGCAAGAACTACCTCTATCTAAATAAATATATGTGAACAAAATCTAAATTGATATCTATATAAATCTACCCTAAAATAAATGGCGTAATGGGTTAGAAAACTATATTCCATTGACCATACAGAGATGGTCAAGTTTTCATGGATTCAACCCCTAATCCATGACAAAGGGGTCACAAAAATCGACTTAGAGCTTAAAATTTGTGAGCTTGGTGCAACTGCTCCTGCAGTGTTTGGATCAAATTGACCTCAACTCCCAGGCTTGAATTTCTTCTCCTGACCATGGAGATTTCCCTTGGAAAAAACCAAAATTGACTTCTAAATATGCATCTCTGGATATGTCACTGGGAATATGGCAAGTACCAAAAAAAAAAAATAACTCTGTGTTTTCTTCACACTTTGACTCTTTTCTTTTGGAAATAAACATACAAATAATCCTAAATATTTTTGTCTTTTTGTCCAACTATTCCAATTAATTTGCGTTTTAAGGCTAGAGCAAAACACTTAAAATACAGATATTTTCAGCCACGTTCACCAGATGGATCTATCAGTCACCTTACATTCTTTGGGTTTGACATCTTCCCTTAAGGTGTCCCACAATTTCCCCAAAATTGCACAACTACTCCTGATTTTTGCCTCAAATGGTCCTAAATGTTAAATTCCCGTCTTTACATGCAACGACTTCTAATGGCTTCAACTCTATCTCTGCCCGAAAGAGAGGTTAAAATTTAGTGCTCTTTAGCAATAACACTGGGACTGTAAATCTTCACCAGACCTTTAAAAATCCTGCCCCAGACTGGACAAAATTCCATATTAATTCCTCTGTGTTAATTAACAGGAACAAACTGTGCTTAGGTCAATGCCCAACATCAGGATCCCACAACTCCAGGGAAGGTCAAACCAACAAGAGCAGGTAAAGCCCAAGAGTTTAAGTGCAACACATCTCTGTCTGACAGAAAACTCTCTCCAAGGTCTGGTTTCAGCCTGCAGAGTCATCACTCCAGAGGTGTTCCCTGATGATAAAACTGGAGGATCTTGTGCTTTGCAACAGGTGAACTATCTAATAAGCAGCAGAATCACTGTGCTGAGGAGATTTCACTCTTAATGTAGACAAAATTAAATTTAGCAGGTGCACAGTGAGCAGTTATTCAGGGCTTATTATTTTTATTATTATTATTATTATTCTTTTTCTGCTTTCCTCTATTTTCAAAACCTTGAGTTTTCTCCTGCAATGCTCTCCCAAAGTCTTTGAGCTCCCTCTCCACTGAAGAGATTCCCTTCTGCTGCACCAAAGTGCTCTGTGTCAGGTCCGTGCAGTTAAAAGGGATTTTGGAAGGTTTAAGTTGAGCTGGTCATGACTCTCACACAGGGATGAGTTTCACCCCCTGTGAATGTGCACACTTGGAGGCTCCACAGTGCTTTGGAAGCACAAATTTCCCTTCTCTTCTGATGCCTTTTATTCCATGTGAGGCTAAGCTCATGGATTTTTTTTTTTTTTTACTGGAGAGGGAAGGAAGCACTTCTAAGGAATTATTATGTTTTCTAAATAATTCTAAATAGGTATTAAGAAAAATATATCACATGAAGTGACTGAACATTTTTCATCTCACTTCTGATTTTTTTGATTATTCAGTTATAAGAAAATTACCTTTACCTCAAAAATTGAATTTAACTTATTCTCTACTCTTCAACACATATTATTTATGTATTTTATGTACAGCTGCTGTTAGTTTGTAGAAAAAACATCCTCAGATCAAGCTATTTTCCAGATCCAAAACATAAATATATATTCATTAATTCAGACATCCTTTTTTAATTATTATTTATCAAGCAGTATAGTGCTTCTTTAGTATTTATGTATAAATATATAACTCTTTATATATGTATAAATATATAACTCTATTAACTCTTTAATGATAACTTGGTATGGCTTCACTTATCCTTTCCTGAGCCTGGGAATTATCCCACGTGGGATTTATAAACACAAGGTTGTAGATTTACCTAGAAGAGCACACTTATTTTCTGACGAAAGCAAAGGGGGAAAAAGCAACAGCAAACTAACAAGAACATCAACTTTAATCACAATAACCATTTTTATCATGAGAATTGATTCGAAGGAAGGTATTTTATGGCTGTCATGAGAGACTTCACCTATAAAGGACTCAGATGTCTGCATTCATGCAGTACATTTGCTGCACCTTCCATTGCCTGGAGCAACTCCCTACATACAAAATTTTCCTTCTTTCTTCATTTTAAACATCCTGAAAAGCAGAATACAAAAAATCCTGCGTGTTCTTTAGCATTGCTACAGGGGTTAAATTGTTAATGCTTTACTTTCACTCTAGTTTTTTATCAAACTTTCTTTTTTCTCTCCCTGGGGATAAACAAATGGACAGCTTTCCTCTCTAGTATTCCTCCTTCCATTACCATCACAGCAGAATGCATCTGAGACTATAATAATTCAGTGATGAAATACAAAATGTCGCAATGCCATCTCTCTTAAAGTGAACTGAGATTTTGTTATGCCATTTTAGGTGCACTAATAGCTCCTAAAGTCCCATGGAGTATCTTAATGTGAATTTAATGAGCTGATAGCATATAAATGACAGTACTGTGAGGGTGAAGGTGACATAACCTTTTTCCTTCTGTTTGATGTTTGCCTTTGAAAAAATACAGATCTTTTCGAAACGCGCCGCATTATTACAACATGCTGCATCCTTCAGCGAGGAGCCTGCCATTGTTTTAGCATTTTACAGCCCTTTTCTGCACACTTCATGGCACTAGAAACACAGCCACTTTTTTAGTTCACCATTAAGGTAATTAAAAATCTCAACACTTTTCCTGGCAGCACAACACAAACAGTGCTTGTAGCTACATCGTGGAGCACCCATCCAGTAACAACCCATCATTTTCGTCATGCTGGTGCCGGTCATGGTGGCATGGAACCGGTGAAATCCTGCATGAGCCACATGGAAACCATCCATCTTTGTTTTCCTGGGCATCACCTTTCTACCTCCCAGCTCAGAGAGCTCCTCAGCAGCGCTGGCTCCCAAACTCCGCATGTCATTACCGGAGCGTGGTCATTTACGAGGAGCTGCCTCCCCTCACTCAGAGGTGTCACACCCCATTGTGCACCCAAATCCCAGCCCCCCCCGGCGTGGTAATGGGCTGGAATCCCATCAGCACTGGCTTGGATCAGCACTGACCCTGCCAGGCACAGGGGAGGAAGATGGCACAAGATAAATTCATTGATAAGAGAAAACAGCTGGCGGATTAAGGAGGCACCCAAATGTATGAGGTTATTAAAGCCTGCCCGAGTGCAGCAACGCAGTTTTCCCACTGCAATTCGAAGTATTGTCCTTAAAACCTTTCATTCAAACTTAAGAAATGCCACCTCAGTGGGCTTTTTCACCCTCCAACCTAAACACTTTGAGCTGTGTCAGCCAGTGATGTGATCATTTCTAGGCTAAATGTTCTGCAACGTGAAAAATTACTAACTTTCACTTCTCTTCATATTCCTTCAAAACAATATATAGATACAGAAATTATGAATCATGGAATGTCCTGAGTTGGGAGGGGCCCACAAGGATCAGCAAGTTGGGCCTGGCCCTGCACAGACACCCCAACAATCCCACCCTGGGCATCTCTGGAGTGCTGTCCAAATGCTCCTGGAGCTCTGGCAGCCTTGGGAATGTGATCATTCCCTGGGGAGCCTGGGCAGGGTGCTGGGCACCTTTGGGGAAGAACTTTTCCTGATGTCCAACCTATCCCTCCTCTGGCACAGCTCCAGCCACTCCCTCAGATGCTGTCACTGGTCACCAAATTAGAGAGATCAGTGTCTGCTCTTCCTCTTCGCCTCCTGAGGAAGCTGAAGACTGGGACAGGCCCTCCCTCAGTCTCCTCCAGGTGAACAGACCAAGTGACCTCAGCTACTCATCATACAGCTTCCCCTCAAGGGCCTTCACTATCTTCACAGCTTTTATTATTTATTTATCATTTAAACTTTATAGTGAGCCAGGCTCATTTCTTGTATTTTTATGCTGATTTGCTGAATTCAGGTCAATCAAAGCTTTCTTGGTATCGATTTGTTTGTCAATTTTAAGACACTTTTAGGACAGACTATGAATCACTCCACAAAGTGTATTTTCTATCTTCTCATACAGTCCCAATGCAGTTACATGAAGCATGTAACGTTGAGGGAATTAAATTTACAAAAGTTATTTCCTTCCCTGGTAGAAATACTAACATTTGCTCTTGTGAGAGAGATGTACCTTGGGCTGCATTTGACAAAGGGGAAAGAAATAAATAAAAAATAAGCAGCTTACGTGTTTCAAAAAAGTTGGAATTTTGGCAATGTGTGAAATTTGTTTAGAAAAACCTTTTCGTTGCCAGGTGACGAGGCAAAACATATCACATATGCTTAACAACCAGCTTGTACATATTTTGTCTTTCCAAGGTTTCTAGGGCTGGTCAGGCACAATGATGCATTACAGCTGAAGGAGCTTC
The DNA here is from genome assembly GCF_000277835.1 of Geospiza fortis. NCBI lineage: Eukaryota > Metazoa > Chordata > Aves > Passeriformes > Thraupidae > Geospiza > Geospiza fortis. The sequence goes on along the minus strand of NW_005054298.1, from coordinate 1,268,592 downwards.
CAGCAGGGACAAATGTTTGTCTCTGTCCAAAAGAATTTTCCTAATCCTTAAGAAAAACAACTCAATATTTCTCATTGCTGAATGATTGAGTAAGGATTAATTCTGCTCAAAATTCATCGTGTCACGAGTCGTATTTTGTGTTTGCTGAGGGTGCAAACTGCACATAGTGTCTGTGAGCATTTCATGGTACAGTACAGGCAGCACTTCTGCTAGCACAGATTTCTTACAATAGTCTGACACCTTCTCCCAGCTCCACTGTCAAGCAGCAGCATTAAAACACAAGGATGACTAAGGATCAATGATGATAATGTGTTAAAACACGTCCCACCATGTTCAAAAAGCTACTCCTGGCACAGTCCAAGCACCTTTGCATCACTGGTGTGTCCATTTCATCAACATTTCCATCCACTGATGCACACTGGCATTTCAGGGGAATGGAATAATCAGTTACGGGTTTGGAGGAATTCAGAAAGAGCCAGAAAAAACCCAATCCTCACTCAGATTCCCCTGAAATTCAGGGGCCCGTCCTTCCCACCCCAAACCTCAGCTCTTGCTGTGAAGATTTCCATCCCATGGATCCCATGGCCTGGAGTTGCAGTTAATGGACCTCACACATGTGAAATTAATTGTGGGGATAATTCTGAAACAATTACCTTTTCTTGGAAGCCCAGTCAACAGCCATTCTAATAAATCATGGTGCTGCTCATGTCATAATGGCCATCAGTAATCAAATGCATCTGCACACTCAGCCTGTCTGCTGACTTAAAACGCAAAAAGGCAAAGAAGAGTTTGGTGCCCAAGTTCCCACATGCCGGACACCCAAAATGGACACAGAGAATCAGATTGCTCTCCTCTAATCACCCTGTGATACCTGTAATTATTAATTGTTTGTCATTATGCAAACCTGCATCTCTTTAAAATGTCCATACCTACATACACCAAATATTCTCTGGGGTTTTTTTGTTTCCTTTTCCTCTCTTTTGTTTTGCATTCCAATTTTAAGTCTCACTGAAAGAAAATTTCAACATGACTCATGAGATTGAACTGTTTTATCTCTAATTACCCTTGTCAGGAGATAGCCATAAATCAGTTTTTAAAAAGCAGCATGCATTCATTTAGAACAATGAGCCATCATTTCGTTATTTCACTGCTCCTTACAAGGGTTCCCCTCCTGTCTTCTGTGTACCCAACTGAGTATTGGCTTTTTACAGGTGGATTAGGTACCAAAAACTTTCCTCTCTCAAACTTTAAAAGACTTTAAAAGTCTCCCACCCCTTTCCTCCATCCTACTGTACCTATTCCTACCTACCTTGGGGGTAAAACCAAACACACACAGAAAGCTCAAAGCTAAGGAACTTTTTCTTGGAGAGCACAACTTCTGGAATTTGATATCCACTAGGAGCACTTGTGCCTGCAAATTCCAGTTTGCTCTCCCTGCCAGCAAACCACACATGCCAGCAAACCAATTTCCTAGAATCCTCATCAAAAGGCAACAACAAAGGGCTGCAATGATGGCCAAATCCAATTTATTTAAGAGGGAAAAGGGACCATACACAAACCTCTCTGCACGACTGTCCAGATGTGCCAGGTCACTACCTGTAGCCATTAATATTCACTGGCCCTCCAATGCCTTTAAAATTTAGATTTTATTTATTTCTTGCGTCCTTTTCTCTTTCACTGAAATTGCAGAACAAGGCATCCATTTACTCAGTGTAAACTTACACTGTGAGATATGATCCCAGATGAGGTATTGCCTCAAACAGAAGATGAAAAATATTCCATGCATTTTAAACACGAATCCAAGATCATAAGTTACACTAACGTGTAATACATTTCTGCTGTTCTCTGGCAGGAGAGAAAAACAAAACTGGCAGCTATAGCAATTGTATAATGGTAATTACTGGGAGAAATAATTACACAAAAACCTGTTCAAATTATATACAGGATGGGATGACTCAAAGCGAGAAGAATTTAAAGTGATAGTTAATACCTCACTGTGTGACACCAGGCAGCAAAGTCAGACAAATAAATGCATCTGCTGAAATCATTCTACCCTCTGAAGTTTGTCAAAAGTGGGCAAAAAGCAACAGTTTTCACTCAGTGGGGATTTCAGGGCAGGCTGGTTTACCAGGGAGGCTCCCAGCAGCATCAGGGAATTCCTGGACAAAGGAAAGAAGGAAACCCAAATGCAGTTTTATTCTCAACTGGCTGAAATCAATTCTTTATATTCACTCCACAACCCTCAGCAGCAGGTGGGTTTAGAATATTAATCCAGCTCTTCAGAGGTGAGAGGTGGAGGGAGAGGTTGCAATGGAGCCAGGAGCCCCTGGGTGCTGAATTCCCACCCTCACCTCTAAAGCCCTTTCTGTCTGCACCCAAAGATAAAACCTCCTGTTCCAGAGGTTTCCAGCTGTGCTTCTGATGGCTGCCCTCATCCCTTCGCCCCAAATGTCTACAACACTCTGGATAAAGCTGCAGCTTTATCCACTGATCATCCTTGAAAGCCAAGGAAGCCTCACCACACCTTCCCTGTTCTGCTGATCTCCTTCTGCCTCTCCCACACTGCGTTCAAGACTCTTGATACTTGTTCCATTCCAGATCTGGCTTCTCAAACACCTCTCCCTACTTCAAAAACTTCTGCTTTTCACATCCCCTCCCCTCCTTCCACCTGATTTTTAAACCTCTGTCCTCACTTCCAACAACTGGCCAAAGCCCTTCTCAAGACAACAGATTTTTCATTATATCTGTGAGAAAACACAGATTTTTTTTTCTTTAATTCATCCCCATTAGCTACAAATATTTCCCAATTATTCCTTTTAGCCTTTTACATTACCTTACATCTGTTTTGCTGTTTCCCTTCCTTCTGTATCCCATCTACCTTGAAATTGGTGTGACTCACTTGAGGATTACAAAGCAAAAATACATAACTAAAGGTTTTTTCTGAAAGTTCCTCACTTTGCCCAGACTGTTCACACAGGCAAAGCATCCCATGCACCATCCTGTGTTAGTAATGACTTTTAAAACTTTATATTGCAAGAAAGATGACAAAAGCTTCAGGAAACAAATAAAAATGGCAAAAATCTGTTCTGCAGACAAGTCAACTATACACAGTGCAACTTGCTCAAATTGTCACATCAAAAATTTTTTTTTTTTCTGAAAAGAAAAATCTGGTACTTTTATTTGGCAAGGTGGCTCAAAAGTCCAGCTTAGCTCAGTGCTTTTGTGCAGAGGGAAGAGTAGTGGGTGGTTCACATAATTTACAGCTAATTCTACCATTTCTTTCAGTACTCAGATATTGTATTTATTTCTTCAATGCACATAATCAGATCACTGCATTCTTTCTAATTAAATTAGTTTCCTCTATACAACCCTTTAATGCTATCCTAGGAAACAAAGACAGGGCCATAAAACCAAAAGGCCACCATGGACTCAGACACAGAATTGCTCAAATTTAAATTCAAATGATACTAACAGGAAGGTAATAATGTGTATAATTTCAATGTTAGGGTTTATGTGCCCCCCCCCCCAGTGTGATTTTCTTTGATGGTTTTACCCTTGAGGCAGCTCTGTAGGGTAGTGAGGTGAAATTACCCCTAATTTAGGGGTGCAGACCCAAAGCACAGACTCCATGTGTCACCTCAAGTGTGCCAGCCTTGGGATTTGGGAACTGATATTCCCCATTTCCTCCAGGATCTGACCACCAGAACCAGCTCGCCTCAGTGCAGTGAATCCTCCTGTAGAGACACCACAGGGGATCCTTTCTAATGGCATTGACAAATTCAGGGAAAATTCTTGTGTTACTGCAGAGTAAAATACAAACCAAATCCCTGCACACAGGTGAGGGCAAGGTGGGTGAAAAGCAGCTCCTTGGGAAATACACTGAGGTTTCCAGGATCAGGAAGAGGATCTTTAGCTTCATGTAAATTTCTAAATCTTGCCAAAAAGGAAGATGTTTAGATAATATCCATACATGTTGGCTTTTCCTATGTGAGGAAATTGCTGAGGTTTTCAAGACCAGAATTCAACTACTTCTTACTGAAAAAAAAATTAAAAGGTGATGTATTTTGGAAGAGGAAAGAAGAAGCTCTCGTTCCAAAAAGTCAAGTCATTAATTCCTCCATCCCAAGGCAAGAGCTCTCACGTGGAGGGTTGCGGGGTCACCCACGAAGCCCCTGGCAGTGTTGTATTTCCATCTCTTTTGCTGGGGTTAGCACCTTCTGCAAAGCACAATCAACTTTTAAGGCACGAGATAAAATTTTAAGAGTGCTCCTAATTAGTGCCAACAGTGGCAGTTTCTGTGATGGCTGCGAGGGCCCCAGTGAGGGCCCATAAACTCCATTTCACTGGGGTCAGCCATGCATCAGGTGACAACTGCTGCTCCCTGCCACCCACCTGGGCTGCTGCACAAAGAGATGTGGAAGGGTTTGGTTGGGAGGGACATTAAAGATCATCCAGTGCCACCTCATTCCATGGGCAGGGACACCTTCCACTATCCCAAGTTGTTCCAAGCCCTGTCCAACATGGCCTGGAAAACTTCCAGGGATCCAGGGGCAGCCACAGCTTCTCTGGACAATGTGCCAGGGCTTCAGCAACCTCACAGGGAAGGAATTCTCCCCAAAGACAAGGATGAAGCTGCACTTGCCATTGAACTGCTTATTCTTACCACATATCACAACAGGAATGTTTGTCAGGATATATGGCAGAACTCTTTGGCTAATTTTCAAGGCAAGGACTTTGCTGTGGAGCATTTTCTTTTTATGTCACTGTGAAATGTATACTGGGTATGTGGCTTGGATAAACTTCTGCAAAAAAATCCCCACCAGAACAGCAATGAATGGGATTTACAGCTTGAGCTTCCGAGCACCTTTACTGCACAAAAACTGTTTATTAGCACAAGTTTTCCCTTTGTACGTTGTGTTTACTTGTTTCCCAGCAGGGTCTGCTGATGTTAATGGACTCACAGCAGTGCATTCTACTTCTGTTATTACAGGTCTAATTCAGTCATTAACATTTCATTAATGGACTGGCCTCCTCGCTGTTTGCAAGGCTGTCTAGATATTGATGAGCTTTCTAGTATAGAAAACTGGTATTTAAGGCAGACTCTTAAAGGTTTATTAAGATGCTCGTGAACCTTCATCGCATTCTGTCATTTATTTCAGCAGATAAAAGCCAAACCCTCAGACGAATTTGCAATGCAAAAGTTTTCAGCACCTGAATAGAAAATTAATTCCATGTGAATACCCCAAGGAGAGGGGGAAAAAAACCCCAAAGATTCCACAGTTACATCACTTGGATACAAATCTTGAGTTCCTGCCTCAAAACCAGCGTGGCTCAGCACTGCCGAGTCCACTGTGCTCTGCCTTGGAGGGAATTGCATTTCCCTGGGACACAAACTCATTCCTTTTTCCAAGGGGGCTCTGCAGCTCCACTAGCTCCCAGTTTCAGACTCTGAGCTGGAGTTTCTAATCCTCCCCACCACCCAATCCACCAGGAACAGCCTCACTGGCTCAGTGGAATTAATCAAACTAAGAGGCTGCTCAGAATAACGAGGCAGTGGCTTTGAGGACCTTTGACATTATCACCAAAGAGGAAGATTTATCACAATTTTTAGAAGCTTCCTGGCTTTATCAACAGTGTATTGGAATTTAAAAACAGTCTTGATAATACCTGTACCCCAGTGGAAGGTAAATAGCCGTAGGAAATTGCTCAAAGGACTTATGAGGTGCTTCCTTTCATATTTCTGCTTTTCCCCTGCTAAAATATGTGTTTTCAGGCACCCCAGAGAATTAAAATACACTGCATCGTATCATATGAGTGTCTAATGCAAGTACTTTGTGAAAATTACTAATTTGATGTCATAATTACGCTTGTAATATAAAATTATTAAGCACTGTCATATTGCACAGTAAATGGAACTTATATTGGTGTAATAAAATGTATTTCAATTCCATTACAATAACTTTATCATAGACTTTAATGGTACCCAGAGTTAACAAAAATAACTCGCAGCCAGGAAGAACACCATTGAAGAGCACCCTATACTGCAATATTAGGTCACAACAGATATAATTTGTGAGCTTCTTTATGCACCAGTTTGCATTTATGAACACCTGCAACTTATGTTTTCCTGACAAAATGAGATGCTAAAAAGTCGAGGTAGGATTAGAGGCCAGTAAACAAAATCCCCAGTGTAATTCGCCTTAATAAATTCTGCATTATCCGTGCCTTCGACTTCAGCTTTATAAATGGAGCTATAAATATTATCGATCCTAAATTCATATTTTTTTAAGGATCTTCCTGGCTCAGTCAGGCAGGTCTATGTCAGGATGACATGAAAACAGATCCATTATGAAACCTGAAGTTTATTATCTTGATAAATGTAGCAATGTTTGAGGAATCTGAGGGTGGGGGTGCAACAAGAAAGGAGGGACACTATTTTAATATTAATATGTTCAAGTGTTTTCTTACTCAGTAGAACTGCCCTAGCCCAGGATGTATGGGCTACTTATTTAAAGAAGGAAAAAGAAAATAAAGAGAAAAGGGGGAAAAAAAAGGGGAAAAAAAAGAAACAAGAAGAATTATTATAAAATATGCCAAATCCTCATCTCAACATTTTTCTTTTGTCTGTCAGGGTAAATGAAATGAAGAAACAAACCACAACTGGAGGGGGGGCGTGGGGGAAACCCAGCCTGCTAAAATGTCATGACTTGCTTCTCTGCAGGTGTCAACTTGACTTCACTGAAATGGCACAAAACTTTGATTTTCTCATCAGGAAAAAATGTTTATTCCCTCTACCAGAGCTAACAGATAAGAACATACTGTGTGTAACACTGCATATTTTGATCCTGTGTCTAACTGTTCTTGAGACACAAGCTAAAAATATTTTGTGTGCTTTGCCTCAAATTGTTGTCATGAATTATTGAATTAAGCTGTTACTTTTTCATTAAACTGGCAGCCTTAATAATTTAAACACTGGTCTTTAAGAGACTTACTGTACATTGATGATCTTCACAGGAAGAAAGAGAACCTCCCAATTATTTTATAGATGTCTTGATTTTTTTTTTTTTTTGGTAGGGTTTTAATGCAGTGCATGACTTACTAGGCATTACTGGATGCCAGTATTATTTTAACACACATTATTTTTAGACAAATTTTTTCTCCATTTGATTTGTCATTGAGACTTTAGCTCAGTCCTGTAGCCAGGTTTTCCCAGCCATGGGAAACTCGGAATGTTCAGGTGCAGCTCATGGGTACAGCTTCGGTTCACCCCAAAAAATGACGTAGGAAAGAACCTTCAAAGTTTTGTAATAAATAAACCTCATGGGTACAGCTTCAGTTCACACCAAAAAATGAGATAGGAAATAAATTTCAAAGTTTTGTATGTCTACATGGCCCTGGTCCATTGGAGGGCAACCTTCTTGCACCTGAGCAATGTCTGCTGCTCCAAAGGAAAACCAAAAACTAAGGGGAGTGTGAAAAAGTTCTGAAGCTCCAGCCTGATTCAATAAAAAAAACCTCAACTTGCTTTTCAACTAATTTGAAATTTTTTAAAAAGTGTACTTTCTGTGGGGTGACAATCACTGCAAAACAAGGCTTTGAAAATTTTGTTGGTAAATCATTGCACTGGTGGCTTTACCAAGTCTCCTGATCTTCTGAACCTCCCTCTAAACATCAAGGCAAGAAGTGTATCAAAGTGCCTCCCCAAAACCCAGAAAAATCTCTCAACTCCCACAGCCTTCTTGTGGTAGAACTAGAGATGATAAAAATCAGAAATTCTTGGAGTTGATGTCTCTGATCCATGGTTACTTAAATAACACACTCATTTTGCACAGCACAACAGCAACAAAGATCACAAATATTAACTTCCAACACCACATAAAGTGTGAATAATCTCCATTGCTACAAATTTTTAAAATACATCGTATTTCTTCCCCACATATGTCCTTGTAGCCTCATAAAACAAACTGTTTCATTATATAGGCTTGTGTATATATATCACAAAATGTTAGCTACTGCTAAAAGTAAGAAAATAGATTTTGACATTGGAGAATTATTTTCCTGCTCTCCTGTGCCTCTGGATCTGAAGGCAGAGCTACTCAGCTGTTTAATCTGGCCCGAGTCCAGGACTGCATTTCATGGTGAGATGCCAAGAGCAGCGATGCCACATGGAACAGGAGTTATCTGCTGCAAACTCCCTCTGATCACAGGGCAATTTCTATTTGAACTGATAGAAAGAACAATCTCATGCAGTTCTCTTGTCTGGTCAGGACTGATTTTCGTTTGGGCAACTGAATTTTGTCTTATTAATCAGAAGATGTACGAGATGCTGTAATCACTTCATTGCACAGCATTTGCCAACCCTTCCATGGCATGCCCATCAAAATTCCCAGCCCTGCCCTCCCTGGGCATGTCTGCAGTCCTGAACTGCTGCAGCGGCTCACAAATTGCAGAGATCCTCCATTAAACATGGGTTCAAGTAACACAGACAAACTATTAAGTTCTGAAATCTAGATGTATATGAAAAAGAAACACTTTTTTGTCCATTTTTGCACTTCACCACTTGTCAAAACTGTTGAGGTAGGAAAGCCTGTTGGCTTTCTGTCCTTCAACTTAAAGTAGCTGTATATGATACCCTTTTAATTAATCCCCAATTCAGTCTGCCATGCCTGTTCAATTTATTATGCTCCAAAAAGTTTAGATGATACAAAATGTATACATTTGAACTGGCAAAATTAAGGACTTTTCCTTGTAGTGTATGAGAAGCTACTATGAAATCCTTGTGGTGAAAGAACTACAATGAAAAACTACCTACCCTCTAACACTTGAAGAAGAGTAAAGAGTCCCGGAAAGGAAGGATTTTCATTAAAGAATAGAACTCAATCAACATTCAGGTACCACAAGAAAGAAGAGAAGAAAAGCTAGGTAATCATGTTCATGTTCATTGCGATCACCTGATATCTCAAAAAAAAAAAAAGAAAAAAGTCCAACCCGAACCACAGGGATGCAAATAACCTATAAACTATTGAAGCGTCATATAAAGAAATTTTATCCGACCTGCAGCATCTCTCTGCTCTTCCTCCTGAAGCTGTTTCCATTTCAATATGGTTTTAAATTTGCTAGAAAATTCAACTTGTTTATTATAGGCAATATAATCTCTTCCCAGTACTGAGACATTGAAGCCCCTCCTGGAGCATTAGGGACAGACTGTGAGCAAATACTCTTTTATTCTGTGACATCCACTGGGTGAAAAGAGGCTTTGAGAACCAGGTTCCCATTTCCTGGCACTGGAGGGTTTAAATAGCTGTTGACATGGGGCACACCTGTCACACCAGGTGAGCTGGGGTAATTCTGATGTGTGTCACTTCCTCTTGTCAGGGGCACAGAGGGGAGGGATGCACAAGTGCCACGGGCAGGAGGCAGCCAGGGATGTAAAGAACCTTGCAAAGAATCCTCTCCAGAGGTTGGAGAAAGCCCTGGCTCTGGGAAGGCTTTGCTGGCAAACATTTCATGTCTTGCATGGGACAAGGAGCCAGCAGGAGCACACCAAGGACACTGTACCAAATCAGTGGGAATCGTTCTGCAATCAGATGGAAAAAGTTCTGCACTGATGGATTGCGGTGCAACCACAATGCTCTCCTGCCAGCAGGAGGACTTTGGGAGGGGCCAGGGGGTACAGCAGTAACTGTGACACAAGATTTGGGGATTTTTAGTTCTTGTGGTTTTGCCTTGGCTCTAACCAACGTGGCATTTGGGTTTTGTCCTTTCTGCTTAGTTCTTGTGGTTTTGCCTTGGCTCTTACCTGGGTTTTGTCCTTTCTGTACTGCCACTCCTCTCTTGCCCTCTGGCCGGGCACCAGGCTGAACACCATTGCCCTCTGAGCCTCGTGTGCAGCCCGTGTCCTTCTGCATTTTCCTTCCTCCTTCTCTGTCTTCTCTGCCCTTCCTCAGTAGTGGGACAGCTCCCTTTTCCTTCCCAATGAATGGCTCTCAGATGTGATGTTGTCTCATCTGACTTAATCTCACCCTAGACCATGCTTCATAAAAGCGCTCCTTGCACCACCCTCGACTCCTTGCCCAAAAATCATTCCTCCACGACACAAAACTGTGAGCTTAAACAGTAATAACAAACATACAAGGAGGTTTTACAAGCAGCACATGCAAGAGGGATTGACAAACTGGTTTCTGCAGCAAAGTCTAGGTGTAAAACAAGCAGGTGTTTCATGATGCTGTGTGTCCACATTCCACATTCCCTGGATCTTCCAGCTCTTACACTGAAGGAAATAATTTTCATCTGTGCAAAGAGGACACAAACATAAGTGTCCTGGCTTGATATCATCCTGGAATGTTTTGGATGAGAGGGAAATATGGGAAAGATGAAAGGCTGTAGAAGAAGAGACTCATTAGGGAAATTTACAGCAGCACATCAGAATTGTCCACTCCTGTTGTCATAAAAATACTTGCAGTAAAAATTAATCAGAGAAAAACTAAAGAGAAGTCTCAGCATTTTGTGGGTAATTGTATACAACCTTCTAGAGACCATAAAATAAAAATCAGCCAAAATGGAAGGGAAGTCCTGGTTGGTTCAGTGTATATTAAAGCTGTTGAATGTTTTTCCTAGTGGAACAGTTGAAACTTGGAGAGATGTGTGAAAGAAGACAGAAGACGACACTGGAAATGTAAAATGAGCACCAGGGCAGACAACCTTCCAGTCTGCATCACCATCTTTCATGAGTTCCACCAGCGCTGGCTCTGAGCCTGGGCAGTTCACTTTTGAAAAGCTTTTCTTTATTGTTTTCATGAAAATTCACAATGGTTCTAATGGAAAAAAAAGACCTTTAACAAGAAATATAGGAGGGAGGGAGGGCTCATTAAGTGTGAATTTTGACAAGTATTACTGAAACAAAAGACCCCAGCACACAAGTTTAAATTCCAGATAACTCCGGCCTCTGATTGCCAGGAGGAGTTAAAATTCAGGTCTCCTGTCTGGAAAAAGTATTACAGGAATATATTCTGAACTTTGCATGGTTCATTTTTTGTTACGAATTAGATCCATCATGAGATTTATTGAGGTGCCTCATGTTTAATAAAATACTCATAACAGTTTGTGATATTTCACAGGATAAATAACAGGATTGTTAACGGTGTTTGTATAGCAGGTCTCGGGATAATAAATGGTTCCTTCAATAATGAACTGACAACAAGTTATTCAGGTTATAAAAATATGGGAGATAAGAGTCAAAATAACAAAACTCAAAGGATCAGACACTCGGACAACACTGGAGTCCAAAGCCAGGTTGCTCCATCATTTGAATCCTGAAACCATTTGAAATAAGAGGGTGGAAATTTCCACATAAAGCATTTTGCAAGCCAACAGGATAGAGGACACAACTGTTCTTTTATTTCTGACACAGCCCAAGATATCTCAATCTTCTCATGTTATTCAAATCTAATAAAAGATTAATATCCTTTTAGACTAAAATAATATAACACTGTCTGGAGATAAACACATTAAAAGCATTCATCCTGTCTCTGCCCCTCAAAGAACACATGAACACAGAAAGTTCAATACATTTTTAAAAAATACATTCTTTAGAAAATATGAACAAGTGAAGGCTCTCTGAGTATATTTGACTTCTAAATAAATTGCTTTCTTTTTTGGAATTGCTGAGAAGGCAGACACTCAGTGAGGTCAATGAGACTTACTGATTGCACAGTGTTACGGAAAATTAGGCTACTTATTTGGGAACTAAATATGGATGTTAAGAGCATTCAATGAAGTCACACTTTTGAACATTTTGGAGCTGGCCTACATTTTTAAAGAAAACTTTGAGACTTCCAATAACTTTTTGGAAGAACCAGATATTTATGATGTCCTTCATAGCAATTAAAGGCAATTCACAGAACTGAAAAGATGATTTGGGCGTGGGGGGGGAGGTGTCTTCAATTCCTGTAAAGAAACATCAATTTGCAATCAACTCAACTTAATTAGGGTGATCCCAGTTCTTACCAATTTTGACTCTGAGGAGGACTCTAAAGGACAAGGAGAGGGTCCCCAGGATGGTATTTGATTCCCACCTACATGTCAGGATAAAAAATGATGGAGAAAAGACAACTTAAAGAGGGGGCATGAAGGAAAAGGCAGCAAAAAAACTGCTGTGATTGCTCAAATTTAAAGAAAACTCTCCAAAAGTCATTCCCGTCTATTTTGTCCAGGCCAGTTTATCTCCAAAGTTTGCCCATCCAGAAGTGTCAGCAAGAAGCTGAGATGTTCATGTTGTTTAATTCTTTGATGTTCACAACAATAAAATTACCAAATAATAATAACTTCCGCCCCCCCCCCAAAAAAAAAAAAAAAAGAAAAATGAATGTTTGAAATGGCCATTTCAAACTAAAACAACTGCTATTGCTATCAGTTTAAGTAACCACTTTCCCAGCTGACAGATGCAAAGCTCTCCCTTCAGATAATGACTTTTCCAGCTGATGAGAGTCAGGGAACAGGAAGTGTATGTGGGGATAAGTGTTTGGGAATTAGAGGACAGCCAAAGTTTGTGGCTACCTGTATTATCTGCAGGAGGTTATTTTACTTCTACTGGCACATATTTATCTGAAATCAGCAAAAATAAATGTTAAAAAATCTGTTTAGTGTAGCAGGATACTCTTTTTACAGTAGGCGATTTTAAAAGTTTTTTTTTTTGTTCATTTCTGCTTGAGATTAAACTTGTTCCATGAGGCAGGAGCTGCAGTTTTCACCAGAGCTGTCACAGGGCAAGGAGAAAATGGTACGTGGTGTTTGTTTCTGTCTGCACTCCTGCCAAACCTGCCCCCTGATTTCCAGCAGGGTTGGAAATAAAAATGCCTGCTGGCTAAAAGAAATAAGAATCTTTTTTGAGACATGTCCCAAGTCAAGAGTTGGCAAACTGAGCAATACTCGTACCCTTCACTGTCCTGTGCAGTATTGAAGAGGTTACTCCCAGTTTGACAAAGAACCTCAAGGCTTTTCCAGCACTTGGAGCACTTTTGCATGCCCTAAATCATCAGTGCTGTCAGATGTGGCTCAAAAGATGCAAATAATCAGCCAGTTCCTAAATGATACCTCAGCTGAGCTCTTAGGGACCATGCAGAGCTACCTGTCCAAGATGGGGGCTCTTTCCTGGCCAGAGACATACCATGTCCGCGTCCATGAGAGAAGAATGAGTTTAATTCTCTGTGCAGCAGGAAAGGAGAGGCCACATTAAACTGCCCCTGGAGCTGTCAGGAGAAAATCACTGAAAATCTGATGGCAGTTTCATTACCCAGCTTTTCCTGTAGACCAACATGTCAGACACCACTAAGTTGCCTTAAAATAACAGAACTTCCATTCTACAATAAAATAACTCTGCTGGGCTGATCATCATAAAAAGTTATAGCCCAACATCAAATTTTAGCTTTTACCAGAAAGGGAAGGCTGAGGAACTTCAGCTACAAGTCTGTAAAAGGATCACCATAAGCCAGCACATATGACTGTCAACTGATATGAAATGAAATATTCCTATTGATGATGACAGACTGAAATTTTATGGGGTTTGACCAAATCAGAAACAAATATTTGAATTTTGTGTTCTCTATTCTGCAATACTAATATTGTAAAAAAACAAAAAACGCCCAAAAAATCAAAACAAAAAACCCTACCAATTTTATAAAGAAATAGAAGAATAAAATTATTGAGCAGCTGTATCAGTCTTCATGTGAATGATACCACAAAACTACAAGAGCAGTTATCAGTTTTTCAGTTTAACTCTTGCCTTACTATGCCTGCTTCTATTTCTTATCTCCTGATAAAATTCTCTTTTTGGAGTTAAACTTCCCACAGTCAAAATAATAAATGGAATATGAAGCTTGAACTCAGTGTCTCTGTTTTTTCTCTTCTGCTTTCACTGGAGGTATCAAACAGGGTACATGAGAAAAGTAACACAACGCAGAGTATGGAATGGAAATGAACTATTAAAGTCATGATAAGAACTAGAGAGAGAGATTCTGGAATATGTGTGGAGTGAAATATGATCTCTTGAAAGGGTATATGTGCAGAAAAAGGCAGCATGCAAAAGCAGCAGCATTGCATGTTCATGCTCCATGCTCCTTTCTTCTGAGACTCTGGCACATCTCACACCAAAATTTTCCTTCTATTTGTGTAACTTTAGCATAGGATTTTTTATAGAAATAGGGGTTTTTATTAATAAAAGCAAGGAGAAAGGAGAAGTGATTGTGGCAACATACAGAGTTTCACATATGGAAAGAGGAATGCAAAATGGAAAATGTGGTGGAGTCCCCATCCCTGGAGGTGTTCAAGGAACGACTGGACGTGACACTCATTGCTTTGGTGGGGATCTGTCACAGCTTGGACTTGATGATCTTGAAGGTCTTTCCCAACCTTAATCACTCTGTGATTCTGCAAAAGAGCGACCCCAGCCTTCCACAGAATCTCCCAAATGTGGAAAGTCTATTTCATCATTAAACAAAATTCCTTATTGAAGAGTGAGGGAGGTCTCACAGCACTCACTGATGACGGGAAAAGCAATCCACATCTCCACATATTGTTTTATTTACTTTTTTAAAAATTAAACTCCATTGCAAAGCTGCTTTGGCCTCACACCCATGGCATCACACTCTATTGCTTCCCTTTGAAATTCATCTAGTAAAGTTTAAAAGCCTAGCCCTCCAAAAGCAGAGGCCATACAAATACTTAAGGGGTTAGTAAACTCTTCCAGTATACCAAAATCACAAGTTTTACACATCAACCCTGAGCAGTTGGAGCTCCTAGGAGAGGAGTAATTGCATTGTAGTAACATTAAGGTTTGATTTAGGTTTCTCCATGGGCAGGATGAAGTGGGTCTTACTCCTCAGGTGTGAGACTTGGCCACTCTGCCTTTTGCAATATATTATCCCAACACTGTCAGAAAATGTTCGGCAGCGCCAGTTCTTACTAAACTGGGTGTGTTATAAAATCCAGGGGAAGGAGGGGATTTCTTATGCCAACAATGCTTCTCAACCTTTACCTTATTACCACACTTCTTGGCTGCTCTGAGATAAAAATCTTTTAAGCTCTTTTTTTTTTTTTTACTGCTTGTGTGTGAAATCTCAGATAACGGAGCCAAACGCAGGGAAAGTTCAGGGCTGTTTTACGACTCTGCTTTATCAAAAATTTTGATCTCCAAAGCCCAAACACACAAATTCGTGGCTGTGGGATGAGGTCAGTGAAACCACACCCATTCCCTCGACAGACCTTCCTTCTCCTTTAGTGGACAATTTTACGTGGGCTACAGAAATATGCCCTGAATGAGGAGAAGCGCTTGCCCCTGGATTGAACGCGGTGCCAAGTAAATCAGGAATTCTCTACGTGGCGGATTTCAGCTCCGAGTGTGCTCGAGACACATTATCTGTGAGTTCTGGAGGTGAAGTCCCTCTTTAATGAAATTCAGCTGAGCAGGAATAGCCCAGAAACACCAGCAGGAACGCCGAGGGAGAATGACAAGACAGGTTTGGCACAGAGGGATGCATGAAACAAAATAACCGCAGTGAAGATTTCCAGAGGAAAAAAATGCGGATTGTCTTGTAAGAGGGAAAGTGTGTGACGTGAAGGAACAGGGAGGAATGGCAAACACATGTCAAGCAGCACATTTTATTTACCTTTCATTAGCACGTCTTCCTAGGAGAAGGTTAAATACTCCAGGAGAGGGATGGGATTTTTCTTATGTTAACTAATCCAGACAAAAGTGAACGGAGATTTGCTTTCTTCAGCATTCATTGATATTAATTGCTTTATTGAACTAGCTGTGGGAACATGGATTTCCCAATGCCAGCATAAAGGATCATTATTTATAAGCTAACTTATCCCACAAATTCTACGCTTAGCTCAACATTTCCTTTGGAAACGCTGTAAGAATCTTTTAAAAAATCACTATATTTCATACTTTACACTAAGGCACACCAGCTAAACTATACAGGTTTTCCAGGAGAAGAAAAACAAGTTTTTAAGGCTCACGTAATAGACTCCAAATCAGCTCTGAAATGCTGCATATCATTACATTTTCCTTCCCTTTAGTTTTCATTCTCTCCCTTTTCCCCTGGCTTACAGGTGTCCTTAGTTACAGCCATCAGCCAAAACAAAACACACATGCAGGCTATAAATCTGCATTTGTGTACTAACTCATAAGAGTAAAATATCTTCAGTTGCTCCTTCCAATTTCCTTTCCCTGTTCAATCCATAATTGTGCTGCAGCATGCTGGGCTTAAGCTTTCAGGAACTTTACTTTGTCCCAAAAGGTTGGTAAGATGGAGACCTGAAAATGTGGACTCTGGCTTCAAGGGAAGATACTTAGCAGCAGAGAATCCAAAGCCCAATAAAAGCAACTAGATAAACACTGAAACCTTTTCAAAGCACTAAACTGTCACTGTAAACCTTTGGAGATAGATATGGATGGCTCAGTCCATCAGAGTTCATGCAAAAATATACCAAGCAGTTAATAAATTTGAAAGAGGAGCCAAGAATGAATGTTAAGTCCTTTTGTTCCAATATATCCTAAGAATGCTTACAGCATTGCTGCAGTTAAGCTCAACTTTGCTGTTCAAAGCCCAATTTTTGGGCTTTATGTGCTGGTTTAAATCATAGCTGAGCTAAGCATGGTATGCAAATAGCAGAGTGATAAATGTTTGTTTTACTTATATTCCTTCCTCTTCCTATCACAGTCAGAATCCTTCACCAAAGCCCCAAAAGCAATCATTTCTGGCATAGTTTAGATGCCAAATTTGCAACTTACAAAGGAAGAATGAGGATATACTTTATAGTTACAATCATTCTTTCTCTGTCAGAGAAAAAGAAAAAGCACTTTAAATGGCCTGAAAAGAATAAAAGTATCCTTGGAGAAGACACACTTGACTAGAAATATCATATTATTTCACAGAATTAGGTTAAAGCAGATCCTTTTGCCTAGGCTGAGCAAAATTCCAGGATAACTGAACTTGCATTTGAGGATCCTTGGCCTGGTGAGATAATTCTAGGTTTGCCTCATTAATGCAAAAAGGATTATTAAAAATAGATATTTTACACAGATATTATTGACAATCTGTGTAGGAAAAGAGCCTCATGGTTGTGTCCATAACCAAAGCCTGGACACAATAAACCTTGGCTAAAAGAGGTTGGCAACAAAGCTCTTCAGCAAAATAAAGTGAACAACAAGTGAAGACAAACATTTCCATTCTTAACCAAAGTGTCCATCAAGTTTCTAGTTAAGGAGCCATTTTTGAGGATGGAATTTCCCAACTTTTCAGTTTTCAGTACCTTCAGAAGAAAGGACGTCTCCACATAGGACAATCAGGATTTGATACATGACATGTTGATGGCCAGAACTTGAGAAACTATAAAAAAGAGCTTGGAGGGCTTTCAGACAGAAAAGGATCATGTTGGCACAAAGCAAAGCACCCAGAAATTACCAGATATCCAAAATTCTTAGAAATCTAAAATACGAAACAGAATTTCAAGTTTTCTTATCAAGACATTTCATGTTAAACTATTACCACAAAGGAAAGGAAGCACTTAGGATCCTCCTCTGTGTGATTTCCAAGACAGCATGTTTTAGCTCTTTCCTGTGTTCCCATTGCTGCTCCCTTTGCAGAATATTTCAAGGTTTCAGAATCCATTAAAGTCAAGATTTGATTGAGCTGATGTTGCCAATACATGGCTTAGCTTGGTAGTATTTGTATGTACATGTGCAAGTGTGCACATACACACTGTAAACTTGGAAAGGGACCCAAGGCTTGCTGAGGTGGAACTGGTCACACTTTGTGTTCAGCTGAAGTGTTCAAAGGAAAACCTAAAAAAATAAAAGATCTTTACATCTTTTACTCGAATTGGGCTGGCATGGAAAATCATGTTCATATTGTACTCATTTGTGGTCTGCTTCTCAGGAATTTTAACAGATGACAATTCAAAGATAAATTTGCTTTAAAAATAAATGATGAAAAATAACTGGCTTCCCGGCTCTTATTTCATAATCTCGAAAGTATGTTCAGATTTATATAATTAAAGTAGAAAATAGAAGTCTAAAAATGAAAGCCGGTTTTGCATTAGAGCAGCCGGAATTAATAGGATTCTTCTTCCAATTCCTTTGTTTTCTGCTGTAGCACCAAACTCCAACCATGAGTGGGGGAAACATGGAATTCTGACCTGCTCAGGTTGTGGTTGATGCCAAGGCCCATTAAAACATAAACTTGCTCACAGCTGGGCACGTGCTTTACTGAGCTAAAGCCCAAAGCTGGGACACTTAGGAACAATTTTTTCCACCTATTTATGAATTGTGGCTTTTAACATTCTTTCCCTTCTGTAATTGAGATGAAAAAATAAGACTCATTTTCTTTCCTTCACAAAGCAATAATTTGGACAGTATACTCTACAACTCTATAAAAAGAGTAAAAAAGGGCCAAAACAGCTCAAATATGAACCTGAGGGAGGTGTAGAACCTAAGGTCTGACGGTACCTTAAAATGAGCTGTATCTCCATCTCTGGAGGGCAGCAAATTGCCTTGCTGGATGTGGAGCTGAGCAGTAATCCAGCTCTGGCCTTCCCCAGCACAGGAGGGACCAGGAGCTGCTGGAGGCACCAGGGGATGGAGCAGCTCTGCTGGGAGGAAAGGCTGGGAGAGCTGGGAATGTTCACCTGGAGAGGAGAAGCTTTGGGTGAGCTCATTGTGGCCTTCCAGGACCTGAAGGGAGCCTGCAAGAAAGGTGGGAAGAGATGATTTACAAGGGGCTGGAGGGACAGGAAAGGGGGAATGGCTTCAAACTGACAAAGAGTAGGTTTAGACTGGATATTAGGATGAAATTCTACCCTGTGAAGGTGGTAAGGCCCTGGCACAGGGTGCCCAGAGAAGCTGTGGCTGCCTCTGGATCCCTGGAAGTGTCCAAGGCCAGGTTGGATCACTCTGGCACAGTGGAAGGTGTTCCTGCCCATGGCAGGGGCTTGGTATGGCATGGGCTTTAAGGTCTCTTCCAACCAAAATTGTTCCTTGGTTCTATGCTAATATCTACAAGATTCAGGGATGTCCCTAGAAATTTTAAAGATCCCAAATAAATGAGCAAGCGAAATAGCAAATACAAGAGACCAGTTTGCAAAACCAAAAAAATCTGTGGCTGAGAAAGGTAGTGCAGTTTGTTGCTCCTCTGAGTGATGTTAATACAGTGAAATTCACACCTGAAAGGAAAAGCAAGCACAAGTTCAAACAGGGAATCACTGAAAGAAGTAAGGCAAAACCACAATCAAATTTCACCCTGGACAGGCCTCAACTCAAATCTAAAATTATTCATTTGGCATCTGCATTTTCACCAACTGAGGTGTTTGGGTGAAATATGAATTTGGTATGGATTTGGAAAATCCATGGCTTGTGTTAATAGAGACATGGAAATGAACAATTTTATGAGCCAAAACCAACAGAAATAAAGTTGCTTATGCTTCTCTACCAATTTATATTTTCAGGCTTCCAGGTCAATTCAATGAAATTTTCAGTGACATTCTCACCCATGGGAATGCCTGTTTCTCCTTTTCTGTATTACCTGCATAATCCCTGGGCACTGACCATCCCTTTCTGCCTGTCCTTACACCCTTTTCCAGCTTTACCTTCAGAGTATTTCACTTCTCCCTCTTTATTTTCCATTGTTCCTTCAGCAATGGAAAATAAAGAGGTTCCTCCAGGTGACATCCATCCCCTCCCTGCCACTCCTCCCCTCATCCATACTTACACCACATCCAGTCCAAGGCCATTTTTTCCCATTTTTCCATATCTGTGACTTCCATGGTGGCAGTAAGAAATCAGCTTCCTTGAGAGATGTATTCATTTATTGGCCCATATCTTAAAACAATCTGATAAGACCTGATAAAATGAATAGAAATCCTGATACATTATATGGACATAACATGATTGACTGGATGATCTACAAATCACCACTCATTCCTTGTCATGTTCAATATTGTGTCTTGTTTTTCACCAAATTGTTTGAGTCCCGTTCCCTGTCTTCATGTGTGTTTTTGGAGGTTTTACCACAATAGGATTCTGATATAAATTATGGTCTTGGGATCACCAGAAATTTTGTTAATAAAAACGACAGTAATAAAGCAAAACAATTCCTTGTGGTAGGCTAGTCTTTTAAGCTGTAAAATCGTGGATTGATTTCCAAGTACTGTCTCATCTCTCGTGGATCAAAAGGACTGAACAGATCTCTGGACACCAAGAGTAAAAAGTGAAATTGAAAACTCCTCACCCACTCTCCAAGCAGAGTGGAATTCCAGTACATGGAATTCCAAGATGGTGTGGGTTAGAAAGGGCCAAATGGTCATCTACAATCAACAGGGGCACTTTCCACTGTCCCAGGCTGCTCCAAGCCCTGTCCAGCCTGGCCTTGGTCACTTCCAGGGATCCAGGAGCCACCACAGCTCCTCTGGGTGATTTGTGCCCTCAAAGGGAAGAATTCCTTCCCAATATCCCATTTATCCCTCTCAGCTTTTCCTCACCAGAGGAAATCATCTCCTTGTCCCTCCTTGGAACCCTCTCCAGCAGATCCATGTCTCTCCTGTGCTGAGGACCCCATAGATGGACGCAGCAGAACATTAAATTGTAGTATTAAAATTCAAAAGGCCACGTCAAATTGGAGAAAAGTCTTAAAATTCCCATTTAATTAAAGAAGGAAAAATACACCTTTTATGGTTAGTTAGGAATTACCAGGGTGTTAAATGCAGAAGTGGGGATGTTCTGGTAAGGCAACAGCACTGTAGAATAGTTCAAAAAATCAGAATCCTAAATGTTATGCTACTGTAGAAAAAGGATGCAAAAAACCTCGGGAAGCCTATGGATACAACTGGAAATAATGTGGAATATCCTTCCGCATTCCTTGGTCTTGATAATACTTGATCCAACCATAGTGCCATAAACAGTCATGAAATACTCAGGTCAAAAATGATGTGGACAAATTGGAGACAGACTTAAAGAGGAGAGTGGGAATGATAAATATATAGAAAAGCAGAATTTCAAGGGGAAAAAATAAAAGAAAGGGAATTAGAATTGTTTGCTCTATAACAGTAGAGTCTGGGGAAAAATACAAAAGGAATAAAAATACAAACAAAAAAAGAACCTTCTGGCTATTTTATTTGGTGAAATTTCAGGGAAAAATTAAAAAAAAGTATTTCATTGTATGGAAAACATCCCTTGAAAATGGAAACATTTTGTGCAATTTCATTAGAATTTACACCCTTTAATGTGAGATGGACTTAAAATCTATTTTTAACCAAAGAATCTTATTAAAGTAAGAAGATTGCCTGGTTTACTACTCGCAGTTGTTTCAAGCAGTGGTGGCTGATGATGCTCTTTATAAACAATAGGGAATAAATTTAAACAAGCTAAAAGATGTTTAATGTAAAAAAAAACTGCAGCTTGAGAAAAAATATGTTGTTGTGGATTGCATATTTTACATGCAATTTATGCTGCAGTTTCTCTTCATTAACCACAACTCGCAGATTTTTCAAAGCACCAGCATGAATATTATTAACATGTGTTAAAAATGTGTTTAAAATAATGTATAAAGCTCTGTGTCTAAAGCAAAACTTTAGGTATAATGAACAAGGGTGTCTGTATTTTATATATTGGTTTGTGTGTGTGTGTGTGATGTATAACCCAGAATTTGTGTGCACAAATGCACATATATATTGCTCGTGTTTTAATTAAAACTGAACTAGACCTTAACAAGAACATCTAATTCATAATTCTCTCATTCTGTTCTATAGATTCTTATTAGTTAAAGCAGATATAATCCATTCTGGAATGTGGCATACAGAAATTACCAGCATCTCCTCTTCCTGTATTCTGTTCCTTACCATTGGTTTCCTTTTACTACAGGAATTTCAGGGAATAACTTGTAGCTTTCAGTTTTAATCTGCACTACATCCCCTTTGTATCCATCTTCCAAAATTGCTTTTGGTAGACTGGTATTGATAGAAATCATTGATAATGGTAGACACAGGTCTTGAAATTGACAAAACTCGAGGATTTGAAGTCTGAACAAGCAACAATACATTTAATTTCTGGTCTTTATGCTTAGTGCCGAGTCTGTCAGGGGTGAAGCCTCAGAAGGATTCTGGTTTAAGCAATCCTGGCTGACCCTTCAAGCCAAGAATTGGTCCTGCTGCCTGGACAATGCTGAATAGAGGAGAGCATTGCCAGTGGATTCGTGCTGTGCCAGAGTTACTGGAGTCAACACCAGTTTGAGGAAATCAGAAGTATTAATTGGCCCTGTGAACATTATTATAAATTAGAATTTAATTCAGTGAGTTTATGCCTCAATGTGAGTAGGTACTTCAGCTGAACAGGAGGGTTTGTTAGTGCCCATTGGGACATATGACATGATTTAGAGCCCTGACAGGATTTTTTGCACCAAGATTTCCATGCCACATGTTGGAGTTGCCTCCTGCCTCTTGCACTGCACCTAAGGATTCATGGAAAAGACATAATCCGAGCCTCCTGAGCTTTTCCTAACATCCAAATATACTTCACTGCCAAAGCAGAGGTGTACCAAAGCTCCCACCAAACCACAAGCACAGCAGATACATTTATCTTCCCCCACCTTGCTCAAGAACCTCTGGTATCTTTGCTTCTGGTAAATGTTATTTCCACAGTTGTGCATTTCTGCCCTTTACATTCAGGCCGTGTTAACCAACAAGGAGATAAGAGCTAAAAAGAGTGAGTTTCTCTCCTCTACCAGCGAGCAATCAAGTCTCTGAGGTCGATATGCAACCCCCAAATTCTCGGACTAAAAGTTAAGGCAGCCTTTCCCTGGGGAAAAGCTAACTTCATTTCTAAAACACATTTGATTTCCTTTTTCTAATCTCTCCGTAGCCTTTTTACACTGCTGCGTGCTTTAATTTTGCTTTCAGTCAGAAGTTTAAAAACTTTAGCTTCTAATAACTGGAAAAAAATGGTTATTTAAAGATAACTGCAACTTGCTTAACATGCCAGACTATCATATGCTCGCTGCTTTGAAGCTGCAAATTAATGACGAGCAGGAACAGTGACTATCTTTCAGAGGAAACTGACCTCTTTCTAATGGCTCATCGCTAATGTCATCTGTCTGCTGCATCTCATTATGGGAATTTCACGGAGTAAGAAAGTATCTTAAGGCTGTGCACAAATAAAAAGGACCTTCTAGTATTGAGCACTTTGAAAATTTTTGATCTCTCAAAATACCTTCCTTAGATACTGGTTTCCCCTTTTGTGCATGGCACGCTGCTTATGTCATCTATTCTCTGTGACTAATTATGTTAATTTTGTGCCATAAAAGTAACTGAAGGCTGTTAAGGAATAAAAGCTTTTGAGTGGCCTTATTTCATAAACACCCCTTTTGAACAAGGCGCATTTAGTCATATTTGCAGTAACAGAAAGAGTCTTGTGCTAAAAATACAACAAAGGCTCTTGAATATGGCCATTTATTCCTACTTTATTAGGTAATTTATGAAAAGTATGAAGGGAAGCCTTTTTGTTACTATAATTTGCATAAAGCTGGTGCCCCATTAATGAGATAACTTCCTGCCTTTTGTGTACCACCAGCTGGAAATAGAAATATAGGAACTTTTCTGTCTCCCAATTACTTAACCTGCTGAGTTCAGAGTTGGAGAGTAAACAGGATTCATATCAGTCAAAGAAGTTGATTTCTGCTGCTCTATCGAAAATATTTTTATTTAATTAAGGAGCCAGGGAAAGTGAAACATTAAAAACGCACTAAAAGTCCATCAGCTCCACAAGCCCAAGGCTTTAGACCTGTGCTTCAGTTCTGCACCTGTCTTTTTGTGCTGTCAGTCACAATTAGTTTTGCTCCAGACTAGATCCGTCACAAATCAAGGCAGACATCAAAACCCGACAGTTTGAAGGGCTGTGGGTGCCAAAGGATGCAGATGGGTTCTAGACATCATTTAAAAATCACCTAGAAACTCGACTGGCATCCAGGGCCCAGACACTCTTGGAAATCCCATTAATTGCCTCTGGTGTTAATACTTTGGATATTGTGATTTCGATGGAAAGCTCCCTGCTCCAGGAGGAACAACCCAGCATTACCAACAAGAAGGAAATTCCTCCTCTCCGCCACCGATTTGTGTGCCAAAAGTTCAATCTGCCCTTGGATTGGCTCGTATGGAGCAGTGATTCTTGTCACTCTGCTTAGAAACAGAGGTATTCACATTAGCATTTTTCTTTCATCTGTTTTCCAAGTTAATAGCATCATTTTGACTGCTGAATTAAAGGTATTGTTTATCAATTGTAGCATTTATACATGAGGTGATAACTTAGCCATAAAATCAATGGACCAGCTCCCCTATTTAGATATTTTTACACTGTTTACTATCTCTGAATTTATTTCAAGTGGCTTAATTATAATTAGGATAATGACAACTCCTTAAAAGTGTGCTGAAATGTAGGCGGGATAGAAAAAAATCTATGTGTATAAAAGGAGTTTAAATTTCAGCTGCACAGCCTTTGTGTAGTTTGAGGTCAGTTTGTTGGAGCATTAAAAATTGCTTAGTGGTCAAATTGCTTGATTAGCCCTACCTGCCTAATTTGTTAAATCTGAATAAAAAGCATCTTTTGATGTGGAATAGAGCATGTGACAGGTTTGTACCCACTCTTTGGTTGTACTTTGGGGATTCCCTGCTTTCCCATTGCAGGACAGCTGCTCTCATCACCATCCAGCTCCAAAGGAGGAAAAGGCAATCAAAATCACCTTTCAGACAATCAAATGGATTCAGTCCCAGCTCAAAGAGTCCTTTGACACTCCCCTGCATATCTAAACAAATCACTGCAAAGCCACATATCACCTCATCTAGTTAAAATATGGATATATTTAGAGTAGCTGCAATAGAGTTTCCACTGTCATTTTAACTATGAGCTAAACCACAACTGCTGACAGGCTAAAGGTTGTCACAGTCAAGGTCCTAATTACTCTACAAATTGCAGCCTGATGATAAGATCCATCTCCCCTTGCTTGAGGCACTGGGCTGGGGAGGAAAGCCTCAAGACTGGGGAGGAAAGTCTGAACAAAATGCTTTCAGGGGCAGCAGAGACACAGACACCTCCAGCCTGGGACCCACAACTCCAAATGGGCTGATTCATTCTCCACTTAGAAGCCTTGGGTATAGGCTTTGGAGGTATGAGCTGAGAATCCAATTATTTTTAGCCCAGTTTGCACTTAAAATAATGGCTTAAATTGTGTCTGAAGGGCTGTCTGAAGTTGAATCTTTAAGTAGCTAATAATCACCTAATTTGCTGCGCCAGAGCTGTGTCTCTACCTGTGGCAACCAACGAACCCCACAGATTTTCCCAGGCACCTTTCTGCCAGGTTTTTGTCTGGCATATTTGTTATTTTGTGCTGCCAATTTGGTGCTAGAATGGGCTGCTTTGCTAAAAGACTGCATGAAAAAATGCGTTTCAAGGGCCTGATAAAAACCTGGGAGAAGATGAAGAGTTATAATTCCCAGTACAGGACATTTTTTGGATTAATATGGTTGTGGTGCAGCAGCTCAGGCAGGCAGGGAGCATTTAGAGACATCCACAATGTTGATTCTCTCTTGTGTGTGAAATATTTTTAAGAAGGGAAACCCATGGCACCAACCTCGTGTCTCAGAAGCAGGAATTCCATGGAGACCTCTGGCCAGAAGAGCAGCAGCTTCCTAGATATGTTTCCAAAACACCTACACACAGAAAATCATGTTGTAGGGTTAATGAATAACACAGAAAACACAGAAATAGAGCTGGGAGCATCTCGTGGACAATGCTGGAGAATAAATTTTTGTTCTAGACTGACATCAGGCAAAGTAATTTAAAAAATATTTTCACTCCTGACAATGAATAAAGAAATTATTAGTTCAGAGGATTTTCTCTCTCCTCACTCTCAGACCTCAAGACTTCTTCTTTTTCCCAGGTAAAAAGTTTTTCTGACCCTCTCACAAAGCAATTTCCCTTTCAAGTTTCTCTTTGCTTTGCTCTGAGCCCTGCAAAGGGCTGGTCCAGGCCCCTAGGAGAGGAGACTTGTCCCTGGGGATGACCCTGATGTCCTTTTTGTGCATCACCACCCATGTTCCAGGCACTCTTCAGCTTGGCTTCATCCATCATCCCCTGGTCCTGCCCATGGTGGGAAAGCAGGAAAGGTCGTGGAAGGTGATGGAAGGGAATGCAGGTACTCCCACTCCTCTTCTTTCTCCTTGCTGCCCACAGACTCCAAACCTCAGCCAAGCACTTACCTGGGAGCTATTTTTGCACCTGGCTGGCCCAGAATGGTACCAACCTTCCAGATCTTTCCTCAGCTGCACCACAGTGAAAGGTCAGCTGCTGTGGAGGGAAGGGAAAAGAGAAGGAAATGCATCTCTATCTGCAGGAATTTGCCTGGAAAGGCTTTGGGTGTTCCGTGTTTAAGATTCAGTGGAATATGAGTCTATATAAAACTTGAAATAAAAGCAGCCCATTGACCTATTTAATGGGACTAGTCATTAAAGCCACAAGAGCCAAGGAAAAAAACAGCCTAATGAGGAATTAAAAAAATAAAAGAGGAATAAAAAAAACCCACCCCTCTCCGTGCCCACTAGCCCAGGGCTAGCTTAATTAAAGTCAATGCAGAAATCTGCAAGAATCAAGAAATAAACAGTTAAATGTGTTATTTTTATCCCCATATTCCTGGCTGCTCATTCTCTGTGATTGGTTTCATTCTCATATAAAGCAACAGCCTCTTGTTTGCTTTTTGTTCTCTGCCTAATTTGGATAAATATAAACTTTGCTAGGCAAACCCAGAAAATCAGTTGTTACCCTGACAGTGGAGCTCTGATGAAGATTGTTTTGCTATTCTGATAATTACGAATATTTATAGTGCGTGGTTTCAGAGGGCAGCACTAATTGGACAATGGTTTCTGGACTCTCTTCTCAAAGCACTTAAATGATAAATCAATCACCAAGGACAGATAATATAAATAAAGTGATAGGCTGGCTTTCCCTCTCTCTTCCTTTCCTCTGATTTACAAAACAGCTCCAACGAGCTGCCTGTGGCCAGAAAGCCGGGCTTACACCGGGGTTAGGACGTTGTTATGTCTGTTTACAGCAATTTGGGAGACTAGAGGGGAAAAGTTTGAATCAACAAATATTTTCTACATTCCTACTGGTAACTCCAAGGCCGGTTTTCAGGGTGGGTTTTTTTTTTCCCCTCCCTTGTCTGTTACAAGTTATGATGTGTGGATGAAGGCTTTTTCCCATGCAGTAATGACTGTATACTGAGATTTCAAGGGGCTGTTCATGACAATCCCATTTTCTGTGTAATTTCATGGTTGTCTTCTTGAATGAAGATATTGGCTGCTCTGAAGCAGGAGGTCAGATGCTCCTGCTCCCTTTCAGTATTGTTCCGGAGTATGTTTCCTTTCAGCTGATGAAAAGTAATTCATCATTTACACCCTTGAATTCTGCCAGCGTTTTTTTGAACAACTTTTCTTTCCCCGTGGTACCTTGGGCCCATGAAAGAGATAAATAGGTTCAATACGGCGCCGGGCCCCGGATCCTGGGAGCAGGTTCGGCCTTGGAGGCCCCGAGCTGCCCCTTTCTCATGATGGAGTTTGTCACCTTTCTACCTCGGGAAGTCAAATCCTGTCGACTCAGCCATCTCTCAGCCTCTCTGAAGTGGCTCTGGCACCCACTGGGGCATGTGAGCTTAAAATTGATTTTTTTTTAAGACCTGTCAAGTTCCCTTAAGGGAGCGGGCAGACAGCCGGCCCCAGGCCCGCACAAAGCGCTCAGTGTCCAGCAGGACACTTCCCCCGACAGAAAAACCTTCCTGCCTCCTGCCCAGAACCTCACTTCTCCTTTTATTTGGGAAACACAGGCTGGCTGGGGCGCCCCTTGGAAGCAGGGATGCTCCTGGCTGGGGCCCAGCACCAGGTGGTCACAATGGGGTTGTGTCCCTCACACCCTGGGAATGCTCTGCACTGGGCAAATAATTCATGGCAACGCCCCACAAACCTCAAAAATCAGTGGGCAGGTAGTCAGGGAAATTGGGATGCAAAGAGAAAAAAGATTTTCAGCTGAAAAAGAAATAAATGTGTAGATATATGCAGATAGATAGATATAAAATATAAAAATAGATGTTAAAATATAAAAACATATAATATCTATTCCATTTCTATGTTGTCATATATGCCTATGTATACCTATATAATATATACTATATTAATATAGTATATATTAATATATATTAGTATATAAACGTATAAAACATATCTACTTTACTATATATACATCATGTATACTACACATGACATATAGTGTATATATATGTATATATTCTATATTTATAGTATATATACCTATATAGTGTATATGTATTTACAGTATTTATATATGTATGTACAGTATGCATATATAATGTCTATAGCATAAGTAAACATACATATATATTTATTATATGTTTATATTATAGTATATATAGTATATATCTACTTTACTATATATATACATCATGTATACTATACATTACATATAGTGTGTATATATATGTATATATTCTATATTTATACCTATATAATATATATGTATTTACAGTATTTATATATGTATATACAGTATGCATATATAATGTGTATATAATAAGTAAATATACATATATATTTATTCTATGTTTATATTATAGTATATATAGTATTTATTGTGTATATGGACTATATATTCTATATAGTGTCTAGATACATTGCATATCATAGTATATATTGTATACAAATACTAAATATAGTATAATATATATGATATATGGAATATATACGTGTACTTTATATATATATACACATTATCCTTTTAGTATATATATATTCAGTATATAGCAGTATATAATAATTAATATACTACTTATTTATAACACAAATTTAAACCATTAATATCTTCATATTTAGTGCAGACACCATTCTTTAAATGACACAGGTGGTTGCAGCAAAAGGCAGGAGTGCTAACTGCAGGAAATGAAAATCCCTTTGCAGAGAGAGGCTTCAACTCCCAAAAACCTGGTTCCTGGTGGGCAGGTGGGTCAGAGGCTGCACCTCCCGCACTGGGGCCACCCCACAGCCTCACAGGCATCTCCATGAGCATTTCAGAACCAGGTAAATTAATTAATTTTGGGGGGAAAAAAAGCAGATTTGATCCATGGAAAGGAAAGAAAAATCTTGTTACTGCAACACCTCTGAAAGGGGCTCAGTGTAAGTAATAATTTCAGGGCAGGAATTCCAAGTTATTCCACAGCCTGGATTAAAGCATTCCCAGACACAAAGAGCTTTAGCAACGTGACCCTTTATTTGTTTTTTCGGTAACTCTCTCTTACTTGGTGTAGTCTTTCAGAGAAGTAAATAATCTTTCAAGTTGATCAATTCTCGTAATTTTTCGCTCAGCACACAGGGTCTTAAATGTAGAATATTCCCTGGGCTGGCTTTTTTTATTTAAATACTGCACGGTTCCCTCCTCCCTTTGCTGCAAGTGTTTGTTATTTTAACAAAAGCATCCCGTGCATCCACATTACCAACACACGTCTGAGTGGGCAAAAAGGGTTGGTTAATCTGCTGCTGTCGTGACAGCAGGGGGAGCAAAAATCACTGCGTCGGGGGGAATTCACAGCGATCCTGCCTATTAAAAACTGACTTCTGCAAAGAAACAGGCACTTTCTGCACAAAACAGCTCTTGTGTGTGCGTCTGTTATCTCCAGCCAAACTCGAGCTGCAGGGCTACCCCAACCTTTGCTGGGCAAACCTTCAGCAGCAGCAAACAGCAGCTAGAAGTAATTACAAGTTTGAGACAGAAGTCAGGAGAGAGCTGGGGTATTTTTAACTCGTGAGGGGAGTGCTGGAACTCCCTCTGGAAGGAAAAAAGGGACGGGGAATATCTGCAGCTTGTCTTTTATTTTTATTTAAACTGCAGCCCACCCTGTGCCAGGAGGCCTCTGGTGCTTCCCCGTCAAAGATTTAAGGTCAGAAAGGGCACTGGTGGTGCCACAACTTTGGCCCAAATACAGTCCCAGGAGCAAATGATATGAGACTCAATCAGTTACATGATTAAGTTAATATTTATATCCTGGAATGTTGGATTAAGCCATTTTCTGACCCAGAGATGGGGCAACTGAAAGGCATTTTAAAAACTTTTATTCCTTTTTCAGTCTCATGTGAAGGGTGAGACAACACAGTGTTATAATTCACACCATCACAATTAGAAGCCAACTATTTCCTAATTACAATACATTATGAGTGTTTCTGTTTTGATTGAGTTAGTGATGAGGGTAGAAATTTAATTGTTTTATTTTTTAAAAGTTAAAATTTCTCCACAAATTCATTTCCCACACTGGAATATATCCACACTTCCTTCTACTCACACTTTCCTTTCAGATTTCTGGGCTACCCTGATGGATTTCATGGCTATGGCCATAAGCAATGCTACCCACAACTCTGCTTTTCTTCAAAGTTTCCCTGACTCTTGGATATCAGACTGATTTTTTGCACCCCTTATTGCCAATCAGGCCACGTTAAACGATTTTGAGCTGGATATTGTGATATCTGTTGTGTTTGTCTGTTCCTCAGGTGAGGCCGCGCGTGTTGCCACAGAAAGGAAAAACACTCCTCCTTTGTTCAGCAGCTCTCCATCTGCCCAGCCATCCACCCATCTGCCTCCGTGTATTCACACACACAAAATAAAACCTGCTGAACAAATCCGCCATGCCTTTGTCCACACTACAGTGATTTTTGGATCTATTTTTCCTTTCAGTTTGCTGGAGTATATTCACAGGATATTATTATCATCTCAACTATTTTTTTTCCTGCAGTTAGCATTCAGCATTTTCTCTTTGCTTTTCTAATTAGCCTTTCAGTTTGCTTCAGCTTATTTTCTGTAGCCTTTCAACTGCTCCACCTTACCAGATTTGGCTTTTTTTTTTTTTCCCAACACCTTGTGCTTACTGCTTATCTTACTCTTTACTATACAACTCTACTTAGCCACATTGGGCATTGTTACCTTTATCCTTCTTTAGACTTAAACCAGGATGAATTTCAAATGTCCTCCAACTGTTTCTGAAACATATTCCAATTTTCTTCAGTAGATTTACCATACATTATAATAAAATCCTGATAAAAATTCCTTAGCACACTCTGCACTCCCTGAAAGTCAGCCTGCCGTGAGGCTTGCATTGCTTTTTGCTCCTCAACAAATACTTTAAATCAACTGATGTCAAGATCACTGGATCTTTCATACCTCTCCAGTTCAACACCCTTTATTACCCTTGGCTCAAACCCTTGAATTAATTCAAATAGTTTCTGAAAGACAATTCAATAAGGCCCACAAGGAACTGGAGGCAACCCTGCGTTGGC
Source organism: Geospiza fortis (assembly GCF_000277835.1). Lineage (NCBI taxonomy): Eukaryota > Metazoa > Chordata > Aves > Passeriformes > Thraupidae > Geospiza > Geospiza fortis. The sequence continues at coordinate 1,237,167 of NW_005054298.1, read as the reverse complement.
TTTAGAGACGTGAGTATTCCCTCCCCGGGTCCACCTTCTCACAGTCAATAAAGGAGTAATTAAAAAGCCATCTTATCAAAGTTCTGACGCTCTTGAAGGCCTCTCTCATCTGCAAGCAAAGACCTCAAAGCTCAAAGAAGCCTTCAGAGAACCACCTGACTACCTTTATTGTGCCTAACTTTTATCAGCATTGACATTGCTATGTCAGCCAAAACACTGGCAGCACTTCCCTCTGAAGACACTCTTCTCCCAGGAATACTGATGGGGCTCCTCCTCCACCTACCCTTCCTCTCCACAAACCCCAGCCCAGTATCTCAAAAGCTCAATTTCTTGCCTCGACCATATCTGTGCTATTCCAATAATATCATGCTTATCCTCGATACTCAGAGTTATCATTGATAAGTCTTTGATGTAATAAATCCTTGATATAGTATCATACTTATCCTTGCTATAAGATATAATCAAAAATGAAAGCAGAAACTTAAGATACAGAGTAAAATATATTACTTGCCAATTTTCCACAGTAACTTTTCATCATTACTCCAAAATTACTTTTTAATGCAAAGAGTAGTTCCAATCACATAGAGGCCCACATGATTCAGATACTATCATAATCACAATTAGATTACATTACTGCAATCAGGAATGGAGATCATTAAGAGAAAGAATATAAATTGCTTTAGTTTTACAAGTACTGAGCTAGCAAAATTATAATTAATCTCCATTTATAATCTTTTCTTTCATAGAACTGCAAAGCATGCTACTTTTTTTAGGCCATCAATACAAATTAGAACTAAGTAATAAAGCCCTAACTACTACTACTGTGCAGTTCTCATTCGTAGAAACTTTCACATTACACAGAGAAGGCTTTTCATGCAAACAGTGCCCTCAGCACAGAGGGGTTTCAGCGCAATAAGTCCAGCCATTTCTACAGTCACTTTGCTGTTTATAACACAAAATGCAATCAAAACTGTCTATCCCTCCTCGGAAAAAATGGATGTGAAGTTCTGCTTCTGAAATTGGATGGTATGTTTTGTGAGAGATGAGACAATAATGACTTAGCAGCAGAGGCAAAAAAAAAAAGAAAAAAGGACAAACACGAGATTTCACAAGTTTTCAGAATTTCCACTGGAAAACAGATCTGCAGTGCTGACAGGAGCTGTGAGATGGCAGACAAGGCCTCATCTAACTCCAGTACATGCAGCCACGTGGAATACACACAGCTCTGGTTGGAATTTTTAAGCTTGCCATGCAAGTTTTTTTCTTCATTTTAATTCTCAATTTCGAGGAAAAAAGAACAGTAAGCTCAGCAGCAGTATTGACCACATACTAAATATTCCTCTAGACCCAAACTTTACCCTCCCTGACCAATCAGAAAAGAATTGCATGGAAGAAAAAAATGAAAAAAGTAAAATCAAAAGCGCCCTGTTTTTAAATGCACAAGTAACTTTATCCCTTGGCTTTACACAGACAGTGCAAACCAACCTAAAATAATTGTTGGGGTTTTCCTTCTTAAATGATCATCCCAGAGAGAGCTTGCCTTGTGCTGGCTGTATGGCAAAGGAATGAGATTTAAATCCAAGTGAAACAAATCTGCAAGAGTGCTATGGATTCCCTTCAGCTTTCCAGTTCTTGGGAGTTAAGTTGTGAGGCAGTAACTGCAGGAGAAACTACAAAACTAAGAGATTCACAGAAAAAACCAGAATGGTTTGGGTTGGGAATGGCTTGGGTTGGGAATGGCTTGGGTTCGGATTGGCTTGGGTTGGGATTGGCTTGGGTTGGGAATGGCTTGGGTTGGAAATGGCTTGGGTTGCTTCAAGCCCCAATGTCCAACCTGTGCCAGGGCTTGCCCACCCTTCCAGGTCACAATTCCTCCTGACTGCAGGGAAATTCCTGCAAATGGGAATGTGGGAGCCAACTTGGAACCACGTTGACCTGTTCAAATACCCTCCTTCTTCGTCTGCTGCAAATAAACAGCATTTGGGATGGCCTGGAGAAGCCATGTGGAAAATCAGCCATTCCAATCCACTTTCCATGGGGAAAGGCACTCTGGACTTCTTTGGGTCTCTAGGATCCAGGGATGCCCGACTCCAGGGGTTGCCCAGCACAGGACAAAGCCAAATGAGTGATGGCTTTGGATCTGTGAGCTTCCTAAAGATCAAAAGCCTGGAAAAAGCTAGATTATTTCCAGAAACAAACAAAAAAAACCACCATGGTGTGCTGTTTCCACTAACCCACAATCAGTCACAGATCCCAGCTCCATCCCACCTAGTCCTCATCCAAACCTCCAATTAGATGATTAATAAGGCTGAAAATCAACTTTCAGACTACGTCAGCTGCGACCAGGCAGTTTCTACGTTACTTTGAAAACTGGCACTCCTAACAGCAGCTAATTCCCATCTAATCTGAACCCTTCAGTGCTTTAATTCCATGCCTCCCATGCTCAGCACCCAATGTTTTATTGAACACAACCTCCTCGCTCCACTGCTTCCCAGACAACGGAGCACTTACTTCCTTTGAGCTGGATTCACTCAAACCCCTCAGCTTCTGGAGCCTGCTTTCCTTGCTCCTGCTCATCAATAATTGCTGAGTGCAGCCTCTTAGAGCCTTAATACGTAGAAGTCATAATATAAAACCACATTCCCACTCCTCCTCAGCAGTTGCTGCAGTTCAGGTGGGGAGCAGCACACTCACTGTCTCATTTCTCTGGTGATTTTCTCTTCTGGAAGCAATTAGGAGCAGTTCTGTGTGACAAGTGCCAGGCACAGATGTCCCCATGGGACACGGTCCCTACAGCTGGCTGGGACAGGTCAGCAGCTTCTCACAGAGAATTCCCTTTCCTCCCAAGTTCAGCAGCGCTTCCAGGCTTGAGTGTGTCTGAACAAAGGCAGTTTTGGATGACAATCTTGGATGTAGGCCTTTAAAAATCTTTGTACACTCTATTTCAGATATGCAAATGCTCTTTTGGATATGGCTCTTGATCAAGTTTTCATGAACATCCACATTCCTCTGCTGAAAAGCGTGTGAAATCAGTCATCTACCAAGCTCATGCAGAAATTGCTTGATTTCAGTTTCCTTGTCTGCCTTTTCTATATGCCTGAAATTGTCTTTATCATCTCTGTCTATGCACTATTTATATTAAAATGTTTTTCTTATCTCCTGTAACCAATTCAGTTTGGGTCAACATTAAAACCATTCCACCCACTTCAAAGAGAGCCAAAAGGATGCAAGAGAAACCTGAGGAGAAAACTATGAGCATTTGCAGCATCCAGGAAGCAGAGAAAACCAAGTTATTTCTTAATAATTTTTAGTTAAAAAGTTCAGAGTACAGAGTAGCATATTAATTAAAGGAGCAAATAATATTTAATCTAAAAAGATGCCACAGACCTGAAGCTGGCAAAACTCTTAATGAGCATTAAAATGTAATTCACACACATTTGTTGAAACAGCTGAGGGGATGCACACGTTAGAGGAGTTTCTGGTTTTGGTTTGTGGGCTGTTGGTGATTAGTTTGTGTTTTCTCAAACCTGGCAGCAAAAGAACACACTCTCAGTGATATGTCAGAGATAAAGTTGAAGCACCAGGATGCCAAATGCAGGGGACAAAGACTCACTCATACAGAATAAGAATGGGTGGTTATGTACAGCACACTGTTAACTCAAGGTGTTTCTGGAAAGCTCAAATCCTCCACATCAGGCAAAAAAAACCATTGATTTTCTTACACCCACGAGTTTTCTGCCTGGTGTGGTGGAAAAGAGGATTTTGAGCTGCTGTTTGGTGGACATTCTGCTGGAAAACAGATCAAGAGAATAGAATTCCAGGGTTAGCCTGGCTGTAAGACAAAAGCCACTGACATAAAAATGAGGATTCTTCCTGAGGAAGAAGGAGAACTTTCCAGCATGCAGACCCATGTGTAGACCAGGCAAATAAATGGAGTGGGCAACCTGCTTTCAGGTGAGATGCCGCAGCGAAACAAATCTCCTTTTCCAAGAAAACCATTAAGGAAACAGACATGAGATCAACATGGTGCTCGCTATTATTCCCACTGAAACCAGCAGGAGGGGGGTGGTGTTGGCTTCTCTGTGGGTCTTTTTTAGGACAGGCCCAGGATGTGGCGCAGAGCAGTGGGAAGCTCTGCAGGGACAGAGCAGGGAGAGCTGGAGCCCTCCACAGCAGGGCAGAAACAAAGCAGTGACGACACAGGAGATGTGTCAGCAAGCAGTGCCTGCAGCATTAGCCCCACTAATCCCCTCCCTAAGTCAGGCTTGTCTCGTGATGGACAAATTATCCAGCTTAGGGAGGTTTCTGGCATGGTGATAGTGCCTCAGCCCTTCTGTGAGCTCCCTCAGTGCTCAGAGCTTCCTTTCAAACACCCTCCCTTTGCAGGGCACTCTCACAGCCCTTATTCTCTGGGGAAAATGAAAAGAGAAAATAGAACTATGTCCATAAAAATCTGTCCAGGTGGAAATGGAGGGTTGAATGGGCACAATCCTCAAAACGGGCAAATCCTCAAACGAATATATTCCAGGCACCTAAACTAAATGTATGCTAAATTTTCCCATTCCCACCATATAAGGAAAAAAAAATCCCTCTATCCCACATCAAAAGGCAATAAGAGAAGCCAAGGTAGGACAGAGGCAAACAAATCCTAATTTTCCAGTTCCTGAAGTTTGTGCTTTACCAGTTCTTACACTGGACTTCCCAACTTCACAGCATTTCATAAACATTAAGTTGCAAACTATTAGTAAACTACTCTGGCAAATGCTACCCTTGGTACAGTGATGTCCTCCTAAAAGTGTGCCCTGAATGCTCCTTATACAGCTATCATTTGTTTTATTTGTAATTAATTAGATTTACAGAAGATTGAAAATATTTGGGTAATGTAGGCAAAGAAAAATAATTACATTCGCTTTATGTGAATAAGGTAAAAATAGTTGTGTTTTTTTAAAAGCCAAAGTAACAAAATTTTTGTGGCAGCTTACCAGATTTGTGGGTTTACCATCAACACATTCAAATTAAACTTATGTTTTTTTTTTTTTTTAAATAAACATTGTTTTTGAGTGGGAATTAATTTAGGGAGCCCTATGGTCTGTACTGGTCAAACTATCTCTGCAATGGCTCCTTCTAAATTAGATTAATAAATGGTTTAGTGACCAAAGCACTATCTTAAAAAATTAAAAATACTCTCTCCAAAAGCCTAGATTTAAATACCAGGAGGGTTCAGCCAGTTCTTTATCATTCAGATGCTGATAAATTGAGTCCTTGCACTTTTCTCCCTATCTCTCTCTCATAAAATCTGAATTCTGTCTGTTCTATGTAGATACTCATGACATTTTCTCACAAGAGCTGTGATTTACTCCAATGTCTTCAGCCAAAAAATATTTCTTCTCTCCTCTGTTCTGTGTTATATGCTTGACTCAAATTAAGTGGAAATAAGTAGGATGGTAATGGGAAAAGAAAAACAGCAACAGAAAGCCAAATGTTGCCAAATAAATACAGTTTTCATCTGTATTTTAAAGAACTGAAAATAATATTTTTTGCTCAAAAAACCTTGAAAATGTAAAAATCAGAAATATGTGGTATACTAGTAAGATTTTTTTATGAGGAAGTAAATTTAGAGATACCTTACGTTATCCTGTCAAGAAAAAACAGATGAAAAGCCAAAAGAGATGAAGGAATGGGAATCATACCTTGAAATGAAATTTTCCTGAATCCAGAATTCCTGAAATGTGAGTTCTCCAAAAATTGCCTAACCTGTAGCAGTAAAAAAGCAATACATTGTACCTGCTGTATATACAATATATATCACTAGGTATCATGGATATTTACCCTTCATAATTGAGTTATACCAATACTCTTGTTGTTAAAAATAAAACCTATAATCAGTCCTCTAAGAAAATTATTTTGATTATTTTTCTTTCCTTAAGGAACACATTGCATTCTAGTGAATAATATAATTCAAGAGAAGCCATGTCCCAAAATAAAATGGCATTTGAAAGAGAAAGTGTATGTGTATATTTTCAGGGGGAAAATTATTAAGGCATCAAGGTTTCTGTCAAGGATGGCAAGAGACTAATTCCAAATAAATTGAATATGCACTTATTTTGTTCGCTGATCCTGAAGGTAAAATTTAATAATTTTAAAGAATAAAGAATTGGTTACTTTTTGCATAAATTCACTAAATACATAAATAAAGACCAAGAAAAATGAGAGAACATTGTGACAGTTTAGAAATGAAACACCACAAATTAAATAGAAGCAATTAGCTGAAAATCAATTTGATTGTCCTCCAGGTCTAGGGCTGAGGTACAGGTCAGAAATGTAGCTGTGTAAATAAAGCTTTAAACACCCAATTAAAAAAAACACTCTGGAAACGAAAAGAAGAGTCTTATTTATGCCTTAATTAAAATCTGATAATGCAGGGGAGCTGGAAAAAAAAGCCAACTTTGGGGTTGGTGCAACGACCTGAAAATGGATCCTGTCTCCATGAGGAAGATCTATTGTGTCCCAGGAGAACGTCTGAGGATGGGGCAGCTGAGATTTCTGCTCCTGCTGTTGTGTATCCCATGGATGCAGGGGTCATCGAGGGGTTAGTGAATCCCTTGGGAGCTGAAACGTGGGAATCTGCCAGTTGAGCTCTTCCTGGTCATCCCACACCTGAGCACAGCCTTTGG
>NW_005054298.1:1210724-1230473 GCF_000277835.1 Geospiza fortis | reverse complement strand
CCTCAAAATAAAATATTCTCTCCTCCCAAAACCACCCCAGGTTTTCCTGCAGGAGGTTTTTCTACAGCTGAGATTTCCATCAGGGTCAATTTCGCCCGTAATTCTTCACAAGATAATTATTTATGGATCGTTTAGGAAATATTATGTGGGAAATGGGTTTGTGAAGGGTTCTCAAAACCTGACTGAAAGCTCACGCAGCCTTGTATGCAAACTCTGAGATAAGGTGTGCTGATTTAGGGGAGGAATGGAATAGAGATGGCATTGGTGAGAGAGAGAGATTGAACCAGAAACAAGTTTCAACAAGTTTCAAACCACAACCAGATATTTTGGAGAATCCAAACTGTGGAAGATGCACTGTAGCAGGACCACGTGGGGAAAAAGTGAAAAAAAAAAATTGAAAAATAGGTGATTGGTGTTAGAAGTATTAGCAGCATTGTGTGGGAAAAGCTAATGGGCTGAAAAACCATTCTAAGGGATTGTAACCAGGAAATAGAGGTGGCTTCTGATGGAATGGAGTTGAGTTTTACATCTCTTATGTCTCACCATTCATTGAGACTGATAATGGAATAAAATCTTTTAAAACCCCTCTCAGTTGCCCCATCTCTGTAAAAGCTGGGAAAACCAACAGAGTGATGTCCTGGAAGTAAGATTTCTATCCTGGAGAAGTTTGGCATCTCCTGTTAGCAAATTTTTTGTGATTTGATAAGACTGTCCCCTTCATAGTGCAGCCTTTAAATTAAAGATAATTAATTATCTCTTGAAGCAGTTTGGGTGAAATTATTCCAAATTACTTTCACTTGTCTGTGAAACTTGTTATAGCTCTGCAGAAATATTTCACCTTGCAAAACACTTGCTTTTTTTAAGTGTAATTTATGACCTTTATTATCTATACATTGTGTGACACACAGGATTCCACCTTTGGCAATGTACAGACATTTTTAGTGGTTAATATTTTCACGTGGTCATATGTGCAGCTGAATATTCGAACTTTTAAATTACAACTGAAGAAAAAAACAGTGTGAGATCTGGAAAGTGGCATGGCTTGCCTTGACTTACTAATATACAACTGGCTGTGAGAAACAAAGTAAAGAGCCTAAACATACCAGAAGTTATTTGTTTAAAAGGTAGAAAAATAGTTGTGCCAATAAACGCTGGCTTTTATCTTCAATTAATGAAACAGGTTACTACCGGTGTAAGTTGTGATCTACACAAATGCTGAACTTAAGTTTGTAACAACTGAGTGGAGTGCAACTCTGTCATTTTTAGCTGCAACTTTTCTGCAGTTCAATATAAAATAGTCACTGACAAGAATCTTTAGCTGAACTAAATAGTGGTTTTATATATATATATATATAAAAATTATATATCAATGAGCTGTAACCCAACTCCTGGCTGCCACTGAAATTATTTCATAGAATCATATAATTCCAGAGTGGTTTGGGTTGAAAGAGACCTCACAGCTCATCTCATTCCACCCCTGCCATGGGCAGCGACACCTTCCACTGTCTCAGGCTGCTCCAAGCCCCATCCAGCCTGGCCTTGGACACTTCCAGAGACCCAGGGACATCCACAGCTGCTCTAGAGAGACACTCTAAAACCAGTTTTACCCTCAAATTTGCAAATTTACCAATTTTACCCATAACCAGTACACAATCATAGGTAATCTCTTCAGGTAAAGGTGAGAATGTGCTTTCATGAGATCTCCTGGGGCTTCATTTGGAATCTGGATAAGATGAAGGATAACTGAACTTTCTCTATCGAGGATGAAATTTTGCTTTGTAGAGCTTCCGCGGTCACTCAGTGGAAAAGGAATGAATGGCAAGGAAAGGAACTGTTTCACCCAGAAGATGTGGTAACAATTTTCAGAAATGATGACAGGTATCTGTGATACCACTGGAGCGAACTCTTATGAATATAATAACAATTCAGGAAAAAAGAAAGGTAAAATAAGGAGCCAGGGAAGACTTCTGGACTGTTAGGAAAGTTCCCAAATGAAATAATATTAGGAGGAAGTTTGGAAATCTCTGTTACTGCAGGCATTTAAAAAGAATTAATCAAACATCTGTGGAGACCAGCATAGGTACTGTTGATCTTACCTGGAGGCAGGGGTGCATTGACTTGTCTTTTGCTGCCTCCTCTTTGATTGCTGATCCACATCTTTCCTTCCCACCTACTTGATGTCTTTCCTTATGCCACCAGACAGGAATGTTCACTAATCAGTCTGATCCCCACAGTTAATGCTTTTTCTTTATGCTGGCAGTTGGCTTCAGGAATCAACTGCAGCCCTAATCAAAACAAATTCCTAATAAAAACACTCAGCATATGTGAATCACTCCTCACTCACTGCAGTGAAGTTGTGGTGGAGGATAGATTGGAGCCACAAACAGCACTTGGAATGAAAAGAAAGCAACTCACAGCATCACTCACAACACCGTTTAGGAAAACACCTCTGTCTTTCAAGACAGCTGTGCATCATTTTCAAAAGAAACAGGTATAGATGCTCTTAATCTAAAGATATCAGCTGCTTTTTACTCATTGTTCTCATCAAAAATGAAAGAATATTACAGTTACAAAGTTTTTATTACTTACAAAGGTATGTTTTTCAGCCTTAAGGATTAGCAGCAGATATTTATTTCTGCTCTTTTCATTTTCTAGCTATCCTGTCTTCAAAATCACTGAATAATTTTTAACAATGCTTATATTTTACTGGAGAACACTGGTGCCATATAGAATATTTTGCAGTGTTTTCTTCAAGGTTTGAATATCAAACTTTCCTACAGGTGGATAAAACATTCTTTCCTAGACATTCTTGACACTAAAAATAGGTTCATTATGTTATGGAGAATGAACTTAGAAGGTTCAATTTTCATTTGGAAAGGCCAAGAGACCTGAAACAATATTTTTATAGATCATATAACATTAATTTAAATTAATTCATTCGCCCCAAGAAAGAATATACCTTTCTAAATGAAGCTCAGGAGTTCTTAGATAAATATAAAAGATTAGGAATTTTTTGCTTGCATTTGTTTTTTGGCTTCTCATTTTGGAAAGCATTTCTATTTCCCTGCTGGCCTCAGACAACACACGAATATTTTCTTTCCTTCACCATCCCATTCTACACAGAGGGAAGAACAGGAACTTTATCAGCATTTGCTTTTATCAGGCTGCCCTTTTTGCTCCAGACACATTTTTGCCAAGTTAATAACTCAATAATGGTAACTGGTAACTCAATAATAATCACATTTGATGGCGCATTATGTAGTAGGTTTTCATTTGTCTGTCCTAAAACACTTCTCCAAGGAAGCCACGTCTGTCACTATGGGACACGAAATAACACGACGTGGACACGCGGTTCTCCCAAAGCAAAAAGAGAATATTTAATTTCTGACTCCAACATTTATAGATTTCCAAAAGTGCCAGTGGATTGCAGGGTGACAGTGCCACCTCTCCAATGACACTGGACAAACCATCAGTCCATCAGATTTCCCCTCCTCCATAAAAGAATGCAAAACAAGGAGTTATTTACACGAAGTGTGTGAGAGAGTTCGTTACAAGAATGGAAACATCAGAAGGCTTAGAAAAACTTACAAAATCAGGGCGACACACATCTTGCACCGTGTGATCCCACTGAGATACAGACTCCTGATGCAACTAGCTCAAGGGCAGGCAGCAGGCCAGGGTCACAATGGGAACAGATATTTCCTTGAGTTCTCCTTCAGCCAGACCTTTCTGCCTCATCACTCATTGTTGTACAATTTGGATATATACAAATATACATCCAAATATTTTCTATTGATACATTAATATATTTTTTTCAGGACAAAAATGCCTGGCTGATGCCAGTCATTAGCAATGCGTGATATTAGGAATGTGTTATTTCTGAGGGTGGGGAAGGGTCTGGAGAGTCAGTCCCATGAAAAGGAGCTGGAGAAAAGGAACTTCAAGGGGAACATCCACAAGACCCTGGCAAGAGGGGGCAGCCAGGGAACAGGGACAGGATGAGAGAAATGGCCTCAAACTGGACATCAGCGGGAATTTCTCCATGGAAAAGGTGGTCAAGTCTTGGAAGAGGCTGCTGGGAGGTTTGCAGTGCCCATCCCTGGAGGTGTCCCAGGAATTCTGGAGGTGGCATTCAGAGCTCTGGGCTGGAGACAAGGTGGGGAGGGGGCACAGCTGGGACTCCATGGGCTGGGAGGGCTTTTCCAACCTCAGTAATTCTAGAATTATCTGTTCTATTAGCAAAGATCTAAGCAATGTATTGTCTGGATTGACTTTCCACAGTGACAGAACATGAAAATCAGAGTAGGCCACAAGGATCACTTTTAATACAGACAAATTCCAGCTCTGTTTGTGCATAACAAAAGTATCCTTATTATTTATGTCCTTACTAGAGGCTATTTAAATGCAAAACACCTACCTTGCTATCAGGTTGCTCTGCTATTACTCACTGGGTAGGAAGCCTGAATCAAGGAGTCATGTGGGGATTTTACTTCCTCTATTTTATACCAAATTAACAACCTATTTTACTGAGTAATGATAGGCTGCCCTAAAAACAAGAATGCATTCGAATACCAAACCTGTTTGAAATACGTGTACACACACACCATAACACTGCACTCAAAAAATGCACGCCCCTGTAAGAAAATATTGGAACAAATTGTAGAGGTCCACAAGAGAAGTTTCTGCACTAGAACATGTAATAAATGTGTGCCAAATTCAGGAGATTATACCTGGACAGCATTTAAATCCAAGCCAAAGGACTCCTATTACCTTCTGTGGGACACAGAATTTACTCAAATCTGCAAATCAGCTCAAAAGAATTAATTGATTTCTGCCTATTTATACCCAACTTTACTCTGTAAACTTTGAGAAAAAAATAACATCTGATTTCATAAAAATATTCTGGCAATTTGATCCTTCACAATATTAGCATACTTTTAAAATGCAAAACCAGAGTTAAATGTTTTTAATGCCAGCTCTTTAGTCCTTCTCTTCAAATAAAATCACTGGTTTAGTTGCTGAACTGGAGTTTAAAATCAAATTTTTTTAAAATGTTGCACAAAGGAAAAAATAGCTGGTTAATGAATGGCTTTATATATAATTTTCTGTAAAATATTAGCATTTCAGGCAACATCCAAACGTGAGCTCCCTTTGTAGAGCAGATATGTTGCAGAGATATTCACTGCTAGTTAAGTAATCTCATATTCAAACTACAACACAAGACAGTGTTTAATGTTCCAGAGCTTCAAATGATGCAAGAGAGGGGTCTTGAACCAGTTGTGCTGACTGGAAGATGGCATTAAATTAGTTGTGAGAAATCCAATGTGGACTATTTAAACTTCATCTCGAAGGGACTTCCTATAAAAATTAACTTAAAAAGAATAGGAAAAAAGCACAACTCAAATGCTGATGCTGCAATCCAAGGTACACTTTAAGAGTGAGAATTATTACTTACTTTTTGCAAAGGATTTCTGAAAATTTCAAGCCTGAAATTGCCTGAAGGACGGCTCTCACAGGTGGAGGGATGGAGTCAGTGCACAGTGTGTCAAATCCCTGTTTGGCACACATCTGACTGGGATGTGTCCAGCACAATATTTCTTCTTTATCCATATTTCTGGTGCAATTGCTGTAAAAAAACCTGGTTTTTTAAATGGAAATATTTTGATTTTGCATCTGACACGTGATTTCTTAGTTACCATCAGTTAATGTGTATGAAGGAGGAGTAAAGATTAGAACTAACTGCCCACCATATTTCATGACAGGAACAAAAATAAGTAAGTCCCATTAAATTTTCATAAACACAAAAATGTACCTTGAAACTAAGTGCAACAGAACAGGAATTTTTTTTGTTCTTTGATGGTAAAAACCTATGTTACATTAAAGTAAATGAACAACAAAAATCAAAGAAACAAAAAAGAAACAAACAACAACAACAACAAAAAAACAAACTCAAGCTACCAGATTGGTTTTGGATTGCCTGTGGTCTGCAATTTTATGTGCAAAGTTAGAATCCAGAGGGAATCTCAAGCCCTCGTATATAAACTTTATAATGGAAATGCTGTCAAATGCTTAAGTACAGCAAGGCAAATGGCACAGCTCTAACATGTTAAAAAAATATGAAAATGCTCTGAACCCAGGGTGAAGGCGAGCTGTCTTGACACTGAACATAGAAAGGTAAATGATTGGAACTTTAATTACTTTGATCCGTCATGCCTTGTAGCTATATGTCAGCTAAGCCAACAAAACTGACACAGAACAAAGGCCATGACTGTTTTAACATCTTAACTCATTTCTTATGGTTGATTAATAAGTCTATTGAATGAAGCATGTGATGAGAATGGAGAGAAACATCAAGCGTGTGTTTACGCGCACGCACAAATCCCGCGTGTGGGGCTGTACATCAGGGCATGCTGGAGGGCAAGGTGGGGATTGGCCTCTCCTCCCAGGGACAGAACAAGGTGAAATGAGCTCAGGCGGCACCAGAGAAGGCTCAGGATGGACATGAGGAGAAAACTTTTCCAGTGAAAGAGTAGCGCTGTGGCGGTGCTCACAGGGGTCTTAGGATGACGGAAGAGACGAGGATCTGACTCCATGTTTCAGAAGGCTTGATTTATTATTTTATGATATATATTATATTAAAACTATACTAAAAGAATGCAAGAAAAGGTTCTCCTCAGAAGGCTAGCTAAGTTAAGAATAGAATGGAATGAATAACAAAGGTTTGTGGCTTGGACAGAGAGTCTGAGCCAGATGGGCTGTGATTGGCCATTAATTATAAACATCCAAGATGGGCCAATCAAAGATCCCCCTGTTGCATTCCACAGCAGCAGATAATCGTTGCTTACATTTTGTTCCTGATGCCTCTCAGCTTCTCGGGAGGAAAAAATCCTAAGGAAAGGATTTTCATAAAAAGATGTCTGCGACACACCTCAGCACTGGCACAGGCTGCCCAGGGAGGTGGAGCAGTCACCATTCCTGGAAGCGCTCAAGAAACGAGTGGATGTGGCAGTTTGGGATGTGGTTTAGTGGCCATGGGGGTCTTCAGCTGAAGGTTGGACTTGGAAGTTTTTCCCAAGCTGATGATTCCATGCTCTGTTGTTTCAGACTGTGGTGGAGAGGGCAGTGGCACACAAAGATCTCACTGTGGGAGTTGTTCCTGGGAATGAAGGTCCAGGAGCCATCCACCCTTTGGTGGGACTTTGTCCTTCTCTAGGATATGCCAAAATTTCCATGAATCCACAGGAATATCTCCAATTCCTTGTTCTCTCATTAGCTGCGGATTAGCCTCAACTCTTGGTAGACAAAGTCCATGACCACCAGCAGTTTCTTTGATAATAAGGAGCCCCCAAAGACAGAGGAGAGCCTGCACTGATAAAAACACATTTCCCACAGGGATCTTGTATCCCAGTCCACTCTATTCTTCTCTTTCCAAACCCCATCGTCTCCCCGAGTCCCTGACAACACTTCAGTTGTCTCACACAGAAATCCAACGGGACAGCTCATGATTTAAACTCTCACTCCAGTGATGCCTTTCATTCCTGGAGGATGGTGCTGATCTGCCAGAATGAGGCAACCACGAACTCCTGACCCAAACCTGGATATAAAGCTTTCACTTTAATTTCCTCTTTGCACAAACTTCTCAGTCCAGTGCTGATTCCAGGGGTGATCCTATGGCTTGACTCGTATGCTTGATGTTAATAAATGTGCTTTCCAAAATTATGACCTAATGGACACAGTAATGATGAGCCAGAATTTGGCCCCTTTATGTGGGAAAACATAAAAGCGAATCATGATATTTACAACAGAGAGTATGAAACCTTTGTTCTGATAAAAAAAAATTCGGGAGGTGTAGCAGAGACTGATTTCTGAATTTGATTTATTTTGAATCCAAGCAGGGAATTCAAACAGTAAGTGCTACTTTTTCCAGATTAGAGAAGAAAAATAGGGTTTTATTAAGTCAAACATTTACCTTGAATCTTGGGAACAGTGTCCACTAATTAAATACAACAAGCAGATGTTGAAAAATTAAAATTAAAAAAAAAGGAAAAGGAAAATCTGGAATGAAGTAACCCACAATTAGTGAGAGTGACTGTCTGCTGGAGAATTGCCCTCTCTGTACCTTCCCTTTCTCCACATCTGGCCTGCCCTGGCTGACTGGATCCACTTTTTGTCATGGCATTTGACAGATTTTAGTTAAAGACCCTTTACAGATCATCAGATACTGGTGTTTTGTATTCTCCCACATCACCAGACCTTATTTACTGCAGCCTACTCAGCTCTAACACAGGGAACATGCAATTTTCCATGGTTTTCTATAAGGTGAAATGTTGGATGGTTTTACAAGCTTCGTATTCACAAAGCTCATAGAAAATCTGAAGGGTTTATTGCACATTAGAGATTGAGAATGGAGGTGTAAGGCACCCATTTTTTGGCAGAGAATCCAAGATGTTTTGAGGAATAACCCACTCTGCCTATATGCAGCAGCAGACCTTCACCCAGCCTGTGTTACCACCACTCCATAAATTTCACAGACTCTTCCAGGCCTTCAAAAAAGGAGCCTGGAGAAGATAAGGTGGATTCAGAGATATTAGAGCAATTTCTGCCAAACATTCTGCCCTTGCTTGGAAGGATTTGAAGGAACAGTGGCAAGGGGAGATAGAGGAGACATAAGCTGTGTCCTTCCACGTTATACAGTGAATAATAAGAGCAGAGCATTGTTTGCAAAAATCATTCCTGAACGGGAAAGGAGGCTAATTCAAAATTAATTTCATTTATAATAAATACCTCCACCAGCATTTTTATAAATAAAACACCAGGAGTTATTATTCTACTATGTATTTACAAGAAACGGGCAATTCTGAAAAACAGTAGAAGGACATCCCAGTCCTCAGGAGTTTAGGAGAGACAAATCCTAAGGCACCACCCACCTTGTCAGAGTCATTGTGAGCCTAGCTTGCTTCCAACTCAGTCAACATATGTTTTGCTATTTACCTTGATACGTGGAGAATCAACCCCAAATTTCTGTCATTTCTCCCATAGGCATCTCTCTCTTCTCCCTTCAATGAGTTTTTAAAGTTCCCAGAGCATGAAACATCACTTTGATGCTGCATCACATCCAGTTAGGAAGCTCTGGCATGTAGTGTTATGTTTAAACCAACATGCAAATGTAATCAGGACTGACACGTCGTCCCAATAAAGCAGTCACTCAGCTCTGAGGAACTGGAACAGACAGCTTATAAAACAGAGATTCTCACAGCCACAGGTTTGGGCTTTTGGAAATTAATCTCTAGGTCAAACCTAAAGAAAGTTTGAGAAGGATCTTAAAGATGTTCCATGCTGATCAGTGTTTAAGAGGCACTTGGATAACGCACTTAAAAACATGCTTTAACTCTTGGGCAGCCCTTAAGTGGTCTGGCAGTTAAACTAGATTATAATTTTAGGTGATTAAAATACCATTATTTTCTACTCTAAAGTCTCAGTCTTTGAAACATTCCCTCAGGGACCATGGAGAGCTGATGGAGAAGGCCCACAACCAACATGTTGCCACTGAAGCATTTAAGCTGCCATAAAGCTGAACTCCCTCATTGAGTGTCAAGCTCTAGGACAAGACTAAACGGCTTCAAGTTGCACCAGGAGAGGTTTAGATTGGATATTAGGGAAATTTTATTCACCAAAAAGTTCGTCAAGTCCTGGCACAGGCTGCAGTGGTGCACTTCCCATTCCTGGAGGGATTCAAAGACGTGCTGATGTAGCACTTGAGGACAGGGGTCAGCGGTGGCATTGGCACTGCTGGGGAAACAGTTGGACTCAGTCTTACAGGGCTTTTCCAACCCAAACAATTCTGCAATTCTGAGAACATGCAGCTCTGAGGGTTCCCTGCAACATCTCTACAACACCAGCAGACTCAGCCAAACATTCCCAAGCTACCAAACCCAAAAACAGGACGGGGAGAAAAGTAGGATTTTTCCCACCTCTCTTCCAGCTAATTCTTGTTGAGAAAACCATGTTGTGCTAACACCCTTTGGGAAAAGCCCTTGCCATGTCCCACTCAATGGCCAGGAAGGTTATGAATCCTATCAGGGTAGGGAGACCTTCTCCCCTATCCCTGCCTGGTATAACCCTCCAAAAAAGGGCTCTGCATGATTTGTTAAATCAAATCTCATGTTCTGATGGTTGTCCTCTGCCCCCAGCCTCTGGATCTGGGTTAAGGACACCAGATCCCAGTGGAGGGTTTTACTGCCCAGTCTTTCATGTCTTAAACAGCACATCCACACTTGTGTGGGCCTTTGTGCAAGTGTGACCCTCAGCAATATTGATTTTGGCTTTACAATGCTCCTGTTATCCCTATTGTAAAGAAGAGGGGAAAGCACAGCTAAATCACTTATCAGGGCTGACAAAAAAAAAGCGAGTGTTGGAGCTGAGAATAGAAACCAGATCACCTGAGGTTTCATTGCTGGGAGCTTTTCCCTTCCCTCTCCCACTGAATCTTTGTTCAGTCCTGGGGCAGGTCGCTGGGAATGTGGTCAATATGCAGCTATGTTTCCTTTCCCAGAAGGAAATCAAGCTTTGCAGGCTCACTTTACAGAGGCAGCCAGGCCACTCGGGCTGCCCAGGCTTTTGCAGCTCTCACAGGACGCTGCAAAATCCAGCAATCAGACCTGTGCAGGGGATGGCAGAGCCCAGGAGCAGCGCATTATCTAAAAACAGGCTCACACAATATGCCTGTGTGGACATCAGAAACTAATCTTTGAAATGGTCCCTGATGAGGGCTGGGTTGGCCTGACTGCCTTCTGAAAGCGTTCCAATTCCTCCTTTGCATCCGGTGTGTGTTTATTGGAGAAAGAATAAGTCCTCGTTGAAATTCTGCACATGCATTTGCACCGTGACCTTTTTAGCTGTTACCTCATGGCTATATCTGAAATTGGTAATAAAATGCAACTCGGGATAAAGAACTGCTAGGTGATTTTACACAACTATAATTTTACACTCTCAAAAGGCAGAATGCGTAATTCCTTAAGCCACACACGGGAACTCGGTGATACCGGGCTGGATTTTTTGCTTTCAAAGCCAACACCGTGTGAATAAAGCCAACTCTGTACAGCAATACAAATAATGAGTTAAACAGATCTGCACAGATCCTGACCCTGTGAGAAACCAAAGTGAAGCCCCACTGAAATGAGGATGCTGCACCATTGCAGGTATAAACAGCTCCCACAGCAGAGAATTGGGCATCTCAGTGGTTTTGTGTTTACCTATAACTCTCACAGAAGTGTTTCTGAAGTCTCCCAAATCTGACACACTTCCAACAATTTCCAAGACATCTTATTCATATGTGAAAAAATACCACAGAACAATGTAATGACTAACAGTGAGAGTGAACCTTGAAAACTATTATTATAATTAGACTCTAGCTTTCCTTATACTGTTTTCTTGCCTCCCATTGTCCTGATTTTAAGACTCCAGTAAGGAGCCTCTGAGTTAGGTGGTGGCCACATGCAAAGGAAGCCGGAATATTAAAACTAAATATTTTATGTCACTCTGCTTCCCTGTAAAGTCCACCCAGGCAGGGCTACTGCTGCACACAAAGAGCTCTGAGCTCTCCCCAGCCACAGGTTCAACTCCAGTGACCCAACAGTGCAGATATGACAAAATTATCAGAGGAACATGGAATGTTTTGGGTTGGAAGGGAGCTTAAAGATCACCTCATTCTACCCCATGCAATAGGCAGGGACAGCTTCCAGTACCCCAGGCTGCTCCAAGGCCTTGGACACTTCCAGGGATCCAGGGACAGCCACATCTTCTCTGTGCCAGGACCTCCCCACCCTCACAGGGAAGAATTTCTTCCTAATATCCCATCTAACCCCAACCTCCTTCAGCACAAGGCCATTCCCCCCTGTCCTATCACTATTTTTGACCATTGCCAAAAGTCCCTCTCCAACCTTCTTGTAAGGCAAAACTATTTCCAAATTTTCCCAAAGAGGTGAACAATCAAACCCCTGTTCCTTGTTTAAACACAAAAGCAGAGCATGGTGGAAAAGCCATTCAAAACCAGATTCTGAAACACTGACACTGTGCTATCAAATCAATATCAATCAATCAAATCACACCATGGGTATGGCCCTAACCCCTAAAAAGTGCCAACAGGGGCTTAAAACCCAAAAAGACCTAGCAGAAAGGTGGAGGTACAGAAAAGCAGCAAGATATTTGCCACAGGAGCTACCCACAGGTATCCTACATTCCCCACTCCCTGTGCACCTGCAGGGAAGGAAACACTCATCTGCATTTCAGAGCTGACAGCAATTGCCACCCATGCAGGTCCTAGGGTGAGATTTAAACTAGAGGCACACTTAGTAACTGCATCAGCATCTTGCTTTTCCACTGCACATTTATTTATTTCAGCTGGCAGCAGTCTCCCTGTCCAGATTTGCAGTGGCACAATACATTAGGAAAACACTTCAGAGTTCAAATTTGGGTTTCAGTTTAGCAATTAACACCAGTATAACAAAGCCCTTAAGCGTTTCTAGCACCTCCACTGATCTGAGAAGTACCACAACTAGTAACCCTAAGGCAAGAAAACACACTGAATCTGGATAATTCTGAGTTTACAAGCAGCTCCCCATGAATCAGTGCAGATAATGTAGTGGCAGAGATGCCTGGATTTGGTGCTGGATTTTACCTATATTATATTTATTGTTGGTTTATATCTATGCAAACCAATCATGGAAGATCTCCCCCAGCACCACTTACATGGATGTGAAATTTCTAAGTACTAATGTTGCACAAGACACTTCTATTAATGCAAACACTAATCTTCAAAACCATGTCAAACAGTTACTACACTTACCTCATCTATTACAATTTTCATAGGCAACAAAACCAAAAGGGATCTTCTTGGTCATCAAATCCTCCACACTATCAAATTCAGTTTATAATTGCTTTCCTAAACTGCTCCTTGTTCACCTTAGAGCCACGTTTTTGTATTTGGGAACATCATCTTTCAAATGGCTAAAAGATTTCCACTTTGTTTGTGATCTGTTTAAATCTGTTCCACATTTTTTGTGCCTACGCTGCCTTTTGGCTCAAACACATCCCTGTGAGCACATCCAGAAATAAAATTGGTGTAGGTGAACGATCACTCAACCTGCATAAGAATAAATCTGAGCTGTAGGTGTGCTGGGATTTCAGTTCATGCTTCATCCCTGGGCTCACCTCAGCCTTGGGATGATATTTCCTGGCTGATTTAAATGTGAGATTAGAGCACCTCCAGAAGGAGCAGATTCTGCCCTGCCACGTCAGGTCCTGCATCAGTGAACCTTTAGGTATGCTAGTTCCACTTATTTCTCATTGAAACCCATCATTGTGAAGAAAATCATTTATCTAGCTCCAGTTCCAGCATTTGCTCACTTTTCCAGACTCAAATAATGTAATTCATTTAAGTGTTGCCATTAGAAAAAAGTTTTAAAATAAACAAGTGTCCATCAGTCTTGTGGGAAATTTACTGACCCTCTGAAAATGTTTCTTAAAACATCTCCCATTTCCTTCCTCTGCATCTGTAAAATCTGATTACACAAAGATTTTCTTGACCCAACAACATGTTGATTTTAACAACTTCTAAAGCTTCTCACTTTGGGGAACACCTTTATTTGTAGCATATTTTACTTTAGAAATTAATTCCTGAGATTATATTTTAGTAGATGTATTCATAAGAATACAGTGATTTTTTTTTAATAGCTTAAATTCTGAAAGCACCTGTGGGTCTTTGTTTCTGTCAAACTTCATTATATTTTTGTTCTTTTGCCCTTTAAAAACAAACCCATTATGCTTTAATGAAATTATAATACTAAATTTTTTAATATATATTCTAAGTATAATATAACATATATTGTAAGTATTTTAATATATATTCTAAGTATTCAATATATATTCTATATATTTTAAGTATTCAACCGACCTTCTGAAAATGTTTCTTAAAACATCTCCCATTTCTTTCCTCTACATCTGTAAAATCCGATTGCGTAAAGATTTTCTTGACCCAACAACCTGTGATTTTAACAACTTCTAAAGCTTCTCACTTTGGGGAACACCTTTATCTGTAGGCTATTTTATTTTAGAAATTAATTCCTGAGATGACATTTTAGTAGATATATTCATAAGAATACAGTAGTAGTTTTAGTATTTTTTTTAAATAGCTTAAATTCTGAAAGCACCTGTAGATCTTTGTTTCTGTCAAACTCCATTATATTTTCTGTTGTTGTTTTGCCCTTCAAAAGCAAACCCACTATGTTTTAATGAAATTATAATACTAAATGTTTTAATATATATTCTAAGTATTCAATTTGTTTAAAGTGCTCATGAGGGTTTTTTACCCCTAGAGGTGACTCATTCTTCCTTTTTTATCAAATTATTCTATAGATTTTCAATACATTCATGCAGGATCAAGTCTAATCTAAACACTGGGTATTTTTTCAATTTCATTAAGAAATACAGAATGGAAGTGACTTTCTCATTCTCTGTCAAGGCAGAACAGTTTCCAGATTTTCTTTTTGTAATATAAAAAAATTAAAATATCTTTTGTCTTTACATTAATTCCTAATTTCCATATTAAAATGTTTCTGCAATTGTAGAACAATATTAAGGCAAAATAATAGATTTTAAATGACAAAAACCTCCTTCAAACCTCACCATAATGTCTCAGCTCATTGGGAATAATCTCCTCCACAGTGTGATATTGATAGTTGAATTCCAGATTAATATTCATCTGTAAAATAAACACCAAAGGTCATCATCTGGCTCCTGATGAGCATCCTGGTCTTCTCCTGGTGTCCTGAACATCCAGACTGCCACGTCTGGAGCTTGACAATGTCACATCCCCAAATACAGCTATGATCCCAAAATTTCCCCAGGCTTTCTGATTTTATTTTTTTTTTCAGCATGAAGAAGTGCGAACAATTTTATATCAAATGGGAAGAATATTTTTTTTTTCAATTCAAAATGACAACTCACTCAAAATATTATTCAAATACATGTGGAAAAAGCTTTCCAAAACACTCTCCCATCACAAACGATGACATTTATTTTGAGAGGAATGACATCTTCTCTTTACCCAGAAATTATGGCTTAATTGTTATAGCTCCAAAATATTCTTTTTTAAGTTTTAATGAAGCAAACATTAGAAAAGTCTCTTTTTAATTGTTAGAGAACAAACAATTAAAATTTTGCACAGTTTGATCTATTTTCTAGTTGCAGGGTAAAATTCTCCTTTTACACATATTTAACTGATAATTATAAAGGAGTAAGAGCAGCTGAAGAGAGAAAGGGGTGGAGGAAAAAGGAAGTTACATTGGTTTACCTGTAGAAGGTATTTATTATTTTATTGCTATAGTTTAGGTGTCCTGGAGTGAATTATGGCAGATGCTTTACAAAACCAAGCAAGGACACAGTCTCCAGAAGCCACCAGTGAAATTTCTTTTTCCTACAAAATCCCTCCAGCCCAGAGCAGATGTCAGGCTGGGAACACACCAAAGGCACCAAAAAGCAAAGAAAAGTTAATTACTAAGACTGGTCCCTACTACAGAAAAGAAAATAGGAACTTTTTAAACAAGTTTTGCCACAAACATGGGTCCCCTCATCGTGTTTTTACCCCAGAGCTCCCTTCCTTGGTGTTCCAGAACCAAGCAGTGATTTGGGACATGAGCCCTCAAACCCTCCCCAAGAATTCCCAAAAATTCAATAAAACTGACTCAGAATAAGATACTAATTATTTTTTCTCCCATATAATTTAAGGATGCCTTCTTATACGTTCATATTTTAGTGTGTTTATTAGTAAATAAGTAAAATTAACAAAAATATTAAAAGGCATGTTTTTAGCAGTGCATCTTGCCCTGAAACAATGGCATGAAGCAGGGTTAGGCGAAACCACTTCCATTATTTTCCATTAAAAAAAAAATTGAAACATTTTCCCTAAATATCACCAAGAAAAGGATCAAAGAAAAAAAAAGGTTTGATCCTGATTGGCCTTTGAAATGTTTAATCTCAAAAATTTTAAAATCATGCAACAACTCTCTCTGCAGCCATGGATCCACATTTTTAGGCAGATCTTTGTGCTGTAACTCAGACATCACAATTTTCACTCTCAAATCACCACGTGTGTAATGCAGCACATGTACAGGGTGCATTCTACAAATGAGGGCAGAAAGATCCAAAGTTCAGGTGTTCCAGGCGGAGAAAGGACAGCAGGTGCAAAACATCACCATCCAAACTTCAGAGGACCATTTTCAACTCATGTTCTACGCAAGGGATCGAGTGTTGTACCCCGAATCAATTGGTTAGCTCAAATAGACCTCAAAAATCACATACAGACAAAGCATGGCTTTCAACAATTATCCTTTCCATAATTTTAAACACGACCTGTAGCACCTCATGTATCTCCCAAATATTGAAAACCAGGAAGTTTTCTGTTCCCAAACTTGAATTTTTGCTTAGAAAAATTAAAACGGCTTGGTTTATTTTTTAAAATTTAATTTCTCAAACCTTTTGCATATTGGAAAATCTATCATCATTCTTTGCCACAGAATTTCAGTTTTGACCCTATTATCCCTTCTGGGTGAAAAAGCTCTGATTAAGACACTTGGTTAGGTGTATATGTTATAAAAGCCATGTCAGTTCTTCCCATAACCAAGGTCCAGCTTCCATACCCAATTGTTTTCCATGGAGCACTCTCCACTCACTTAAAACATAAAACTTTCCAAGCCAAGCACGCATTTCACTGGCAGTTTTCAATGCTCCAGACTGTTACTGAGAAGATATTTTCCTGCCATGTTCCATGTCATCCCTACTTATTCACAGTGACAGTGGGATTTTTTTTCTCTGTAGTCTAGAGAAAAACTTACTTTACGTGGTCTAGAGTCTGTTCAGGAAGACGTTAAAACTAAGTTTGAAGAGGAATTGGAAAAATTCCAGATAGGTGAAGAAGAATTTGTTCATCTGATGAGGAGTGATGATTCCACAGCGCTCCTCCACAAGACAGGGCTCGGCTCGAGGTTTGCCACACGTGAATCGAAGAAATCCAGAGGCAGGATATCCTGATCATCCCTGACAACTGGAGAACGAGACAGAGCAGTCCTGGGGCACGTGCCTGGATGTGATTGCACATCAACAAGCGCTGGAGATGATAAACAGAAGAGCAGTGCAAAAATACACTGTGGTTGGCAGCTGTGGGTGAGGAGGAACTCTTGGCATACCCGAGAACAGAAGCTGTGGTGGAGGAGGATGACTTACCCAGGAGCTGCTTGTTTGTAACTTTGACAAGTGTTTTCTTTCAAC
This sequence comes from Geospiza fortis, assembly GCF_000277835.1. Lineage (NCBI taxonomy): Eukaryota > Metazoa > Chordata > Aves > Passeriformes > Thraupidae > Geospiza > Geospiza fortis. The sequence continues at coordinate 1,213,151 of NW_005054298.1, read as the reverse complement.
GTGGATGATGTGCTTGAGCTAAATGTATTGTTGCACCCAGATTGACAGCTCACATTTCCAGTGCTGTCCTTTTAACTCACGAGCAGCGGGAATGTGATGGAAATCTCGTGGCAGCAACACTTTTAGCACAACTCTGTGGAGGAAATATTTCCTGAAACATTTGCCCAGCTTGGATACACCAACTGAAATACAAGCAGCCAGCCCAGGTTGAGAAGGTGATGTGATGGGTAAGTACATCACAACCACAGTCTCCTGAAAATTGTGAAAGCTGTGGTGGCCAACAGGGCAAAGATATTGACAATTATCTTCACATACCTAACATGAGTTCAACTGCTGTCCCACACACTTCAGAAGTGAAATTCAGATAAAACATTCCAAGATCCATTTTCCTAATCAAAGTTATCTGACCAACAACTTAGATCCACTTAGAGCATCCAAGCCTGCACAATGGAACTCTTCTGCACAAAGAGGGCTTGACAAGAGTGGATCTCTGATATACACATAGTCAGGAAAAAAAAATCCAAAAGACTTCAAATAAACTTCCCAAAATCCCTCCTGAGCAGTGCTGGGCTTCACTTGGGCAATGCCCTCTCTGATAGGAACAGCTGACCCAAGGTCCTGACTAATTATGGATATTAAGGGTCCAATATAATTTTCCAAGCACAGACACGTGAGCACTAACACCCTGGCCAAACACCAATTTGGATAATTATTTTGCCTACCTAAAAGCCCCCGTTTTCATCAGAATTCTTCATTTCCAAAGCCGTTCTGCAGTGCTGTTGAGTGCTGTTAAACAGCTGCAATATCTCACCCCAGAGATGGCCGCATTTCAGTGGTGGGTGATGCTATCCAAAGAGTTTGAATATCAGTTTAATCACTTTGGCATCCTCCAGGAACAAAGTCACTATTTAAATGTAAGATTGTTGTAGAGAATAAAATTGTCAATAAATGTAGTAATGTCTATCTCTAACTAGAAGCAATTAGAGAGCTGATCTCCAACTCTCACAAAATAACACCAGATGGTATTTTTCAGAAAAGTCAAATGTAGAATATTATATTTTTTTTGCATTTTTCAGTACATCATGATGGCAAATAATATTATGTGAATCCTGCAAGTACAAGAAAAATCTGCAAGTATAACATTCTTCTCTTCCAGCGAACATCCTGTGAATTCATAAATATTTACATTTTGCAAGTTATAATTATGTAGCACTGGAGGAAAAAAAAAAGAGTGACTGTACATACAAGTTTATAAAAGAACATTCATAAATTAAAAATGTGCATTGTTCTGAAAAATGATACCTACTGTGTTTTTGTGTCAGCCTGTCAAACCATGGGGTACCTTCCAACCTCTGCCTCAGCTGGGAAAAAATTAGACTTTTAGGTCTGAACAACTATTGATCTCTTAGTGTTGTTACTATTAATAGCTTTAAATCATTATTTGTGAAGTTGTTACTGGAGAGATCTGTTAAAGAAACAAGAAAAGTTTGTATTGCAGCAGGGATAATGCTCCTACACAAGTTGACAAACACAGATGCACTCCAAAAACTTTTGGAATTTTGTGAAAAAACCCTCACCCACTTGCCTAGATTTAGACAGTTCAGTGTTATCCTGTCACTGTTTTTTTGGTGTTGGGTTTTTCTTAATTGGAATTTTGTATAGTTTTCCTGTTGCTGCAATTTATGTTCTAAAGGATAATTTTAGTGTTAATGAATCTGAGCTGCAGGAGAGTCCTGGAGCTGAGATTTCAGTTGCAAGAACATCATTTTCTCAGCAACCAGCAGAAACTATTCATTGAAGACTATTTTTATTGAAGGAATTTTACCATTTTTGTTCATGAATAATCCATGAACAGATGTTGATTTTTACAAGTTCAGTTGTTATTTGAAATTGTTTGAATACTTTATACAAACATATTGCAACCTCTGGGTTATTTGTATTTTTTTTGTTCTATTACAATGTTCAACTATTCATTGTGAGATAGATTGCCTCCTCATATAAATAAATCCTTACCAAAGTAAAAAAAAAATAAAATGGTTGGACAGGTGACCTAGGTGTATTATTCATGATGTAAATTCTTTAGGAGAAAAAAAAATTACTTTATGACCAGAAAAATCAGCTTTTGCAAATAGGAAAAAAGAAAGGAGAAAATTATTTGTACAAATGCTTAATACTGGCTGTAGGATGGCCAATCCCTCTGAGTGTTCTTATCAAAGTAAAAACTGTGCACAACCATTCATGCAAATAGATAAGGATTTATGAATATGGGAGTTGCTTTGATATCTTAATTAATAGCTGTGAAATCACCTTTCACTCTCTCTCTAAAGTATTTGTTCAGCTGTATTGTTGAGATAAAAACAAAAACCACGGTGGCAGCACCTTCCTCTTGTAGGTGTTTCCAACCTGGGCTGCGTTTCCATTTTCCCT